>NC_041233.1:28044318-28095394 GCF_002837175.3 Physeter macrocephalus | reverse complement strand
CTCTCTCTCTCTCTCTCTCTCTCTCTCTCTCTCTCTCTCTCTATCTCTCTATCTCACTGCCTTTCTACCCCATTATTGCCTGGGATGCCTGGCCCCCTATCCTATGAAAGGAAGATGAATGCAGGTCAAGCTCAGAGTGCCTGTTTGCTTGCTGAGAGATGCATATCACCTCTAAGTGATTTTTTTCAATACCATTTATGTGGCTTGTATTTATTTCCTTTAATCTTTTAAGTGCTATTTAGTCTCTGTGTGATTTGCTGTGGATACTCGTTTCTGATAAGATGCGACATTCTCCGATATCCTCCGAGCCACATAGTTCCTGCCTGGAGCCCTAAGTGACTAATACGGTTGCAGCCTGAGCCTGGCCCTCTGGGGGGACAGGACGTGGGGAGCAGGTGGTAGCGAGTAAGGGCTGTGGGCATTTGTAGGTGCTTTCTTGCCTTCATTTCTTCTGGTCATGCTCTCATCTCCAACCACATTCTTGTTCCCTCTCCCTGTGTCAGCCAGAAGTTAGACAACCCCAGACTGACAGAATAAAGGAGTGTACCAAGAGTGATACCTGAAACAGATTTGGAGGGTAGTTGGATTATTATTATCTCTTTGGGACCATGTATCGTAACACACTAAGTGTATTTAGGGTTTTCAGGGAAGTACCCTATCATGCATCTTCTGATATGGGTCTTCCTGGATAATATCAAGTAGCTGAGATGGCATTTCCTCCCCCCACCTAAGCCTTGTACACCTTTAACATATATCAAGCTTCTTTTGATGTTGTCGCTGCTAATATTTCTCTTCTTAGCTTTAAGGTAACTGCGTGTTATTTCGAGTTTCAGGGGTGCTTCCTCCCAGTCTGTGTTGCAGTCAACAATAAGAATCCGAGGATCCTATTTTTCCTTCTTGACATTACAGCTTTAGCCTGTATTGTGGGGCGTGGGGAGAGGAAGACTAGGATTTTGCTGCTGGTGCCCTTGGGTGACAGGCTGGGTATGCAATCTGCTAATTATCAAAAGCAGCTCTCTTAAAAAGAAACATGATACAGGCTAATACATCTCCAAAGCTTATTAGTGAGTGTCTTTGGGCAAAAGCAGTAGACTGTGCTGTGTTGTTTGTGAGCAGAACTTTGGATCGCTTAGTGATCTCTGTGGTTTAGACATTTGGAAAACAGCCTGTGGTTTCCAGTCCCCTCTGCTGCCCCCCTTCCCTGCCCCTCCTCAGAGATAGCATTCAGTGGCAACCTCCTCCTTCATTTGGGCGCTCTTCTCTGGCCTGCTTCTGCAACCTTGCAGCCCCTTCCTCCCATCTTAATGGATTAAGAAAGGATCCCATGCACACAGGCCCTCCCTCTTGGGAGGTGGAGGGATGAGAGCTGAGTTGGGCTGGGATTCTTGAACCAGAACATACCAGTGTTCCCAGTCCTGATGGACTGAAACATTGGCTGTTAAGGCCTCAAATCCCTGCCTCCTTCCAAGGCTCTTTCCTCTGGCATGTAGGAATTAGGACCTGGTTACATTGGTCCATTTGCAGAAGCAGCCAGCTGGCAGCTCTCATGCTGCTGCTTCAAATACAACTTTATTTCTGATTTTGGTTACAAGAAAACCTATTTGGTTACCCAGCAAAAGAAAGTAACCAAAAAGAAATTCTAAGCAGAATGATGGAGTGTTCCTATATATATACATATATATATACGTATATGTATATATATATACACACACACACACACACACGTGTGTGTGTGTGTGTGTGTATATATATATACATATATGTATATATATATGTATATATATAGGAACACTCCATCATTCTGCTTAGAATTTCTTTTTGGTTACTTTCTTTTGCTGGGTAACCAAATAGGTTTTCTTGTAACCAAAATCAGAAATAAAGTTGTATTTGAAGCAGCAGCATGAGAGCTGCCAGCTGGCTGCTTCTGCAAATGGACCAATGTAACCAGGTCCTAATTCCTACATGCCAGAGGAAAGAGCCTTGGAAGGAGGCAGGGATTTGAGGCCTTAACAGCCAATGTTTCAGTCCATCAGGACTGGGAACACTGGTATGTTCTGGTTCAAGAATCCCAGCCCAACTCAGCTCTCATCCCTCCACCTCCCAAGAGGGAGGGCCTGTGTGCATGGGATCCTTTCTTAATCCATTAAGATGGGAGGAAGGGGCTGCAAGGTTGCAGAAGCAGGCCAGAGAAGAGCGCCCAAATGAAGGAGGAGGTTGCCACTGAATGCTATCTCTGAGGAGGGGCAGGGAAGGGGGGCAGCAGAGGGGACTGGAAACCACAGGCTGTTTTCCAAATGTCTAAACCACAGAGATCACTAAGCGATCCAAAGTTCTGCTCACAAACAACACAGCACAGTCTACTGCTTTTGCCCAAAGACACTCACTAATAAGCTTTGGAGATGTATTAGCCTGTATCATGTTTCTTTTTAAGAGAGCTGCTTTTGATAATTAGCAGATTGCATACCCAGCCTGTCACCCAAGGGCACCAGCAGCAAAATCCTAGTCTTCCTCTCCCCACGCCCCACAATACAGGCTAAAGCTGTAATGTCAAGAAGGAAAAATAGGATCCTCGGATTCTTATTGTTGACTGCAACACAGACTGGGAGGAAGCACCCCTGAAACTCGAAATAACACGCAGTTACCTTAAAGCTAAGAAGAGAAATATTAGCAGCGACAACATCAAAAGAAGCTTGATATATGTTAAAGGTGTACAAGGCTTAGGTGGGGGGAGGAAATGCCATCTCAGCTACTTGATATTATCCAGGAAGACCCATATTCTCTCCTCCCTCCCTCCCTCCCTCCCTCCCCCCTCCCTCCCTCCCTCCCTCCCTCCCTCCCTCCCTCCCTTCCTTCCTTCCTTCTCTTCTTTCTATCTTGACTGCAGCTTCCTCTAGGAACTGGCAAGTGAAGTCAATTTTCAATAGAATTCTGTTGGATCCTCTTCTTGGACTCTTCATCTTTCATCTTCCTTTTTCTGTCTTCGATTCATCTGCCAATCCCAGTGCTGCTTTCCCCCATCATCCTAGCTCTCCAGCACCTCAATGAAACGGGAGTGATTTCAGATTTGCATTGCTTTCCCTAAATGGTTCCTGCCATGGAAACACCTGCCATCTTGACGATAATTTCTTCTTTTCATTGCCATTGGCTGCTCTCTTCCCTTTGATTATTGATAAAAAAAAAAAAAAAATCACAGCGATCTCCTCCTCCTCCTCCTCCCCTTCTCCAAGCATTTGCATCTTCCTGGCTCCCCATGACCACCTTTCTAGGATGGAGAGAGGGCAGCCCGTCTTCATGTGGTTGAGGGCGCAGGTCCCAGGAGAAGACTCAGCCAGCCCCATGTCCTTTTCTGTCACCATCCTCTCTTCCTGTTCAATGTTTCCTTAACGGTTCTCTGCCTTCCCTTCACTCAGTCTTGCTCGGGTGTTGCTGATTTACATGCTTGTTTACGGTTTATGAGGAGGAATAAAATGTGCCAACTGCCAAGCCTCTCCCTTTTATGATGCCACTTGCCGTGGGCACATCCTCTCTGCATTTACTCACCTTTAGGTAATCGCCTCATCTCATGCTCATAGTTTTATCCATTGAAAGTAAAGCCCAGGCGCTTTCTTTTGCCTAAATTTAGAGAAGCAAATAAATAAATAAGGAGAAGTCTGGAAAATCTGAAACCTTTGGAGCCACATTCCCTGTCCCTGTTTGCTATGTAAAGTATGGCTCATTTCTCTGATCTTGAGTAATAATAATTCTGAGGAGTTATACTGTTTTCATATGCTTCAAAGCTGTGTCAAAGTTTTGCTGCTTAAGGGTACTTCTTTCTTCTGTTGGCTCTTGGGTACCAAGATGACAGGTCTTCTGTACGAGGTGGAAGCTTCTTTAAGTCGTAGCCTTCAGCAAAACATCAAATTACCAAATCCAGGGTAACATACTTCTACACAAATGCCTTTCCTGTATATATATTATACTCTCTATATTAAATACTTTAGTGTTACACGCTACATTTTATGTGCAATAGAAAGTGATGGTTTGAGGTAGCCTTGGGGGGACTTTTTTTCCACAAGCAGAAAAAGCTAGTATGTACTGTAACGAGTATGGTTTTTACAGGACTTTCTGCCCGAAGGCCTTCGTAAATAAGTAATGATCAACAGATTGGCTGTGGGCTTTTGAAAAGCATGCCTGTGTCAGTTTGCATGATGGGGGAGAATTTTCAAAGTGGGTCTTGCTTTCATTGCCTGTCGGAGAGGGGCTGAGGAAGGCAGTCATCCCAGGCTGGAGCTGTCTGCTCCGCGGTACATCAGAATTGCTAAACGTGGGTCTGGCGGTGAGCTGAAACTTGCCAAGCTACAGAACTCGGGTTTCTGGTGTTGGTGCCTTTGGGCTGCTGCTATGGCCGTGGCTACTGTCACCAGGGCACTTTACCCCAGCAGCCCAGGACGACCTCAATTGCTGCTCAGCTGGAACGGGCTGTCCCATGACAAGTCAGAAAGTCTCAGACACTCCTCCTTCACCTTGACTTTCTGTATTCCAGGTACTCTACAGACTCTGTCTGGTGTGGGACCCAAGACAGGGTGCTGAGCCCTGTCTCTGTTGCCCTTCATTTCCTGGGAAGGAACGAAGAGCCCATGGGCGGTTTGGTTTGGCTTTGTTTGAATCCCTGGCCCTGGCCGTGGGGTTGCCGGGGCTTATTTTTTCTAGCTCCCTCTTGCTAATTGGCAGAAAACAGAGGGGTTCCTGTACCACCTTGAGGTTTCTCTAGATCCTCCCATCTTCAAAGACTCCCTTTCTACTCTACAAAAGATAGGACTCCCAGGTCCTATTCCCTGTGACCTGAAACATCCGTAAAGGAGGCTGATGACTCATTTGAAGTGGGTGTTTCGACATGAGTTTGTGGCTTCCTGCTTGAGCAGAATCACTCATTCTGAATGCGAGCAGGTTTTAGTGGCCTACGGGCAGTGATAGGAACAGTTCCAAGAGAAACCGGAGAGCCCAGAATGGGCTGGGCTGGGCTTTAATTTACCACTGTGGCCTCTGCAAATAAAACAGGCTCCTGCGTGAGGGGTCCTCGCAAGCCATCTGCCAGCAGGAAATGCTACAGGGACTCTGCACTAATCGTCTTTGTCTCCCCTTTGTTCTGGTAGCAGGGTCTACGCTGGTTTTTAAGTGTCGCTTAACTCTCTGCGCAATCATTAGATGAACTGCCTCGCTTTGTGTGTCTGGATCCTGAGGCCGTATGTTTTGTAGTTACCCTGACACAGAAAACAACCCTCACAGCCAGGCTGAGCCAAACGGTGCGCGGCTGTGCTCCAAGCCAGGGGTCTGTGTGTCATGATAGAGACCTTTGGCTTCAAATCCTACAAAGGAGCAGGCTGAGGAATTAACCGGGGCCCTGTATTCATCTCCCTGTGGGTCTCTTAACAGGGAATTATTTAAGGAGCCTCTCCTAGTTTTCCTCTAAAATCGCCAAGCACCTATTGCCCCGTTCTCCCTACTCAGTGGGTTTGTGCCCTGTCAGGAAAGCTCTGTCTTCCTTCAGTTGTGAGGCTCTAGAGGGCAGGAACTTTGTCTCTGAATCACTAAGTCAAGGGTTCTTAATTTGGCGGCCTCCCAGACCCCATTGACTCTCTAGTGAAATCTGTCTAGAAAAACTCTCTAGGAAAAAGAAAGTTCATTGGACACCATTTTGACTCCAGTTGAAGGAGATTCTTGGATTCCTAAATCCTGGCCCCAGTTACTATCACGTTTGGTTCTTCTCACAACCACCTTCGAGTAGTTACCTTCACAGATGCTTTTTGGCTGCTGAGAATATGTCTTCAGTGGGTAGATGGTAATGGGGGAGATGCCCAGGCTCCCACACTGTGTCCTCAAATGCAACCCGAAAGGTTATGCGTTTTAGCTGCCTGCTTCTATTTCTTTCCTCAGATTAATTCCTATCTGGGAAATGTTTAGAGAGAGCCTACCGTACTCAAGATGTTGTGGAAGGTCTTTGAGGGGTGTAAAGTAAGATCGATTACGCTCTTCAAATTACATGGGTTACATGTCTTCAAAATGCTCACGGTTTGATGTGGGAGACAGACAAGCATATACAGCAAAACGGAATAAGGACAGAGTAGAGACCTACCAGCATGGGCTGTGGGACCAGAGGGTGCCCTCATTACCTCTGGTCTGGGAGGCTGAGCCTGGGTTGTGAAGGATGAGGAGAATTCTCGACTAATAGCACTAGCCACCCTTGTCCGTTGTTTACTAGGTGCCAGGCCTCGTTCCAAGAGAGTTAGGCCTGTTAATTCATGGAATCCTAACTACAGCTCCAGGAGGAGGGATTGCTCTCTCGTCCATTTTACAGATAAGGAAATTGAGTCACAGGGATGTAAAGAGTAGTCAATCTAGTAAGTCTTACCTAATTGGGAAGATTTGAACCCAGATGGTTTGGTTTCCAAACCCATATTATTTACTGCTTCATTCTTCTGCCCGATGAGGGGAATAGGAAAGTGCTCAGGCCATTGCAAGTGGCTTGATGTGGCTGGAGAAAGGCATTCTTAGAGTTGCATAACTGGAGTTGGAAATATGAGCATATTCTGGCACCCAGTCATGAAGGCCTTTCCTGTCATAGGCCAAAACCTTGCTGGTGTTTGAGGAGGCAGTGCCCTAACTTGTGTTTTGGGAGGATCACTGATGAAAGTTGAAGGACGGTTTAGAACCCTCCATCAGGGCCTTCTGGAGACCCGTGGTACCTCTGGGTACCAAACCGTTCAGGGTCTGCTTTAGAATAGTGGACCAGACGTGGGCTAAACAGTCTTCCCAAGAAGGACACACAGCATTCCTGACATAATGACAGTAACGCCTCTTCCCTCAGGTGCTAGAGGGGACTTGGTGTAAGATACCACGGGCTATGAGGATTTACTCAGGATGTGTCGGGTGGACGCTTTACACAAAGAGATAGCCCCCAGCCAGGCCAGCGAGGATAACTGACAGCACTAAAAACAGGTATTGAATGCTGTGAAAGGAGCTTCATGTCATAAGACCCAGAAAACATTAGATATTTGTTTTCTGAATCAGAGTGGAAATATGATTGGAGTAAAAACAGATTATCCTCTTGGGCCCTAACTGATCATTAAATGAAATAAACTCATCTGCTTGTTAAGTCCCAGCCTCTCCCTTTTGACGCATACCTCTCACGGGGTCTTTTTGTTAGGACTGCCAGCTTGAAAGGTTGTAGTAATAGAAAATGGCAAAGTGCCCTGAGCCCACTCAGAGTTGGGGACAGAATGGCACTCTCCCAATCTCTTTCGCTGGGCAAAATGAAGAAGGAAGGCCAGGACAGCTTAGCTAAGTAAATTCACCTCTTAATGCACAAACACATAGCAAATGACAGGCCCTCACGGGACTGCAGAAGAAAGAAACGGTGGGTCTCATCATCCCAAGGCTTGGTGGATTTGACACAGGTCCCTGGACACATTGCATACACAGCAGAGGGTCATTATCCTGTCCCCTCATTTCAGAAGCATGTTGTCCACTCTCCTCCAGGACTGAAGAACATGTCAGCTCTCCCGGTTTGTCTCCCAGATAGAAAGGCAGTAATTTCCTTCTTGCTCTGAGGATGGTGGCTGTCTAGCAAGAGATGACATACTAGGGGGCAGCAGTTCTTGATTGTTTACTTCTTCCTGGGCAGAAAAAAAAAAAAAAAAAATGCAAGTAGAGAGATACAGAAAGTTTGGCCAGAGTGGCCTGAAGGTTTTCTTAAGGTGGCTCCAAGGTTGGCCATCTCGGGGAGATGGGGGTGGGGGGTAGGGGGCAGCCGTGTCTCAGGAGAGACGAGCATTACATAGGACAGTGGAGGCAGCTTTGAAGGACGAGTTAGGGCAGAATCCCGAAGTCAGGATCCTTGCGACCTAGCAGGAAATAGAATTCACCCAGAAATAAAATGCACCCAAGAAAGAAGCAGATCCGTTGAGTCAGAACCATTTACGGTGCTGAAAACCTGAGTATGGGCCCTTTTGAGGAGACCACCTGAGACCCCCTCCAGTCGCCTGTGGCTGGTGCAGCCAGAGACCCATGCATGTGACCGGCTGCTCCTGAACGTTGCAATGAAGGACTTAGTTACTACCTGCGACGTTGTCTTCTGTGGAGTGGAAGAAGCAATGGGACGCAAGGAGGGTGGAAAACTGAATTATAAGCAGTGCACTTGATAAGAAAGAATATTTCATTTGCTTTCCTATGCTTGTTTATTTGCTGACTAGCTCTTGGAGGTAGACGTCAGCAAGAGTCATTTGCGTGGCTTCCAGGTTAGGAATTTCTATCAAGTGTTGACACAACCCCTCAAGTTCCAGAGAGTCGCAGAGCGAGAGTCAGAGCAGGTGACCTGGGTGCACTTTTGTCACCAGAGCTGCATTCTCCATTTGAATAGCAGGGCCAGGACTACAGTGGGGCGTGTGAGGTGCCTCGTTCAGTTTTGCACCGAGGCCCCTCGATGGCTTCACTCTGATCCTGGCCTCGTTGAAAAGAACCATGGCCTTCCAGTCCGTATGTTGCAAATAGTTGCTAACGTTGGTAGGATTGCCTCAAACCACAAAGCCTCTCCCTTTGGGCAAAGCTTTACAGCAGTGAGCCTCAAATTTTAGCATGCGTCGCATGATCTGGAGCACCTTGTTGAAACAGAGCTTGATTCAGTAGGTCTGGGCTGGGCTGGAGAACTGCATTCCTCTCAAGCTCCCAGGTAATGCTGAGGCAGCTGGTGTTCGGGTCATGCTTCGAGAACCACCGCTTACAGGAATCAGAGCAATGGGAGGAGTTTCACGTGATGGGGACCCTTCTCACAGACATGTTCAGCCCTGGCCCTGGAGCGCCAAACAGTTGTTAAGAACAACTGTGTTGACCGCATTGGACATCAGACATGAGTCCTGTCTGCTGATCAGTTACAGCAGCTGGCTTCAGGCACATTCCGGGCAGGCTGACTGGTTAGAGACATACTACAGAGTCTCCCTTCCTTCCGATCACGATGCCCTAATTTCAAGTACTGTCCCTGCAAAGCGGAAAAACAGTGCAAGAGCCTTGATTGTTCCTCAAACAAATTGTTACAAGATGTCAGAGGCGAAGGGGCTCTCCCTGGACCCTTTTTCTGGTCTGCATAGAGGGTCTGGGGAGTTTCTGTTGAATGATTTGAGATGTTCAGAGATCAGAGATCATTCATCAGCTTCTCTTGGTAGTTGGTTGTCTACGGGGTCCTCTGCTGGGTTCTGGAAATGTGTGGAAGAGTAAAATAGGAGTTCCCTGCCCTGAAGAAGATCACCAACTAATGGATAAGACAGTTGTGCAAATTATTATCTCTGAAAGAGCATGTTACTTCTGTTAAGAGCTCCCAGGAGGGGAAAGCCACGTCTGTGTCTGAGGTTATGGAGGAGGACAGCACAGGAGGAATATTTGAAGCAAACCGGGAGGCTTCAGAAGTGTTCTGGTACCCTTACTATGGTGCCTGACATAACAGATACTCAGTAAAATCAGTCTTTGCCACTGCGGTGAAAGGCCCGCGGAAGCATGAGAAATTGCCCAATTTTATCAAGCCTCCCGTTTCCCAGGGAGACTTCTGCAGAGTTGGCCTCAGTCTAGATGGGACACTTGTAATGATAGGAAAGGCCTTATCATGTGATGAGAAATGAGGTCCTGAAAATCAAGCAAGGGAAAGGATGCAATTTTAAAACCATTTGGTAACTTTCCTCTTTCATACCTTTTGTTTGTCGGTTTGGTTTGGTTTGGTTACTTGTACTTTAATGTAAACTTCTGTAAACTTTTTTTGCCACACAAAAAAAATTCGAATTTTCCTCCAAGGGGAACTGTGCTCTTTAAAATATAATGCCAGCTTCCTCACAGCAGGTTTGCTAGAAAAAGAGATTTGTGGTTTTGCTTTAGGCTGTTGTCTTCAAGGCAAGCTTTTTGTGTGTCTGCTGTAGCTGGGCATTTAGTTCACTTCCTGAGATTAATTGATGGCAAGCGGCATTCCTTGCTCTGCAAACCCTCAAAACAATGGTCTTTTATTCTTTTTTTGAAGTCAGGTATGCTTAATATCTAGCTGCGGACTTTGGAGGTATGAGCTGAGATTGAAGAAGCATAGCTAAGAAAAATTTAACTCACTGGAGCTCCTCGGTTGTTATAAAAATGTGGGTATTCCTAAATGGAGTCTTCAGATATTGGGACAAGACAAAAACTCACCCAGCCTTAGTTGATTATTGAGGCTCTCCTTAGCACATTGTCCTGGCAGGGGCTCATGGGGAAATTTTCTACTGATAATTCACACCAGCTGTGCATTTCATGAATGGCCGCCATGCTGCTTTTCTTTTTTGCAACGTAGGGGGCACTGTGGCTTGGGGCGCTGCAGTGGGAAATGAGCACGATCCAGCTGCCTCCTGCAAGTGGGAGGGGGTGAGATGGGGGCCACGCTGCACTGACTTCCAGTTAAGAAGACCTCTCTGGGCAAAGCAGTGTTCTCTTCCCACTAACTGTCTTCTCCACATTACTTATCCAGTCTCTTTCCCATCTGTACCAGTGGGTGATAATCACAGAAATTACCTGTAAGTGTCATTGTGATGAGTAAATCACAAAATGTAGGTAAAAGTTTTAGCGCAGCAACATTTGTAAGAGCTCAACCCATGATGGCTAGTCATCTTAGTAGCAACAGTAGTAGTAGTAGTAGTAGTAGTAGTAGTAGTCTAGCAGTCAAAGTAATAGTAGGAGAACCTCACACCTTTATTACTGAACCACTCTCTGTTTCCTGTCTCCTTTCACCATTGTAACAGCTACAAATACATAAGTGAGTTCTAAGCAAAGTATAAAGAATGATAATAATAGTTATGATAATAGTTATGATTATCATAGTAGTTATGATATTAATAATTATAATAATAGTTAACCTTTATTGAGGGCATGCTCTGTGTCAAGTTCTGTGCCAAGTGCCTGCCATGTCTTTACTCAGGCAACCCTCAAATTGAATCCATTAACTAATGATGATGTTCAACATTCCCATTTTACAGATGAAGAAACTGAGGCAAGACACAATGTAGCAAGTGGTAGATGAGCCAAAACCTGATGAATGACATTTTGGCTCTGGAGCCGGTATACTTAATCACTAAAGAAATAGGTGGTTTTCTGCACTCAGTGGTATCCACTTCCAAACACTCCCTTGGGGGGGTCAACTCTCTTGGTTCCACTGAACAAATTAACTGGCTAGTGTCCAGGTTTCTTGTTTTCTTTGGTTGGACTGTCATAAGTATTGTTCCTCAAATGCAAGTTAAAGACTGGGGAGAAGTTTCCTTCCAGATAGGGCAGATCCAATTGTGTATGTATGTGACCCAAACTCTTTCATGAAGATACTGTGTCTTTCTGGTATGTTTCCATGTATTCCTGAACTGATGGCAGGATGCTTTTCTCCTTTAAATGAACAGCTGAGCCCTAAGGTGCAAGAAGGACAGCCAGGGTCATCAGTGGAGTGACATCTGGTACATGGTGCCCATTTTTCTTTAAGGTGCACTATCGTATTCATTTGCTCAGGCTGCCATAACAAAGTACTACAGACTGAGTGTCTTAAACAACAGAAATTTATTTTCTCACGGTTCTGGAGGTTGGAAGTCCAAGATCAAGCTGTTGGCAGGGTTGGTTCCTTCTGAGGCCTCAAAGGAAGGATCTGTTTCAGGCCTCTGTCCTTGGCTGGTAGATGGCCATCTTCTCCCCATGACTTCACATCAGCTTCCCTCTGTACATGTTTGTGCCCAAATTTCCTCTTCTTATAAAGATGACAGTCATATTGGATTAGGGCCTACCCTAATGACCTCATTTTAACTGAATTCCCTCTTTAAAGACCATATCTCAAAATACAGTTATAGTCTGAGATACTAGGAGTTAGGACTACAACATACAAATTTTATGGGGGCGGGGATACAATTCAGGCCATAACAACTGCACAGCAGATACACTTCACCTCATAGTTTTACCCTAAAATAAGCCTTGTACGTTGGCTAAGTGGTAAGTGACAAATGAGCCTTGAATCAATTATGGTCCATTTTGGGGGAGTTGGGATTACTTTCTCAGTTGAGGAAATATATAAAATAGTTAAGATGTGAAAGGCAATATCTAGTATTGGGCCTCGGTTCCAACTAAATCTTTAAGGAGTTGTCCGAGAGCCCGTGAAAGTGATCTCTTTGTCGTTTTGTAAACTGATAATGTTGGGATGCTTTGTTCAGGGAGGTTTCTGACGGTCCTCCTTTCCTCCCCCATCCAAAGCACTATTGGTTGTTGCGCTCAATGGCAAATGCTTGGGCTTTCTCCTATTAATATAAGGTACAACCTAGAAGGAGGAGTTCCTGTAGACAAGTAGCCTAAGCCAGCCTGTGGCACTTACATTGCTACAGGAACAGACATGGCAAAGAAATGTATCCTGTCTGGCCCAAAGTAGCTGGTGACTCTCATGTTGCTGAAATCAATCACGTTCCAAGCTTCCTGCCAGACGTCTAGTGAATCTAGTTAATGAGGAGCAGTTCTAGTAATCAGTCTTCAATGCGTCTTATCTCCCATCTTTGCTCCCAAAACAACTTTTCTATGCTTACTCCATGCCCTCCAGCCTTTTGATACCCAGCAGTGGTTCAGTATTTCCAAAATCCTTCCGGTCAGCGCTCGTTCATTGAGAGAAGAGTGCTTAAAGGTCTTCTAGGCTCACCCAACATTTATAATGAAATTTATAATGAAATCCCCTCTATATTCACAGCTCCTCAGGAATGTCTCAAATGATGAGAAATCCACTGCCTTGGGAAACAACCCATGTCATTTTTAAAATACCTTCCATTTGTATAACATTCTTCCTTTCTGGAAACTTGAGTTTGGCTCTATCTAAATCCCTAGTCTGAGCTCCATTGGTCATATCAATCGGTCGAATCCATCTCTTCCACTTGACTCCCATCGCGCATCTGAGGGCAGCTCAAGTCTTCTGTACCTCAGGTCAGGCAATATGACATCTCCAACCATGGTTTTGGGTGCCTTTCTTTGGCTCTTTTCTTTTGGGTCTCAATCCTCTGAATGGCTCCTAGTGGATCATGACTCTAATATGCTGAGATTCCTCCTTACCTTTCAGGGCTCAGATCAAAAGTTATCTTCTTTGCAAAGCCTTTCTTGATGTTACTCAAATACCAGGCAACTGACAGCTTTCCTGGTGTTCTCAGACCACCTTGTACATTCACTTTGCTATAACACTTACCACAGTGTATCACAACCGTTGATGGACATTTTCTCTCTCGCTCGCTGTATTATAACTCTCTCTTTGACTAGGGACTGTGCCTTCATCATTGCGGTATCCTCCATTCCTGGCACAGAAGAGGGGATTCCTGTTTATTGATTGCTTTGCTGATTCAGGAAACCGGAGTTCAAATTTCAGGTACCATGGCTGACCAGAAACGGAAATATCTTTGTTCAGGGAGGTTTTTGACGGTCTTCAGATCAGCCGCTTTTAGTAACATCCTGGATGACTTATATTTAAATGACCCGGGGCAGGCTGAGAGGCTTGCAGGAAGTATGGAGTGCAGCGTGGCTTACCACTGAGACTTCCCTGATGCTTCTAGATGTTCCAGTGCAAATCCTGGCTTACAGCCCTAGTGTCAAATGATACCTGGTGTACCCAAATCTCTACCCTAGTTAATGAGGCTTGACATTAAAAAGCTGTCTTTTTTTCTTTTCACTGAGGGACAATTGATCATCAGGCTTGTTTATTTACTTTTTATTTATTTTTTTCAGTAGGAAACACTTTTTTTTATAGATCTTTTTTGGAGTATAATTGCTCCACAATACTGTCTTAGTTTCTATCGTACACCAAAGTGAATCAGCCATATGCATACATCTGTCCCCATATCCCCTGCCTCTTGAGCCTCCTTCCCACCCTCCCTATCCCACCCCTCTAGGTCATCGCAAAACACTGAGCTGATCTCCCTGTGCTATGCTGCTGCTTCCCCCTAGCTATCTATTTTACATTCGGTAGTGTATATACGTTGATGCTACTCTCACTTTGCCCCAGCTTCCCCCGCACACCCTGTGTCCTCAAGTCCATTCTCTATGTCTACATCTTTATTCCTGCCCTGCAACTAGGTTCATCAGCACCATTTTTTTTTTTTTTTAGATTCCATATATATGCGTTAGCATACAGTATTTGGTTTTCTCTTTTTGACTTACTTCACTCTGTATGACAGACTCCAGGTCCATCCACCTCACTACAAATAACTCAGTTTCATTTCTTTTTATGGCTCAGGGTATATGCCCAGTAGTAGGATTGCTGGGTCATATGGTAGTTCTGTTTTTAGTTTTTTAAGGAACTTCCATAATGTTTTCCATAGTGGTTGTATCAATTTGCATTCCCACCAACAGTGCAGGAGGGTTCCCTTTTCACCACACCCTTTCCAGCATTTATTGTTTCTAGACTTTTTGATAATGGCCATTCTGACCGGCATGAAGTGATACCTCATTATAGTTTTGATTTGCATTTCTCTAATAATTAGTGTTGTTGAGCATCTTTTCATGTGCCTCTTGACCATCTGTATGTCTTCCGTGGTGAAATGTCTATTTAGGTCTTCTGCCCATTTTTTAATTAGATTGTTTGTTTTTTTTGATGTTGAGCTCCATGAGCTGTTTGTATATTTTGGAGATTAATCCTTTGTTGTTTCATTTACAAATATTTTCTCCCATTCTGAGGGTTGTCTTTTTGTCTTGTTTATGGTTTCCTTTGCTGTGCAAAAGCTTTTAAATTTCATTAGGTCCCATTTGTTTATTTTTGTTTTTATTTCCATTTCTCTAGGAGGTGGATCAAAAAGGATCTTGCTGTGATTTATGTCACAGAGTTCTGCCTGTGCTTTCCTCTAAGCGTTTTATAGTGTCTGGCATTACATTTAGGTCTTGAATCCATTTTTAGTTTATTTTTGTGTATGGTGTTAGGGAGTGTTCTAATTTCATTCTTTTACATGTAGCTGTCCAGTTTTCCCGGCACCACTTATTGAAGAGGCTGTCTTCTCTCCATTTTATGTTCTTGCCTCCTTTGTCGTAAATTAGGTGACCATATGTGCATGGGTTTATCTCTGGGCTTTCTGTCCTGTTCCATTGATCTATATTTCTGTTTTTGTGCCAGTACCATACTGTCTTGATTACTGTAGTTTTGTGGTATAGTTCAAAGTTGGGGAGCCTGATTCCTCCAACTCCGTTTTTCTTTCCCAAGATTGCTTTGGCTGTTCGAGGTCTTTTGGTTTCCATACGAATTGTAAAATTTTTTGTTCTAATTCTGTGAAGAGTGCCATGGGTAGTTTGATAGGGATTGCATTGAATCTGTAGATTGCTTTGGGTAATATAGTCATTTTCACAATATTGATTCTTCCAATCTAAGAACATGGTATATCTCTCCATCTGTTTGTATTGTCTTTAATTCCTTCATCAGTGTCTTACAGTTTTCTACATACAGGTTTTTTGTCTCCCTAGGTAGGTTTATTCCTAGGTATTTTATTCTTTTTGTTGCGATGGTAAATGGGAGTGTTTCCTTAATTTCTCTTTCTGATTTTTTGTTGCTGGTATATAGGAATACCAGCGATTTCTGTGCATTAATTTTGTATTCTGCAACCTTACCAAATTCTGAAGAATAGTGGTGAGAGTGGGCATCCTTGTCTTGTTCCTGATCTTAGTGGAAATGCTTTCAGTATTTCACCATTGAGTATGATGCTTGCTGTGGGTTTGTCATATATGGCCTTTATTATGTTGAGGTAGGTTCCCTCTGTGCCCATTTTCAGGAGAGTTTTGATCATAAATGGGTGTTGAATTTTGTCAGAAGCTTTTTCTGCATCTATTGAGATGATCATATGGTTTTTATTCCTTAATTTGTTAATGTGGTGTATCACACTGATTGATTTGCGTATATTGAAGAATCCTTTCATCCCTGGGATAAATCCCACTTGATCCTGGTGTATGATCCTTTGTTGTTGGATTCGGTTTGCTAGTATTTTGTTCAGGATTTTTGCATCTATGTTCATCAGTGATATCCGTGTATAATTTTCTTATTTTGTGATATCTTTTTCTCGTTTTTGCATCAGGGTGATGATGGCTTTGTAGAAATTATTTGGGAGTGTTTCTCCCTCTGCAATTTTTGGAAGAGTTTGAGAAGGATCAGTGTTAGCTCTACTCTAAATGTTTGATAGAATTTGCCTGCGAAGCTACCTGGTCCTGGACTTTTGTTTGTTGGAAGATTTTTAATTACAGTTTCAATTTCATTACTTGTGATAGGTCTGTTTATATTTTCTAATTCTTCCTGGTTCAGTCTTGGAAAATTGAGATTGTCCATTTTATTGGCATATTGTTGTTTGTAGTAGTCTCTTATAATCCTTTGTTTTTCTGCAGTGTCAGTTGTGATTTCTCCTTTTTCATTTCTAATTTTACTGATTTAAGTCCTCTCCCTTTTTTTCTTGATGAGTCTGGCTAAGGGTTTATCAATTTCATTTATCTTCTCAAAGAACCAGCTTTTAGTTTTATTGATCTTTGCTATTTTCTTCGTTTCTCTTTCATTTATTTCTGCTCTGATATTTATGATTTCTTTCCTTCTACTGACTTCGGGTTTTCTTTGTTCTTCTTTCTCTAGTTGTTTTAAGTGTAGGGTTAGATTGTTTATTTGCGATTTTTCTTGTTTCTTGAGGTGAGATTGAATTGCTATAAACTTCCCTCTTAGAACTGCTTTTGCTGCATACCATAGGTTTTGGGTTGTCGTGTTTTCATTGCCATTTGTTTCTATGTATTTTTAAATTTCTTCTTTGATTTTGCCAGTGATCTCTTGGTTATTTAGTAGCACACTGTTTAGCCTCCATGTATTTGTGTTTTTTACTTTTTTTTTCCTGTAACTGATTTCCAATATCATAGCATAGTGGTCAGAAAAGATGCTTGATACGATTTCAATTTTCTTAAATTTTCTGAGGCTTGATTTGTGACCCAAGATGTGATCTATCCTGGAGAATGTTCCATGTGCACTTGAGAAGAATGTGTGTTCTGCCAGTTTTGGGTGGAATGTTCTATGAATATCAATTAAATCTTATCTGGTCTATTGTGTCATTTAAAGCTTGTGTTTCCTTATTTATTTTCTGTTTGGATGATCTGCCCATTGGTGTAAGTGGGGTGTTAAAGTCCCTACTATTATTGTGTTACTGTCAATTTCTCCTTTCATGGTTGTTAGCATTTGCCATATGTATTGAGGTTTTCCTAACATTTATAATTGTTGTATCTTCTTCTTGGATTGATCCTTTGATCATTATGTAATGTCCCTCCTTATCTCTTGTAACAGTCTTTATTTTATTTTATTTATTCATTTTTTGTGGTACGCGGGCCTCTCACTGTTGTGGCCTCTCCCATTGCGGAGCACAGGCTCCAGATGCGCAGGCTCAGCGGCCATGGCCCACGGGCCCACCCGCTCCGCGGCATGTGGGATCCTCCCGGACCGGGGCACAAACCCGTGTCCCCTGCATCAGCAGGCGGACTCTCAACCACTGCGCCACCAGGGAAGCCCCAGCCTTTATTTTAAAGTCTACTTTATCTGATATGAGTACTGCTACTCCAGGTTTCTTTTGATTTCCATTTGCATGGAATATCTTTTTCCATCCCTTCACTTTCAGTCTATATGTGTCCCTAGGTCTGAAGTGGGTCCATTGTAGACCCATATATATGGGTCTTGTTTTTGTATCCATTCAGGCAGTCTGTGTCTTTCGGTTGGGGCATTTAATCCATTTACATTCAAGGTGATTATTGACATGTATGTTCCTATTACCATTTTCTTAGTTGTTTTGAGTTTCTCTTTCATCACTTTATGTATATCCTACCACTCCCTTCTGGCCTGCAGAGTTTATGCTGAAAAATCAGCTGATAACCCTATGGGGATTCCTTTGTATGTTACTTTTTGTTTTTCCCCTTATTGCTTTTAATATTTTTCTTTGAATTTAGTTTGTGTTACTTTGATTAATATGTGTCTTGGTGTGTTTTTCCTAGGGTCTATCCTATATAGGACTCTCTGTGCTTCCTGGACTTGTGTGACTGCTTCCTTTCCCATGTTAGGGAAGTTTTCGACTATAATCTCTTCAAATATTTTCTCAGACCCTTTCTTTTTCTGAGACCCCTGTAATTCGAATGTTGGTGTGTTTAGTGTTGTCCCAGAGGTCTCTGAGATTGTCTTCAATCCTTTTCAATCTTTTTTCTTTATTTTGCTCCTCGGCAGTTATTTCCACCATTTTGTCTTCCAGCTCACTTATTCGTTCTTCTGCCTCAGTTATTCTGTTATTGATTCCTTCTAGTGTATTTTTCATTTCAGTTATTGTGCTGTTCATCTCTGTTTGTTTGTACTTTAGTTCTTCTAGATCTTTGTTAAACATTTTTTGTATTTTCTAATTCTGTGCCTCCATTCTATTTCCTAGATTCTGGATCATCTTTACTATCATTACGTTGAATTCTTTTTCGGGTAGATTGCCTATTTCCTCTTCATTTATTTGGCAAATTTTTTTGTTGCTTCACTTTTTTTTTTTTTTTTTTTTTTTTTTTTTTTTTTTAATGAGTGGGATTGTATTCCTGTCTTACTGGTTGTTTGGCCTGAGGCCTCCAACACTGGAGTTTGTAGGCTGTTGGGTAGATCTGGGTTTTGGTGCTGACATGAGGACCTCAGTGAGACCTCACTCCAATGAATATTCCCTGGGGTCTGAGGTTCTCTGTTAGTCCAGTGGTTTGGACTCAGAGCTCCCACTGCAGGAGCTTCGGCCCGACCCCCGGCTCATGTACCAAGATCCTGCAAGCCGTGTGAGGTGGTTAAAAAATAAATAAAAAGAAAAAGAGAAACAAGGTAAAAAATAAAATTAGACTAGGCAACTAATAGATATGTTAGAAAGAATATAAAAATAAAAATATAGATGAATCAACAACTAGAAGGTACAACAGTACCACAATAGTAAAAAAGAGGAGGAGGGAAAAGGAAAATTAAAAAAGGGGGAAAAGGCCTTGGCTGTGGAGAGCGGGGCCTAAGCAAGGGTGAGTTTTTGGCGGTGGGCGGGGCCAATGCTCAGGACCCACTGGGCTGGAAAAGGCCCTGGGGGCTGTGGGGGGTGGGGCTTAGGCTCAACGGAACAGCAGGGGCCCAGGCGTGCCCCCCATCCCTGGTCTCAGAGGGCGGGGGACCTCACCTGGGGGCCCAGCAGGCTCCCTGGCCCGAGTGGGCGGGGCAGTCGACCTCTGCTCCTCTCCCACTCCTCCCGAGGGCCCCTCCCACCTGCCTCTCCTGATCTCCCTGGCCTCAGGGGCGCCAATCTTGTCTGGCCTCCACTTCTCCTCCCCTCTCAGTCCCCCCACGTCCTACCAGTTCACTTGGGGGTTCCTCCCGTCTCCTTGGGCGTCAGGGTCCTCCACCAGCGGCCGGCAGTTGCCCTAGTTGTGGGGAGATGCTAACTCGGCATCTTCCCACCTTATTTGCTTTTCTAGGATGAGGGTTGGAGGCCAGAGTAACCAAGGGATGATTCCTTCCCAAAAAGACAGGGAATCAAAATGTATCTCCTCTCCCTCAAGGCACATATTTTCTGAAAGGAATTTTGGCCAGCTTACTACAGCATTTGCTTGCTTGCTAATATTATATGAATATAAATCCTGAATACACTGGGGGCAGGTCTCAGACCTCCCTGAGATAATACCTCCTCTCCAACCAGTAAACAACCTGGCTCTGTATCTTCAGGGAAAATTTATTAAGGTCCTCTTCCAACTGAAATACATTCTTCTAGGGCTGGGAAGAAAGTCCATCCTGTTTATTTTCTCAGACCTCTTCTTTATGGTGGGTAGTGGATATCTGTAGAACTCTTAAAGAGTCTTCAAGGACAAAAATATTCAAATTTGATCTTGCCCTGATCTGTGACCCATTCTTATCAGCAAGTGCCTTTTTATTTTAGCATTTTTGACTGAGCTCAGTATTTGAAAGGTGACCTGCTGGTTTACAACACCTCTCACATTCCAACAACCTATCTACCGAGATGTTGTTCCGAGCTAACTGTTCTACTCCTTTTAAGATCAGATATGACAGTTCTTATAGTAATCTAGCATGTTCATTGAAGATAACTTTGCAGGATGGCTTCACATGATATTTGTCATTTGGTGTAGCCTAAAAGAAAATTCTCAGGAATAAATAAATGCAGTGAGAGTCTTCCCATCTTAAGTGGGATTGGAAGGCCTATTAGGAGGGCCATGGTAGAGATCCTGAAGACTTAATAATAGGTCTCTGGACCATGTAGGAGGGATTGCTATCCCACTGTCTTTGTTCTGAACATACAAATGAGAAATACCAGAGAAATTTCAGAGGAAGAAATACTAAGAACTAAATGACGTTCACTCTTTAATGCTTGAAATAGATGGTTTAAAAGGTAAAATCACTTTACAGTAAATTTTGGAATTTCAACTTATTTTTATTTTCTATCTTGAATTGATAAGGTTCTTCAGGGAAAGTGGCTCCACTGCACAGATAGCCAACTATGCCTGGGACATTGTCCTAATTTTATGCAGTCATTCTTGTAGAAACCCAAATGCCTCCCTGAAAACAGAGGTGCAGAATCTCTATCAGAGATAGAATCTAGACAATGGATATGGGCCAAGATGCAGGATTATATTTCTTATGCTGTAAGCTTGTTAGAGCTGCCTGATTCTATTGTAATTCTTGAGGTTATTGGTAAGGCTCTGCCCATCCACTGGAGGGGAGGCCTCTGTAGAGGCATCTTTCTTTTCCACCAGTAAACAAGGCAAGAGAGGGTGACTGTAGCTCTGAGAATTCAAGACAAGTTTATTAAGATGCCTCTGAGCTTGAGGCTCTCATCTAAGGAGTGTGGCAGTTGGGAGGTGAAGGTAGGGGTAGGGGAGAGCATCACTGGACAGTTAGTGCAAATACAGTTGTCCAGGCAAGGAGAGAGGGTGTTGTTTAGTATTGAAATCATGTATTCCAGATGTGGGCATTTGGTAGTCAATCTGCTCTGAAGTGACATGCTGCTGAATCTTTAAAGGGCTTCAGCCAAGGAGAGCAAAATCTGATTGGGCAAATTGCTAAAATATTTAAAGTGCAGCCTGTTAAAGCTTTTACTGCGAAGAGCATCACGTCAGAAGTTGTAGTCAGAAAGAGCGAGTAATTGGCTTTCCATCCTCATGCCAGTCAGTCAGCATGAGGCTCTATTCCTATTCCTTCCTCTTCATTGCCAGTGCTAATAACAACACTTCAGGGTGTGTGTGTCTCATGGACAGATTGGATAGCTGGTAAAATGAGAATAGAAGGAGTGAGACATCCATAAGAAGGGAGGCTAAATCCACAAAATGATGTGAAGTCCATTTTAGAAAAAGGGGAACGGGAGAGAAAGGCAGAATTACTACCTGACAAAGGTCACCTGCGTTTACAGGAGGTGGTGGTGGTTTGAGGTAGTTATCTTTCAAAGGATGGGTTCTGCAAGCAAACGAGTGGCCTTCAGTGACAACCACTTCCTCTGCATCTTTTCATCTCCTCTGAGATGGAACGCAGGGGGCACTTTCCATTTATAATTTATCACATTTTCCACTTCGGTTTTCCTGTCCTTTTCTCCCCAGGCATGACCCCTTGTTAATTCCCGGCAATGATCAGATTGACAACATGGACTCCAACGTGAAGAAGTACGACTCTACTGGGATGTTTCACTGGTGTGCACCCAAGGAGATAGAGAAAGTCATCCTGGTGAGTGACAGGTTGCAGAATTGATGCCATCCGCTTCTGTCCCAAATTATGTTTACTAGGAATGAGATTTTCCTAACTGGATGGTGGGGTGATAGTCCCTGCGCCTGATTATTTTTGATACTTAATATTCAGGACATATATTGAAACAGCTAGAACTCTCATCAGAACATGACCTGAGAGTGGAATTTTCAATCCCTGAATATGTATTGGCTCATTACCATAGGATGTGAAATGCATCATGGGAGGCAGTATGTACCATAACTCCTGTGGACATGGCTCTGGGGCCAGAGCCTGCCTGTGCCATTAGCTGTGTGGCCTTGGACGAGTCACTTGAGCTCTTTACACTATTTCTCTTATGTGTGAGAAGATGGAATGAGAATGACCTTAATTCATAGGATTGTAGTGACGATTAAAACCCATACGTTTTAATAAGTTTATAGGACTCCATAAACTTACCTATTATTATTATTATTATTATTATATATTAAATGCCCTGAAGAAATCTGAATGCTACCTGTATTGTCATTTGTTTATAACAGTGTCTTGTATCCGTCTAGGTAATTGATTTGCGTATTTGTGATCCTTCTTAGCACACGATGTAGGCAGGCAAATCACATTTGCTGATGATGACAGGATGACCATGGTCCACCTCGTGAAGGCTGGGGCTCAGAGCCCCGTTTCCTGGTTGACTCCTCTCAGTAGCAGCAGTGGGCTTCTTCTGGTCTGTCCCAAGAACATCAGCATAGATAACAATCCATTCTACTCTTTAGACTTGTCCGATTAACAGCTTTAGGCTTTAATGCCTTCATCGGCTTTCCTACCGTTTATTGTCTTGCTAATCCATGAAAAATGGATTAATAATCAGGAAGTTCAGATGGAAAGGTTCTTTCTCCCTTGTGCTTTCTAATCCCCAGATTGCTGTGGCCTGCTCCTTTATGTCAACCAGGAAAATCCTATCATTTCTGATGTCGTGGCCACCCTTCCTAAGAAAGGACTGTTCCAGTTCCTCAGAATGGCTTTGTGCTCTAATCCACTAGATTTTTCCCTGTGTTTTATCTGAATGTGTGTGTGATTTCTCAATTTAATTATAATCGAGCATTAAGAACCAATACAGCTTTATGCTGGAGGCTGTCTGGGAGTTGTGAAAGTTACAGACAAAAGCACAGAAAGTCAGAATTCTTAGGAAACAGCCCCTGTCCAAGGAGTGCAAATGGTTTTCATCACAAAGCTGCTCCATGTATTTATATTCTGATGTTGTATATGCCCCACTTTTGCTCTAGGGATATAAACTCATCCTGGTGTTACCCACCTGGGGACAGGTCAAAGGCTTGGCTGGCATTGCGGGATCCAAGGTTTTAACGGCTTGCCTAGATAATCCTGAGGAGTGCATGGCTGACTGACGTTCAGAGCCCCCTGCCAGCACCAAAGGGTTTAGGGAGGCCAGTTACTACTCCCCTCACCTGAAAAATAACATCATTTAACAAAACATTTATAACAAACCTGTTACATGTTGGGCACTGTTCTTGTTGCTGGGGGTACAACTCCTGACAATGACTGGTCTCATAGAGCTTCTGTTCTAGTGGGGGCAAAGACCAGATCTCCAGGTAGGCAATGAATATGTAATAACATTTGAGATATTGATAAAGTGCTATGAAAAAAATAAAGTGAGGTCATAGGCTAGAAAGGGACTGGAAAGTGCTGTTTAGACAGTGTGGCCCAAAAAGCCTTCTCTAAAGTAACCCTGCACAGTGATGAGACTGCTTGGAAGCGCCAGCAACATGAGGATGCTTTCTGGGCACAGGATACTATATGCTTTGGGGGTTAGAAAACATGAGATGGCCGTAATTTTGAGGAAATGACCATCTAATGAAAAGATATAAATGTACCATGAAACAATATATTCAAAGCTAAGCGTTACAAGGCACAAAGTGCTGTTTGAATCTGGTATGTGTTTAAGTGGCTGGGGAAGTCTTATTGGAAACAAACAGTTGATCTTGGAAGGGGTTTATGGCTATTAAGGCCCCACTTGGACTAGGTCTGAAGAATGTGTAGGAAACTCAAGATACACACATAAGAAGTTTCTCTATTGCGTCTTAAACCTGGCAGAATCAGTCTCCCCAAGAGTGAATCCCAGGAATTGGGATCTTTACCAGGTTCTCCAGGTGATATTGCTGTGGCTGGTCTAAGGATTGGTGTTTTGGTCCCCAGATCTAATTTCCTGTGGTCAGCACCTGTGCCTTGGCCACTCTGCTAATTGATGCCTTCCCTGCCTTCCTAGTCTAGATTTCCAACCCCTATTCTGGACCCGCTTGGTATTCCTCAGGCTTGCTGAAGGGAGCTAGCCTCCCAGATGACCAGTCAATTAAAATTAATCAGGGGTCCCATCACAGCACATTACAAACTGGTTGACCCTCTGCTGGTGGTACCTAGGCACACACACTTCCATGCAGCCAAGATAACTAACTCCAGGCATCATCCATGAAGCAGTGATGTGGGGTGTGACTCCCTAGTGGGTCCTCCTTGGTCACCATTTATAAGACATTTTTTTATGGCCTCCGTCTGAGATGTCCCTGTACTGTTGCGGAGAGAAACCAATAATGGTGACAGCCCCTGCTTTAGTCTAACGATCAGGGAGTGAACGCTTGCTTCTTCCTCTCCTTGGGGGTTACTGTAATAACCCTGACATTATCGTGAATTGCAATATTGGCATTTAAACAATCAATACACTGGTCAATTCTAGGGATTAAATCGAGCAGAGTTTGATATGTGCAGGGGACATTAATATGCCTCCCCAGAAGCATCGTAAGCCACATGGGGCCATCCAGACATGCAGTGGGTGGACAGGGAGGAAGAAAGCCAAGATGGGAGGCACCAGACCAGAAAGAGGCAGAGAAAGGCCCACAACTGGCCTCCTGTGTTACTTTCTGCATGAACACAGTGAGCAGAGGGGCCAGCGGTAGCTAATCATGCGCATTTCCTGGGAAGCTCTAACTGGGGTGATTTATTCTTTCATTTGTCCCCTTTGTAAATACAGGCCTAAAGTTGGGGGAAGACATGGGCTTGTTGCCCTTGCTGTTCTGATCCCTTTAGTGGCTGTTTGGGAGTCTTCCTCTGATGACTTAACACAGGTGGCCACTCCAGTCATGTCCCTGGAAACCCCAAGGCAGCAGTAGACACTGGTCAGCAAACTCTCTCTGGAAAGGGTCATATAATAAATAATTTAGGCGTTGCTGGCCATACGGTCTCTGTCACAACTAATCACCTCTGCTTTTGTAATGTAAAAGCAGCCACAGACAATACCTAAATGAGTAAGACTGGCCGTGTTGCAATAAAATTTGGTGGAATTTGAACTTAATATAAGTTTCACATATTATGAAATATTCTTCTTTTAATTTTTTTTCAACCCATTTTCAAACATAAAAACCAATCTAAGCTCACTGGCTGTAAAAAAGCAGGCGGCGGACCAGATTTGGCCCATGGGCCAGAGTTTGCCAGCCCCTGGCTCAGGATATCATGTTCTACCTACTGATGCAGTGATGTCCTATGAGATCCCGTTGATGAGTCTAGAATTTGGAACTCATTTCTCAAGCCGAGGCCAGCATGGCTCTGACTGTTTTATCATCATCTCAGCAACAGAAGCAGACAAGACAGCTCATTTTATCATCAGTTTCCTGGAAACTAAGACTTCTTTTCCGAGTGACATAAATATTGCTATTCCCTCTTATTTTCCCCCTGAAAGTTCTGCTCTTATGTATGGATAGCATATCTTCCTTAAATCTTCTCAGAGAAGGTAGTGATATGTGTGAATATATGTTTGCATGTATTTATTTCACCAATGTAATTTATACACACATACTCTAATTATAAATGTATATGGCATGTATATAACATGAAGAAATTTAAAAAATAATAGCACATAGTAAGCACTCAGCAATTGTTTGCTTGGTATTTTGCACAAGTGATTTTTTCAGTCCTTTTCACAACCCCATGAGGTCTTCTCTCCAATGCCTGTGCCCTTCTCCCTCCGGCAGACTCGAAGTGAAGCCGCCATGACCGTCCTGAGTGGCCACGTGGTGGTCTGCATCTTTGGCGATGTCAGTTCAGCCTTGATTGGCCTCCGGAACCTGGTGATGCCACTCCGTGCCAGCAACTTTCACTACCACGAGCTCAAGCACATCGTGTTTGTGGGTTCCATTGAGTACCTCAAGCGGGAATGGGAGACTCTTCATAACTTCCCCAAAGTGTCCATATTGCCTGTAAGTCCAAGGTCACATTAGCAATGCTTTTTTCTTCTTTTCATTCACAAAGGAAAAATCCCAGATGGATAGAGTGGTTGTAGCTTTGATCATGCCTCTGCTTCTTCATCTGGTTATGGACCTGAGGACTCAGCCCTTCCCCTATGCTCTGTCTAGGAATATCCAAACCCTGGGAGAGCTTATTAAAAGGGATTTGCAACCAAGTTCAGTCACTCCCCAGGCATGGAGTTTAGCTGGTATCAAACATATTAACCGTATCAGTGTCTATACAGTCTCTCTCTTGCCTACCCAAACCCAGCGCTTCGCAATATTATAGTACTTATAGCAGAATTTACATAAGGAACTATTTATATCACTTTATTTATGACGTTATGAATGCTGGAGAAATCTTATTTTACCACGTTCTGTTTTTAACTAAATGTATTTAACCGAGTTCTTTATTTCTGTTGTACAAAAGGCCATCCCCTTCTGCTGGCCAACCCCTCCCTCCCTCCCAGTCATTTAGAAGCCCAGTAATGTTTTCATGAGATTGTGTGTGTGTGTGTACCTGTGTGCACATGTGTGCATGTGATGTTCTTGATTACAAAACACTAGGACCCAAATCTAAAAGGAACAATTTGGGACTCCACAACTTAATGAGAGGGCATGGGATACGTGATCTGGGAGTCACATAACTAGCTACTTCCCGATCGTTAATCAATATATTTTCCATAAACTTTCAAATAATTGTAGAGCACTGTACATTTCAACCTTTGATATAGTTCTCCAGGTCACAAATCCATGCAAATATCACTTATACTCCAAACATTTTTCTTGGAAGTTCACATCCCTAAAACTGAGGAACACAGATTTTATTCTATATTTTAAGAAGTCTGGATTTTTTCCCTCTCACCGAGCTGAAATTTGTTATTTCTATTATCAGCTTCTAGAACCTCGGAAATGGAAAAAGAAGAGTCAAGTAATATAATTCAATAAGGAAGACATAAGACTCAATCCACAAGTAATGCCCATTCGTAGCTATCAATACCATGTGTCCTAACGTATGCCTGGCGCAGTGGACTCTCAATAAATATATAAAGAAGTGAGAAAAATATAGACAGATATCTTTTGGCTGCTGGGCCCCAAATTCACTGACTTGGTGAACACATGTGGTTAAAAATAGTCACCTGCAGAAAAATAGTCATATACATAAAAGAGCATAAACAAATATATACCTAATTTCAGAAACATGATAGTTGTGATTACATATTTCCATGATTATTTTCCTACATGTGCTCTTCCACATGGTCCTTGGGAACAATGGACTAGGGTCTAAAAGTATTTTGTAAAGAGCTTATTAGTTTTCTGGGATACAGGAGTCTTTGTATGTTTGCATGTGTATAGTGTTGGGTGTGTGGGTGTGATGTTTTCTGTGTGTGTGTGTTTGTTGTGTGTGTTTCCTTCTGTATGCTCTTGTACACATCCACTCATCTGCCTGCATCTATATGAATGAGTTCTCCTGTCTGCAGGGCCTTTTCAAACCCTCCAAAATTTATCACACTTGAACACAACATATTGGTACAAAATGGGCCTTCACCTATGTCTCCACATATTTCATTGTTTAAACAGGGCCCCAGACATAGGAGCAGCCCAGAGAAACACAAGGTGTTTCTATGTATGTAATTTGTATTTCTTGAGTTTTGAAATCATGCGTGTACAGCTACACAGGGATTTTCTTATATCACAATTACTGGTGGATTCCCTACAAGGTGAAAATTAAAGGAATATGGATGTAGGCAGTTGAGGCTTATACACTGGTGAAATGATTCAGGAAGACGGTCAGACTTATTTTGTACCAAAAGACCCCAGTAAAAAGGGGGAGACTTCTCCTTCTCTCAAAAGATCCTGCTCCGGAGCTTGGAATTAGTAGCTTCCCAGCCCCGTAGCACTAAATGCCTCTTCCTCCATAATTCCACTTTGCAGTTACATTTTGGAGGCTGGGAATAGAATCATGACTGCCACCAAGTTATAAAAGAGGGCTGATGGGCTTGATTTCTGCAGCCAAGTCCAATCTTCTCAAAGCCCCCTTTCCAGGAAGGAGAACGAGAGGAAGACATCCAGAGACATAGGCAGTTGACAGACCCTCTCCCTACACGGTCAGTGAGCTGAAGACAGCTCAGGTCTCCATGAAGGAAAGTCAGAAGCTGGATTCAGGTTGGAGGATCAAGGAGGCTGGTGGCTGGCGGTGAACTCCAAAATGATGCCCTTGGGGCCCTATCACATGGGATGGCCTGATTAGTTCTTCTCTGGTCCCTCCCCCTCCGAGGACACAGAGCAGGTGGGGGTCATGCCCCTCTCCTCCAGTCCTAACCCTTCTATTTTACCAGTGGCTGCATTCCTGGCCTCTGTCATTACCTCCTTGATCTGGGGATTTTTTTTCCACTGTCTTTTGTTGTTATGGGATTTTTTTAAAAAATCTGTTTACTGGCTTATTTATTTTTAATTACTCCAGTAATATACAAGTATGTTCTTGTTATAAAATATTCAAACAAAGCAGATGTATATAAAGTCAAAAGCAAACTTTTCCTTCACCCCCAATCTTATTTCCCTCCCCAGGGGTAATTATTGTTATTAGTTTAGTGTGTACTTTTCCTGAACTTTCTCTCTGAGCGTATGTACATTTATAAATACATTCATACATATATAGTTCTATTCTGTGGGTTTCTTTTTACATAACTGAAATCATACTTTTTGAATTGTCTAGAACTTGGTTTTTTTTTGTTTATTTGTTTCACTTGCTCCTCTGTCTCGAGATGCTTCCAAGGCAGTACCTACATGGAGAGGTCTTTCCATCCCTTTACCTGCCGCATAGACTTCCACTGTATATATATCTGATAGTGTATTTAACCATGCCTGTGTTCTTGGACAGTTAGGTGATTTCCTTGTTTTTCTCTTGCTGAAAATATGCATTAAAATCATATACCTGAAGCTTCACCCCTTTCCATATCCCCTTTGCCAGATGCTCGTTAATTCCACTCGCTCCCACATCCTCCAAATTCAGCCCTACCTCATCACACCGTGCTCCCTGGCTATTTCCTCTTGGCTGCCTTGGGAATTCTAGTTGGAGCTGCTGTCTTTTTGCCTGAGACAGCAGTGACCTGCTATTAAATAAACAGGCATTTGAAAGCCACCCCCTCGTTACATTCTGAAAGCCAGAGGTTGCCACAGGACAGTTACTTAAATCAAGACAATTTCCAGGCAGGAAGAAGATATAGAACCATGGCATAATTCCTCTCCCTCGTTAGTTAGTAATAGCTTGATTGAGTTTCGAGAGCGGCCCTAAAATGCTGCCATCAGCACCGACTACCCTTTAGATTAACACACAGCTCCTATTCCCTTGAATGTAGTTAGGCCAGCTTAATGTCAAGGCATAAAAAAGATACTTGTTAAATAATTTCCCAAAGCTCCGGCTCAATCTTTAATTTGTTTTTGTTCTTTTCCCCCCCCTCTTTCCCTCTTGTCCCTCAGTCTCACTTTTGCTTCTCCTTTTTTTTTCTCTCTCTTTCCTCTATGCCAAAGGGTACGCCGTTAAGTCGGGCTGATTTAAGGGCCGTCAACATCAACCTCTGTGACATGTGCGTTATCCTGTCAGCCAATCAGAACAATATTGATGATACTTCGCTGCAGGACAAGGAGTGCATCTTGGCGTCACTCAACATCAAATCTATGCAGTTTGATGACAGCATCGGGGTCTTGCAGGCTAATTCCCAAGGTAAGGACAGCCTCTCTGCTGTGCCTACGGGGGACAGGGGCTGGCAAGAGGGATATCCTTCACTCCGTAATCCACAGAGGCTCGCATCAGCCTGCCTGGTAGAGAAACACAACCGTGGCTGCCATGGCTTTCAAAGGGGCATCTGCTGCCTCTTCTTGCCAGCCCGGGCAGTGGGCTTGAGACCCTAACACCCACACTCTCAGGAGGCTGTCTTCCCCAGAACTAATCCAGCCTTTAAATGCCACCCCCTCAGCCTTCGCAAACCGTGGCTTTAGGACCAGGGTCGCCAGCTAAATGTCAGAGCACTGAGATGATGCTGGCTGAACAATTCCCAGTGTTTCTCCCCGGCATCTGTTTTTGCCATTGACCTGTGTTAAGCCTTGCCGTTGTTCCAGCTGCATGGGGGTGTTAAGCTTTGCGCTGTTATCGGCTGACCAAGGGACAGTGGTCTCTGGAGGGTGGGGAGTATATGGACGCTGAAAGTCATTTAGCAGAAGGTGACACTTGTCAGCCCATGCGTTCTCTATAGGAGGCATGACAGTGTTAAATGCCACACATCTGCCACCTCTGCTCTGCCCTGATCTTCCCTGTCATTTGCTCTGGGACCCTGGGCAGAGGGTTCCAAGTAAAGATGTTGTCTAGGAGCCTCAGGCAGGCGGCACTGCAAAAACCCTGCAACAAACACCTCACTCATCAGGGCCTTGGCAGGGTGGGATGTGAAGCATATTCCACCGAGTAACACCTCTGTGTGGGCTTGCCATGAACTGCAGGATCATTGTCATATGCGGTCTACTGGATAGGTGGCATCGGGTGCCTGATAGGGACCCGAATGCCGTCATTCCAGGAGTAAAGATAGAGAGCGTACAGCCCACAAAAACTATAGCCGCTGGGCTATGAAGCACCATCTTACCGATATGATAAAGCTCAGCTCGATCCTGCCTCCTAGACCTATGTGCTACATTATCTTTTGCCAACTCAGCGTGACCACCACCTCCTTCTAAGGTCCCACCGACGTTGGAGCGAAGCCAGAAACAATAGTTTCCAGAAGCCCCTTCTCTGCCTGGAGTCTGGAGATCGGAGTCTGCCAATGAGAGAGGGGCACTAGGGCGAGGTCTGGAAAGTGGAAGAGAAAAACAGGTCTTGATTTTTGGAGGCAGCTGCAGGGTTCAAAGCAGCTCTCAGGGGAAGCTTGGAGAACCACTGGCTTTGCTGCTAGAGATGGAGACTGGTGTGTGGGCTTCCCCGAGGGTCCTGAGGTTCACAGCACCTTCTGGTGAAGTTCAAGAGAACCTTCCCCTTGGTGCTGCAAGTGAAATGGCTAATGGTGGCCTCTTTGACTTTTGCTCCTCCAGCCCTGCCCATGGCTGTGTCAACCTCTAATTTTCGCCGTACCTGGAATAGAGTGGCTTCTATTCTTGACATAACCCTGGCTGATACAGCCTGAAGCTTGGCTTTGACATCTCCACTCCAGCCTCCTGTGCCTCTCCCCCAAATCTAAATCTTGGTCTCCATTTGCTCAGCGGTGCCCGCAGGACAGAGCAATGTGCCGAGGCCCTAAGAAAGGAGCCTTAACTCTTTCCTGCCTCCTGCACGACCTGCTCAGGGAGCCGAGGTGACAAAGGATGGAGGAGACAGTTAGCTGGCCTTCTTGGAGGGGGAAGAGGCAAGCTAGCTCTTGGTTCCTGCCACTGAGTAGTTGATCTTCACTGTGTGTCTTCCCACCCACACCCCAGGGACTGTTAGAAATGCAGACTCTCATGCCACACAGACCTGCTGGGTCAGAATCTGCATCCTAACAGCGTCCCCAGGTGACTCGTGTGCACTGCTTTAAGGCACAATAAATCTTTACTCTAACAACACTGGGTCTGGCGAACACACTGACCAACCCCATTAGATGCTCCTCGTCTCCTGGCAGGAGCTATTAGCAGAGGGAATGGAAAGAAGTAGAAGCAAGGGAAGTGCTCCCTCCAGGTGGAGATGGAACCGAATAGGGGGGTGGAGGGGCAGGAGAAGACTCCCTTTCCCCAGAATGCCTGTTTCCTCGCAATTCAATAATCGTGATTTTCAAGGTCCTAGATTAGAATCTCGACATATAATATAGTCACATATGCATCCAGCATAGGTGTTCCTTCCAGCTCTCTTAAACCTTATCCCAGCCTGTCAGATCCTTTTGATGGCCAAACTGGTAAAAAATGCTTCCCCTCCCCTCTTCAAACACTTACTCGATTCTCAAAAGCCGCCTTTACTGTTTTTATCACAGGAATAAGCAAGAATTGTAGGTCTTGGAGGGAGAGAAGGAAGAAAGGAAAAGAGAACTCATTTTTTCCTGCAAAAAAAAAAAAAAAAAAAGAAAAAAAGGGCTCTTATTTTGTACACACACGCACGCACGCACACACACCAGAAGGGGCAGAGGATGTGCCCTATGGCCGGTGGTGGTTTTCAGAGACTCCTGGTTGGCACTGGAGTGGAGTGGAGTGTATATCCCCCAGTAGCCAGCAAGCATTCTGTTTGGCTCTCAATGAGAGACTGTCGAAGCTGTAGCCCCACTGAGTCCATATTTCCCATCGTTTTCTTACTCTCTCTGCTCCTCTCTTGTCCTTGGTTTCTAACACTTCCCCTTTGGTGACACTCTGACCTTCCAAAAAGCAGTGGTCCAGTGGTGGCCATCAACACGGGAGGTTGCTTCCTCCCCGATGGCTGAGCGTTGTAAGTTCACCTCTGGCTGCTCACTGTACAGCCCACGCCTCAGGTTCATCCCAGCCCATGGGGTCAGATGGACGAGCTGAGATTCCCGGCTGCCCCCCTCCTTGAGACCCTTGTGACCCACCGGAACGCCCACTGTCCTCAGATAACTTCTGTTACCCTTCATCTGGGCCTTTGGCATGACCAAACTCCAAGTGGATTGGAATTACAGAATACAAAATGGATTTCGTCTTACTCTTTTCATTTCGGGGAACAAATCTAACTTCCCCATGAGAGGGAACTACAGAGATTTCTGGCCACTGACACCCCACCTTTCACCACTCTTTATTCTGTAGTCCTTATGAAACCCATTCCTTTGTTTTGTCTCGAGAGCTATGTTACCATCTCTCCAGAACACAGCAGGACAGAACTGTGGACTCAGGACAGATGTGTGTACTCTTGGGCCAGAGTATTCATGCAACCTTATGGCGAGTTGTTCTAACATTAAATGAAACAAGAAAATGTGTCTTAACATTGAGGAGGTAGAGCCTTCACTGGGATTTGTGTTCAGACACTTGCCACTGTGTGTTATTTGCTCTCCTAGACTCACAAAACCTCTTTTCCCTCTTCTCTTTTCACATTCCCTTTTAGTGTCACTGTTCTAGCCCACATGGTGTCAGGACTGGCCCAGCCTAGGGATTCTGGACCAGATACTTTCTGAAAAGATCTGAAATGTGATGGCTGATTGTCAAAAACAATTACAGAGAAAGGTGGCATACCCCATGCTGGACGGTATATCCGATGTGACAGTTGGGTCTATGAGATGCAGTTTTAATATACAGCAGGCAAGACTGCAGTGACAATTATATAAAGCAGGTGAAGCCACTTCTTGCTGGTCAGCAAACATCAGCTCAGAACCACTTTACAGCTCTTTACCAGCAACTAAGTGCCTTTATTTACAGAGCGCCTGTCACTTCCCTTTGGCTGGAGAGCTGGTGTATTATTTAGCACGCATTTATCTGGGGAAAACATTTCAATTTAAATCAGCTGGTACAACGGTGGCTCTTGCCAGACTCTCTCCCTGTGGTTCTAAAAGACAAGAACTGAGTCTGATCTTGGAAAGGAGGGTAAACAGAGGGAGGAAGCGTCTATTCTCAGAGAGCCACTTGAATCAGAACCTGAAAGGAAGGATCATGCGATTGAATTTCCCATTATGCTTTTTTTGTTGTTGGAGTGTGATAGTTGATTTACAATGTTATATTAGTTTCGGGTGTATAACATAGTGAGTGATTCAATATTTTTATAGATTATGCACCATTTAAAGTTATTATAAAATATTGGCTATATTCCCTGTGCTGTACAATGTATCCCTTGTAGCTTATTTATTTTATACATAGTATCAAAAGTTTGTATCTCTTAATCCCCTACCTCTATCTTGTCCTTTTCCCTTCCCTCTCCTGACTGGTAACCAATGGTTTGTTCTCTATATCTGTGAGTCCGTTTCTGTTTTGTTACATACATTTACTTGTTTTATTTTTTACATTCCACATATAAGTGATAACATACAGTATTTGCCTTTGTCTGACTTATTTCACTAAGCATAATACCGTCTAGGTCCAACCATGTTGTTGCAAATAGCAGAATTTCATTCTTTGTTATGGCTAATATTTGTGTGTGTGTGTGCGCGCGTGCGTGTATGTATGTGTATATATGCCACATCTTCTCTAACTACTCATCTATTGATGAACACTTAGGTTGCTTTCATATCTTGACTATTGTAAATAATGCTGCTCTGAACATTGGGGTGCATGTATCTTTTTGAATTAGTGTTTTCGATTTCTTCAGATATAGAGCCAGGAGTGGAATTACTGGATCATGTGGTAGTTCTATTTTTAGTTTTTTGCCATTATGCTTTTATACTGAGTTGTGAAATGAGCATTTATAGTTTCTTCCTGCTTTTAACCTTCCAGTAAGGGTAAGTCTTAAGGGAAAGAAAGAGGAATAAGTGAGTGACCATTATGTGTCAGGCACTAGAGCACGCAGGACACAAATGGCTACCATATTGGACAGTGCAGGTCTAGAGTATAGGCTTACTGCCTTGCTAAGGGTTTGGATTTATAGGAAGATGATGATTAAATCCATCCTTTAGAAAGATAGCAGACAAAAATATGAGCATGGTTTAGAGGTGGAAAGAGATGGTGGAATGAGCTATATGAGAAGACTACTGCAATGGACTAGAAGGGATGAGATGAGGGCTGACAGGACAACTTAGTGATGTTAGTTGTGAGGACAAGACAGAAATTGAGATAGATTTGAAATAAAGAGAATAGCTGTCGAAGACTAGTTGGTGGGAAGGAGGTATGGATGAGCAAGGATGAGGAATTGGGAATGCGTTTCGAGGTTGGCCACGGGGTGGATGTAAAAATGATAAAGTTCGCAAAGGACCCAGGAGGAGAAACAAGCTTGGGGCAGAAGGTAAAACAATTAGGTCCTGGTTCATTTGAGTTGAGATTTTCTGGAGAATATCCAGTGAGAAATAAGAACATATGGTTACAGGGATAAAGTTAGGTTTGAAGCTATAGACTCGGAGGTCGTTGGTGATGGACAGTGTATGGGCCTTGAGAGTGGATATTTTCCAGGGAGACAAGGCAGGGCAACTAAGAGAAAGGGGGCCATTGTGGAACCTTGGGAAACATCAACCTTGAAGGGACAAACAGAGGAAGAGAATCCAGTGAGAGGGACTGAGGACACAGATTTTGGGGGGTAGGAGTGGGTGGTATGAAGGTGAAGGAGAAGAGTGTTGAATAAATTCCAGAGTCGCGATCTAGAATGTATCCTAATTATTTCTTGCTGTGTGTGTTTTCTTGAGCAGACTCTGAGCTCTTTGAGAGGCAAGGACTCTTCCTCATCTTGCTAATCTTGGTGTCCCCAGTCCCTCTAGCACAGGACCTGACACAGTGCTGGCATGCCAGAAGAATTTGCTGGGCTGAACTGATTTGAAAGGAAGCAGTGATTAGCACTGTCAGATACTGCAGAAAAGTCAAGTAGATGAGGGCCTAAAAATGGCAACAGTGCATTTGACCCTCAGGAAGTTTCCAGTGATCTTAGCAAGAGCAGCTGAGTAGCTTGTTGCCAGTAGAAGCGAGCATTCAGGGGACTCAAACCTTAATGGGAGGTGAGAATGGAGACCATATATTACTCTTTCAAGTGCAGATAGGGAGAGAAATAGGATATTTCAGAGGAGCTCGTCAAAGAAAGGATTTCCTTTTTGTTTTTAGAAGAGGGAGAAATACACCATATTTGTTGGCTATGGTAGGCTAGGGTGAAGCCCCATAGAGGGGCAAAGTTTGAAGCTACAGGAGAGAGTTGTTAAACGATAAAGAAGGAACCAGAGAGAAGCAGGAGAGGTGATGTGTCCTTTAAAAAAGAAGGAATGATCCTTGTTCCTCTGAGTCAGAGGGCTGGATGGGGAAGATGAAGCTGGAGGAAACTTCAGTCTGATGGCCCCTCCTTTCTTCATGAAGCAACCAACTTGGCTTTCCTTGAGGAGTTAAGTGGGCCAGTTGGGACAGGGAACTGATGTGGTAAAGGTTCAGAGCAAACACCATGGGAACCACGTAAGGAAAGGACTGGATTTAGGTGAAAGCACCATGAGCATTGGTGAGGACCAGCTGGGGTTGGAACCATGATAAAACCAGTCAGCACTGCCCTGCAGTTTTCTCTGCAGTGCTTTGCAAAAAAAGCACAGAAACTAGAAATTGGCTTTAGCTTGGGATGGAGATTCGGAGGAGGCAAAGGATTCCGTGGTGCTGTTGAGAGAATATTAAAATGAGTGTCCCAGGGTCTAAGATGGTAGGTGTAGAAGTTAAACCAGAGTTGGGGCTTCTAGGCAGAGAGGCCGAAAACGAAGCAAGAAATAAATCTCTTCGAGGTCAAAGAACGGGCACGTGGAGTTAAAGAGTGCCAAAGGGTGGGAGGTTTGATTAGAGAAAGGATGTGATGACCTCAGAGAATGAAATATTCCTTGCAGAGCCAGAACAGATCTTGGTCATGTTCACACTAAAACAGTTCTTCTCCACAAGGACTCTGAGCCCAAAGCAGAGCCCATCTGTTCACCACCATCACCCTCACCGCCACCACTACCATGACCAGCATGACCACCAGCACGACCACCAGCAACCATAATAATAATGCTTATGCTTCATGAATGTTTCCTGCTGTTATGTGGTAGGTATTTTGTCAACCAAGACAACAGGCATTTCTTAGATCACTGGTTTTCACCCTTGGCTGCACATTGTAATCACTTGAGAAATGTTAAAAAAAATATCAACGCCTGGGTTGCCCCTTTAGCAGTTGTGACTTAGCTGGTAGGGGGTACAACCCGGGCATCAGGAGTTTTCGAAGTTCCCTGATGATTCCCAGGTGCAGCCAGGGTTGAGAACCACTGCCCAAGGTGGTCCTCAGAGGAAGTGTATGAAGTAAGAGGGTTACTCTTTTGATTGTAAAGAGGAAGAAACTGAGGCTTTGAGAAGCTAAGTAGTCATTTTAACCTGAGTCTCCTGGCTTCCTGGGAATCCTAACCTTTAAATCATTTTGCTTCTTTATAACAATTCTGTTATTGAAACCTGTTGGTCTGCCTTCTTCCTTTCATATTTTTGTGCATGATCATTAGCTGTCCCAATACTGAAAATCCTTAAGTGGAGAAAAGGGCTAGGGGAAGGCAGTGGGAAACCAGGCTCTGGCTTTTGCCCAGCTGGCTACATTTGTCATCTTGTTTCTGTCATATGTCTCAAGGCGATAAGTAAAGGATATTAGTTGCCCTGTGGACAGGCCTTCTTGTCCGGGAAACCAGGCTCTGGCTTTTGCCCAGCTGGCTACATTTGTCATCTTGTTTCTGTCATATGTCTCAAGGCGATAAGTAAAGGATATTAGTTGCCCTGTGGACAGGCCTTCTTCTTGACCACAGCTTTTGAAAGGTGGCGGGGCTGAGATCCAGCACTACACAGCTATTAAACAGCAACGTTGCCCACCTTCAAAGCCAGCAGGGTGCCCCTCCCAGTCCCTGGGTCTCTTCAAGAAGATGGAGCTGGTGTATATCAATGCCTGGGCTAAATTTGGATGCTGGTGTTACGGTTCCTCTCTTGTTCTTTTTCCTGTTATATCTGCATTCATCTGATTCATGCTACCTGTCCTGAAGGTGTCAGTCCAATTCCATGAACATTTACTAAGCATCTGTCATGTGCCCAGACTGTGCACGGCAGACACTGCTGGGGAGTCAGGGGTCCTAAAGCACATTCCTGGTCTTTGCAACCTCCTAGGCAGATGAATAACTCTGCTTCAGAATGCCGGTTGATTCCCATGGGAGAATTACCATCTGTGGAGGCTAACACTAGGGACAGGAAGAGAAAGAGAGTGGGTTTGAGAGACACTCTGGGAAAAAAGCAGAGGATTTCAGCAGTTGGAAACAAATAGATCTGGCTGCAGTCAGAGAGCAGAACAGAGGAAAAGGGGTAGAGGTACATGGGGACATGTTTGAGGGTCAGCAGTGAGTACAGTTGGGCAGGAACACAGTGTGTGTATCGGGCAGCAGGGGGACAGGAGGCTGAAGTGTGGGTTGGGCATTGAGAAACTTTTTCTTTTTTTTTTTTAGTTAGGAAGCTGTAAATAATTTTTTATGAGTCTGTGAGTTAGGAAGCTGTAAGTAATTCAGTAGGCACCGGGGAGCTACGGAAGGTTTCAGAGCAAGAGAGTGATGGGATTGGACCTGAACTTTAGGAAGATTGACCTGGCAGCCCAGTGAAGCATTGTTCGGAGTGGGAAAGAAGAGGATGCAGGGAAACTGGGTAGGAACAGTGATTACCCAGGAGGAGACCAGGAACTTGGAACTGGAAAAAGAAGGAGAGGATCTAGTGTAAGATGAGTAGGTATAAAACAGACTGTGTGAATGTGAGCTTCCTTCCTGGTAATGGAGGACAGTGGCTGCTCATGGGAAGAAGCCTGCAGAGAGGAGGGACTGGCTGCAGAACGAAGCAGTGTCGGTTGTGTTGGGTTTCAGTTGTGGTTCATTTCCGCATGGACTTGGTGGAAAAATCCAGCGGAACCTGAAAAACAGATGGGTGGAAATGAAGTCCTGAATCCAGGAGAGGGTCACAGTTAGAGATCTGCCCCATTGCCCATGCTCTAGGAGCCGAGAAGAGCCTCACGGGAGAGGATAAGGAAAGGGAGTTAAACGGCAGAAGTCTGAGGAGCATCTTAGAAATGACAGAGGGAACCATTCGTACAAGCCACGGAGCCACGGCTGAGCTGAGTTCCCAGTGCTCCTGGGGAGGGAGGAGCATGTGTCTCAAACTTGGGGACAAATGTCTGCTGCCTGCTTTCTCTTGCCTCTTCTAAATTAATGTGTCTATATTTTATGCCTCTTTACAACCACAAGTTTAAAAAAATTATAGTGGACTTACATAAACACGCCAACAGGCACACAAGCACAAGACACACGTACACACACACCTTAGTTCCTACAGCCCTCTGTGACCCGCAGGCACAGTTACACTAAGTGATGTCCACATATAAGGAGACGCTCTCCTTTGTCTGAATTTCAACAAAGGTTAAGAGCCTCAAGTAAGGAATGACATTTTTCTTTGGAAGTATGGCTGTAGTCCTTGGAGAGACAGCATTAATTGGGGGCATAGGGTACATCCTGAAGTCTGAGATAGCTTTTACTGTTTCAGGGAAGAAAATGTGACTTCTGTTTTATATATGGGGGAGATCATGTGCATTAAGATCTCTAAATTATACTGGATCCACAGGAGTCAGGATTCAAAAGGACCTTCCTAAACTGGAACTTTGGGAGAAAATCCATGGGATGGAATGGAATGAAGACTGCTGAGCATTAAGTTTCAAATAATTACTCAAGACAGGCCGGATAAACCTTGCTGATAGAGGTGTAATTTATTTGGAGCAGTGATTGTTTCATCCTGGCCAGTCTGAGAGGGAGTGTGTCAAGAGCTATGAAGATTTGAAGGAAGACATTGACAAACAGGCAATGCTGCCAAGGGGGAGACCAGAATGGGGAAATGCTTGGACTATGTGTCACTTGCCCAGCGGTTAAGAGAACGGGGCCAGGGGACCAAAAGGGCCGTCTTCTGCTCCAGTGAACGAAACCAGGATCGATGGCTAATGATTAAGGAGAACCAGATTTTAATCCCACATAAGAAAGGCTGCCTAAACATGTAGTGAGCGTCCTATCACCGCACGCATGACTGTTTACCAAATGGAAGTTCCTGGCGTGATCTTTGTGATGGTGGGGAAAGTAGATGAGAGGAGTTCTGTGGTCCTTTATAACTGAGGGTCTCTGGTATTTTCTTGATTCTGATGACATAGAGCTCTGTGTTTTAGAAGGTCTACATTCTTACTCCAGAGAGAGAGCTATGCTGTTTGGCGAAATTGGGGTCATAATGGGTCGTTTAGTGGAAACTTTCGCATCTTTCCAGAATGGCACTGTCTTTGTGTCTGAGATGGGGAGCATTGGGGTGAGCAGCTGCACATCTGGCTTTTCCATTAATTTGACAGACCACCCCCATCTTCAACTCCCATGTCACCCCTCAACACCTGCCCTTCCCAGTTTTCTCCCTTCCTCCCCTCCCGCAAGCCTCACCCCCTGCACACCTGGGCTGCTCTCGCTTGCAAACATACCCATACACATATCCTACACACATTGTCCCTCCCTGAAATCAGAGAAGCCTTTTTTCAGCTGCTCCCATATAACATTTCATTACCACAATATCCTCTCTCAATTCTGAGCTGGTGGTGGGGGAGAAGCCATTCCTCTTTATACCCACCCAACGAACAAAGCTCAGCGCTAAAATATTTTTCTTCAATTGTAACTGAAAGGGCTGTTGGCTTCCATCCCAAAAACCAGAAAGACAATTATACTTAACTGTTTAGAGATTTATAAATACCACACTGGAGTAGCCTCTAGGTAGTAACTTTAGATACCCAGCCCAATAACTTTCTTTTATTGGTTTGTGATTTAGATCTTATTTTCAGTCCTCTATAATAAGAGGAGTACATTTCATTAAAAGAGCTTACTAAACAATAAAGAAAATCTGGCTTAGGGCTCCGAGCGGGTCTCAGGTACAGAAAGGGGTCTGCCCTGTTCCATTTCTTCTGCAGACATCATGAGACGGATCTGAGCATAGTGGGGTAGCTGTATTTCAGCAAAGCAGCCATTGAAGCCGTTTTCTAAATGACTTCAACTTGGGAGATTTTTCCCACACAGCATATTTCACCACCTGGGAGATGCTCTGAAGACTGCCATCTACTAGTCTGGCAATAGATTCCCAGTGAAGGAAACAAGGAAAAGCAACCACCGTCACGACAATAGCTGTAACAAGAGACTGAGGAGCGAGGGCTACTTTCTGAACCCATGGAGGTTTTTAGGCCCTCCGTAAATGGAGGTCTAACCAGGGGAGTGGATTGAGGAAGAGAAAGTAAAAACGGACAGTATCGCCTATTCCTTCCAGTGGCCTGCTTAGCAGAATTCACTTCTGCTGTGCCCAGCTTGGGACAACTGCAGTGAGAGGAAATCTGAGCTTCAGAGACAGAAAACAGGTGTGGGGTGGAGTTGGGGTGGGACTGAGCTCATTGTCCCAGCGTCAGGCTTTCATGAGCTGCTCTGCTACTCGAAGCTCATGTGCCTAGTTAAGGCTCCTTTTAAAAAATTATAATTCCCCCTTTTTCTTCAGGTGAGTCATGCACCAGGCACATTCATAGACAATATTTCATTTAATCTCCCCGATAAGCTATTCAGGCAGAGGTGATTTATCTCCATTTTACAGATGAGAAAACTGAGGCTCAGCAAAAATTCAGTCCAAAGTCTCTTAGCTCAGATCCCCAAACTGTCTGATTCCAAAGCCTTGTGCTTTTCTCACTACATCAGTCTGCCGCATAAAAGAGAACAAGTGTTATTCTGATGAAAACGGGCCTGAATCTATACATCTGCTTTTCAGGGTCATGGAAGCATCCCTGGGGACAAAGGTTTCAGTGAAAGGAAAGCTCTCAAGGCATGCCAGACTCCCAGACTGCTTCTTGCAGTCAAGGGCTGGCTTTGTTTTGAATATTCTTGTCTCTGGGCATCCCTGTTTTGTGGGTCCCTTACCCTCCCCACCCCAGCAGTCAGAGACACTGGGATCCTCTTGGTCCCTGACTTCATTGCTACGACAACCATACAAACAACAGCAGAGTTGGAAGAAGAGTTTTGCTTAGCTGCCTCTGTGAACAGTATAATTGCTTGAGCTTTGTTTCCCGCTGTTAATATAGACTTGATTTTGGAGCTGCCAAAAAAGAGGGTGGAAAGTTTGAGACCCAGATATTGCTTTCTTTTGTTCAGAAACTTATAAAATATTTCCAGGTTTTATCTCCTCATCCCACTTTCCAGGTGGAAGTTTCCATGGAAGCCAGAGAATGAACAGACCACTCTAGCCCTCAAAGCCTAGGAGTTCAGGCTGTATGTTATGCTCAGAAAAATGATCCAGATAAATTGTCCTGTGGGAGAAAAGTGTGGTTGTATAATCAGAGGAAGGTGAAAGAAATCTTGTCATCCCACAGACTCTCTGAGGCCCCTGATGAGATTCCAGATAAGGATCCAACAGTTCTTTTCCTGAGCGTCAGTTTAGGAAAGTTGCCTGAGGTTAGTCCCTGCTCTTTCCATGGTCCATGCCATCATGACGCTAAGGACATCTATAGGCAGAAATGACACAGATGTGTAAAATAAGTTGTATGGCGCAAGTTGAAGGCACATATTTAACGATATGGGATCTGGAACATTCCAGAGTACCTTGCAAAATGCATGGTGTGAGTCATTTGTAATTTGCTGAGGCATGAATGTGATCCATATGCTATGAAGATAGCACGCATGCCTCAAGCCAGCAAATGAGCCTACAAACCATCCAGTGTATTTTTGTCTTTACCCTTCCTTTTATAGGTGAAAACTCATGTGAAGTCCTAAAGCCTTTATTTCCCTTTAAAAAAAAAAAATGGCCCTGCAAAGAAGCCAACTGATTTATAAATGACTGTAGTTCTGGATTGATAAAATATTTAAGGGTATGAGTGGTTATACTTCATGGAATTCTGGAGGAAATATTCCCCCAGTTCTGGAAGAGCAGTATAGTAGTCCTGGAGTGTCTTATCACATATCTCCTGTAAAGAATTTCTACTGCATATTCTAAATGCCACATGGATGTCACCACACAGTGTGTTATAAGAAGGCAGAATTTGCTTTGACCTGCAGTGGTCCAGAGGTGGGGGTAGCTCCAGAGTAAGTGGAGTTGAATTTGAAAATAGGTATGATTATTGTAAGTAAAGGGGCTACAGGCAGATGGAAAGGGCTGGGGCAGAGTGAGGAAGGCCACACAAGCAGGAAAGGCCAAGTTTATTCATGACAGGCACTTGGCTATGTGTCTACTAATGACATTGCTGAGGGACTTAAGGATCTCAGGGTGTCAAAGGAAATGATTGTAGGTGAGGTCACTGTTAACTTGGATAGACCCCCAAAGAATGGCCTTTTCTGTCATCTTACTGACCTTCCCGCTACCACCAACTGTCAGAAATATACTTAAATGCTTAGCATAGCACCTCACACCTAGGAGATGCTTAGTAGAGGTGAGTGGAGTGAGCAAATAAATGATTTAATCCCCATATCTGTTGTTTGCAGTCTGCTCTGTCTTAGTCTGCCCTCAAATGAGATAAAGCAGTTCGATTCCTTTATTAAATACCACATCCTTTCCTTCCAGGCTTCAGTCACTCTCCGACATTCATTTGATAGCTGGGTACTGGGCAAGGGCCCCAAAGATCGAAGACGCTGAAGTTGTCAGTAGGAGCCATGGTCAGACTTGCCCAAGAGTTCTCTAGTGCCAATCATCCTATTCCCTTACCCTTTGCTAACAGCTCCTCATCCTCAACATCTTACTGGCCTCATCACAGGTATATTGCACAGTACCAGCCCCAGGCCTGAGGAGGCTATAGCATTGAGACCTTCAGAGTTCAATAATGTACAGAAAACATCTCTACTTTCTGCTCTAGGGGGCTTGGAATGGTTCCTCAGCACTTCCCTGGCCACGTGGAGATGGACGCTCACTCCTCTCAGCCATGGGCTGGCGAATCTGTGCTCTATCACCTGGGCGGGGGCAATTAATCAGATGGGTTTTGTTGCTCTGCGTAATGATGGTGACTCACAAGTGGGGCTGTCAGAGGGATGACACCATCGTGTAGGGTCAAGGGACAAAGTTTTAAATCCTACTTGACGTTAGTCGTGTGGTATTTGACTCTGGATAAGCACTCTGATTTCATTTCTTCATCCCTGAAATAGGGTTTGTTAGAGTAGCCCCACCTAAATATCCTGAGGGATTGTGTGTGAATCCAAGGAGAGGATGACTACAGATTGGTTTTATAAAACATCGAGGGCTTTCGAAATCGCATTTTGCAGTCAGGTTAATCATGGTGTGTGAGGGCTCTAGAACTGAAAACTTGGGTTTGAATGCAGCTCTGCTACCTACTAGGCCTGGGCAAATTATTTAACCTCTCTGTGCCTCCGTTTTCTCACTGAGGATACTAGTTGTACCCGGCTCCTCAAATTTCTGTGAGATATAAATGAGATATAGGGCTTTCTGTAGTCTGTATGGCACCTTTACGTGAGTCAGAAAAAGTCACTCCTTTCTTTGAGATACTTTACTTCCATATGTTGAAAAATTCTCATAATGTACTGATGATGTTTGAACAGTATGCTTTTCTACCATCTGCTAGGAAAAACATTATAATAAATATGCAAATATATCATTCCATGGTATGAGTGATGCCCACTTTGATGAGCTGTTGTTCAGTGTCTGAACTTCATAACCATACATGGCAGCCCTGAGTGGATGGATGTAAAGCACTTGTTACCTAGGGTGTAGTTAGAGATCAAGCAATGTTAGCTTTTTTGTTATTAATATTGGATGGTTTTACCATTTTCTTTCATTTGGTCCCCCCAAATAACAGTTAACAAGTTAAGGTTAGCCATTGGTACCCAGCAGCCAGAATTCCTCTTGATTCTGCTCGTCATTAGGTATGCATGGGAAGTAGATGATGGTGGAAACCAAGACACCTTTCGGAGGTGAGCAAGCCAGTGAGGGACACTTAACAAAAGCCTACAGAGTGTTGAGGAAGGATGGGGGCAGATTGACAGTGACCCCTGGGATTTTCCCTCTGTAGACAGGCCAGTGTGGTACCACTCAGTGGAGCTTTTTAGGAAGCAGAAAGGCGAGGCCTCGGCTCAGCGACAGAAGACCTCACGCACATCTGCTCTGTGGCAAGCTGGTTATGGCAGGAGTCCTGACATTTGGGTGAGATGACATCAATCCAGAGTTGCTACTGGCTGAGTGGCGTTCATACTGCTCCAGCTAGATGGTAGGTGGCACCTGGCCTCCCTCCTTTACCTCTTTCTCCCTCAAAAAAAGTAATTTTGGGCTTCCCTGGTGGCGCAGTGGTTGCGCGTCCGCCTGCCGATGCAGGGGAACCGGGTTCGCGCCCTGGTCTGGGAGGATCCCACATGCCGTGGAGCGGCTGGGCCCGTGAGCCATGGCCGCTGAGCCTGCGCGTCCGGAGCCTGTGCTCCGCAACGGGAGAGGCCACAACAGAGGGAGGCCCGCATACCACAAAAAAAAAAAAAAAAAAAAAAAAAAAAAAAAAAAAAGTAATTTTGGCCCTCAGCCTCTGAGGCCCTGGGAATGATTTGTTCTTCATTGGGAAAGGAGTTTTGGATCCTTTTAAATACCTAATAAAATGATGCATCTTCTCTCTGTCCCTCCCCTACCTCCCCGTAGGTGTATGCAGAAATATTTGCATACACATGCAAGAAGTTTACCTAGACCAGTGGCTTTCCACCTTAGTTGCACATTATAATCAACTGGGGAACTTTTAAACCCTGCCATGCCCAGGCCGCATCCCAGAGCAAATAAATCAGCCTCTGGGCATAGGGTGCAGGCATCAGGGATTCCAAGGTGCAATCGAAGTTGAGAAGCACAGGCCTAGGCTCTTCTTTACCAAAGGTATAACCATCTGTGAGCCTCATATCAGGGCTGTGGACTCACTAGGCTTAAATCTCCATAGACTGGCAGCCTCCTAAGGGTGATTTCTAGGAATTTTGGATGGTATATAATGGACATTATGAAAATGCTGTATATATGAGAAATGACCTTTGACTCAAGAATGTCTACATGTTCCCCAGCCTTACACCATCTCGATCCAGAAAGAGCAGAGGAAATAAACCAGGGGAGTGTGCATGGGAGAGATCAAGAGAGGTGGGGGCAGGTAGGTCTCAGAAGGCCTAATTGGCATAGGAAATGGAAAAATTTTGAAAATCAATCAAACCCTGGTTCTAATGACAAGGAAGGACAGTAAATAATGAGAATGTCAGGTTGAAGTTTCACACTTAATCTACAAACCTACTTTTAATAGGTCCTCAGGCGATTATAAATTCACAGTGGCTTTCTTTTTATTGGGTTATATGAGGCTGTTCCACATTTCTAAAGGAAGCCCAGGTGCGTCTCTTATTTATTTATTTATTTATTTATTTATTTATTTATATTTAGGATACGGAAGAATTTTTTTAAACCCTCCTTTTTATGAACATTAATCATATACCATGCAAGGAAGCAATTGCCTCTATGTTATGAAATATTAAATCAAAATGCTTTCCATTCCCAAATGTCCCAGAGATAAATACGGCAGTATTTTGAAGCCCCTCTTAGAGCTGTTTTGCCTGCAAATTTATTGTTTTGTCTCCATTTTCAGAAAGCCCTGTTTTCTGTGAAGTATAGCACTCTAGGTAGTTTTTAAGGCTCAAACTCCTCTGGAGTTGCCTGTGTCGGCAACAACTCTTATGTAGATGGCACACGAGGGATGGCGTGTTGATCGGCTCCTTTAAGATGATGAATGGGCAGAGTGTTATTGTCTTTGATTGCATGCCTTACATCATCTGTATGTAGGAATAAGAGGGCCATACTTTATCTTTAGCCATTTTATAAATATTTAAGTCCTTATAGTTGCCTAAAGATATTAAAGCATATTTTACGGTAGTCAGAATATAAATATTATATATAGCTCAAGATACCAAAGTAGTTTAATGAATTCATAATTTTCTGTTCACATTTATTGGAATGTGTTTTATGTTCCAAAAGTTCCATTTAAGGAATAAGATACCATTCTGCTTCCTGACAACACACCAAGTGTTGGCTGGCGTTTCGGGTGGGAGTCTCAGTTCCAATATCTATAGAGCCTTTCATTAGGAAGCAAGGAGGCAGGAAGTCAGGGCCCTGGGATATGTTTCCTCCATCTCTACATTTAAAACTATATATAAATAACTTTCTGAATAAACAATTCTGGCGCTTATTTAAATCATTAAAGCGTTCCAGAGAGAAAACTTTTTATAGCCCCTTTCCTCTATTTCAAGGAGATTAATTCAGAGAACTTAAGTAAGAACAATAAAGATGTAGTTTGCAATTTTCCCTTCCTCCCCACCCCCTTTCAGAAACAGGGACACAGACCCTGCTGGCCAGTATACAGCCCAATTCAGGGTATTATTGCTTTGGATAGTGCTTTCCCAATACATTCTGAACATTTCTCCCTAAGTTAAAGAGTCCCAACTTGCTCCTTCCTTTTCCTAAGTGCAAATAAGTGACAGGGAGACTATTACTGCACCTCTTTTCAGTTTTCCAGTGAAATAAATATAAAGACTTTCCTCTTTAATATTTCACAAAGTTTCTCCAGCTCCCAGCGGGAGTCCATGCTGGGTAATGTTTGCTAATTACCAACAACAAAACTAGACATACAACGCTGGTAAATTACCTGACCCTTTCCATTTTAATGAGACAACAAGGATTTCTCGAAATGATGTTGTTTCACTGGTTAATGGTGTCAGCAATGTTGTAATTGTGGGTTGAGACACATTAGCTGAACAACCACATGTGGAAAGGGCTTTCTCTCGACAAGCCCTTTGGAGACTAGAACCGTATTATCATTAAGCCTCTGTCATTTGCATGCTGCTAATCACTTACTTTATTATCCGGCATATCCATTGTCTTTCTTTAATTGCTCTTTAAATTAAAATTAAAAATAGTTCTAAAGCCCACAATGGCTGGGATAGCATCTTGATTATGAAGATAACTTCAAGAAAAAGGAACAACTGATAACATATTGCCAAGATTATAAGCGAGTCCCACTGTTAGGTACCGTGCCTGCAGGCCCCAGGGGCCTAATTGTGGCAGTTTCTCTTCCTTCAACCCATACTGTTTGTTTAATAAATGGTTATTTATGGCCTTTTTGGCCATTATAGCAACTTTGCAGAAAGTACATCCTTCTCATCGGTTTGGGCGCTGAAATTTCATTCTCCAGGCAAATGTATAAAACAGAATTGAAAGGCAGGATCTGCACTACAGCTTGTGAGGGCCTCTGGAAAGAGGCCCTCTTGATTCTCCTTGCTAGTTTATTCTGTATGAGTTTATTATTAAAATTTAGGATTGTGAAAGAGACATAAACTTCAGAGCTGAAAGGAACTTTAGAGTCATCCCCGTTTTACAGGTGAAGAAACTGAGGACAAGAGCAGTTGCCATGACTATGATCACACGGCAGGAGATGAAACTGGATTGTCTGTTAGCGAGTGGATTGGATGGAGGGCTCCTGGAGGGAGGATTATAGCTTATGGACTACTCCTGAGACAGGACATTGTCTCATGCTCAGAGTTGTAATGTGCACGCTGCATGGTTGTCATGGCGCAGTGCATTTAGTGCGTGTCTCTTGTATGCCGATACTGGTGTGTTTTTTGATGTGAACTATGTGCTGTGATACTGGAAGGGAGGGCTCCTGCCTTTCACTTCTTAAGAAGATGACCCCAGGAATGACTGCGGGCATTCCTGAATATTGAGTGATCAAACCCAGAGTTATCATGATTCCAATATTATATACAGTGCCCCAGAATTAGGATGACACGTTTTTGAGAGCCAGAAGTCATTGGGACATTGCCTTATGTGCCTCAGTTTTACAGATGGGCAAACCAAGTTTGGGTAAGACATTGAATCTAAATTGTCGCAGGGAGTTAGGGGATGACCTGGAGCTAAAACCCGTGTCTTTTTTTTTTTTTTTTTTTTCCCGGTACGCGGGCGTCTCACCGTTGTGGCCTCTCCGGCTGCGGGGCACAGGCTCCGGACGCGCAGGCTCAGCGGCCACGGCTCATGGGCCCAGCCGCTCTGCGGCATGTGGGATCTTCCCGGACCGGGGCACGAACCCGTGTCCCCCGCATCGGCAGGCGGACTCTCAACCACTGCGCCACCAGGGAAGCCCAACCCGTGTCTTTTGATTCTCTGTTTTTCTGTCAGCATTCCCAGTCTATCATTGACATCATCATCATCAAAAATAAGTTAGTACTTATAAAGTGCTTACTCTGTGCCAGGCATTGTTATAAGCAGTTTATCTGTATTATTTAACTCATTTAATCTTCATGACATATTACTCTTCCATTTTATAGGTGAGGAGACTAAGACACAGGATTTAAGTACATTGCCCCAGATCATAAAACTAGGAACCGAAGGAGGCAGCACTCAACTCAGGCAGTCTAGCTGCAGAATTCCTGTTCTTAATCACGATGTTATGGCTCATTTCAGGATGTGGTCAAAGGATATTGATCCTGGTGTAAACAGAGATGTTCAAAATCAAGCTAGCACCAATCGGCCTCTTCTTTAGTGACGTTCTATGTGTGTGGGGGATGCCTGACTCTCAAAATCCAAGATTCCAGTTACATATTCATCTGCCAGCATCATATATGCAGGAAAGCCTTTCAAAGTTCAAAGAAAACATTTACAGTGCTTTCTTTTAAAAGACCACCAAATGTTTGGAACGTCAGCCACTATCTCTGTCCAGGCGTCCTGTCTCTAGAACCTGTCAGAGACAGCTGGCTGAGAGTTGTCAGTGATGGGATTCTGCTCTTCCTGAATTGCAGGGCAATGCCTTGGACCACTTGGCAAATCCATCTTTTACAGCTACTTAATTTTCTGTGCACTTAAGATATGGGTGTTTTACTTTGCTTGTGATTTCCTAGCTCTGGTTTTTGCTACGCTGGCCATTGGTTTGTACTAAACCAAACAACTGGGGCCCATTTGGCATTTGGTGTTTTAAATGTAAAAGGACATTTGAAGTACATGACAAATGCTGAAAAACAAAGCCCATAACACTGAGAACATAAAGAAACTGTTTATAATGTAAAGGTGGTTACATTTTCAGTCTATCTATCACTTTAATGACCTCTTTGCGTTTCTTTGATTAATGCTCACAAAAGGGGGGAGAAAAAATTGATGTAATGGAAACAAAATGGTATATAGTCTTGGCAGCATTAGGGTTTCTGTGTGTTTTATTAGTATCCACTTCGTATTGCTGTCTTGCAATGTGTACTTCTTACCTTTTCCCTGGCATAGTATGCCTCTACTTTACTGGAAATGTGATCCAGCATGAAGAAGTTTCTATATTAGTGGCAAAACAGCCTTTGTACTCTCTGGTGGCAGCAAAGAGGGAGGGTCCAGGACAGGAGTTAAGAAGTGGTAATAGTAGTAAAGGAAAGGCTGATGTAGTTCATGCCGTATTGAAATGAAGAATCCAATAGGTATGAAGAAAAGAAAAGAGAACATTAAAGATGCTTTAGAAACATTTAAACATTAGGTAGTAATTGGTACATAATCAGTAGTAATTCTTACAGTTTAAAATAGTGAATAAAGGGGAAGGGAAAAGCGCAGCAAAGATATCTTTGTGAAGTAACTACATGGGGCGGAGAGAAGTTAGTCAAGGCAGGCTTCCTGGAGGTGGTGAAGGAGGGGCAGGAACTGAGTTGGGGGAGAAGGGAAGGGACAGCATATCTGAAGTGGGTAAGACTTGGTGAGAGTAGGGATGGGAATCAGCAAATGCCACTCTTCTGTGCTGGAAACCAGCTCTGACTGCTCCTCCCCTCAGCTGTATGCACAGAGCATTGTGGGTTTCCATGGGCTCTTTGGACCCATGTAAGCTCTCAGCATCCTTTGCTCTGAGATTGAGTGGCTCTTACAACATTGTAGGAAGTTGAAATGGTAGAGAACTGGGAACCTTGAAATCTCTGTTTTACTCTGTTCTTCTAAAGCCCCTTAATCTGTACCTTTTGGTCACTTCTATCCCAGAGCATCAGTTTCTCCAAATTCATGTCGCTCAAAATGACCTTTAGGGTTGTTACAGCTCATCAGCGTGAGTCCGTCCACCGTGTCAACCAGCTGTTCTCAACCCATGAAGATGACGTGAAGTTGTGAGGTTTCAGACTCTTTTCTTTTATTAATTTATAATTTTGGTAAATTTTCTTCTCCTTGCACAAATAAAATATATTTCTTTTTTTTTTTAACATCTTTATTGGAGTATAATTGCTTTACAATGGAGTGTTAGTTTCTGCTTTACAACAAAGTGAATCAGTTATACATATACATATGTTCCCATATCTCTTCCCTCTTGCATCTCCCTCCCTCCCACCCCTCTAAGTGGTCACAAAGCACGGAGCTGATCTCCCTGTGCCATGCGGCTGCTTCCCACTAGCTATCCACCCTACGT
>NC_041233.1:28042040-28042762 GCF_002837175.3 Physeter macrocephalus | reverse complement strand
TGTCATCTGCAAACAGTGACAGCTTTACTTCTTCTTTTCCGATTTGGATTCCTTTTATTTCTTTTTCTTCTCTGATTGCTGTGGCTAAAACTTCCAAAACTATGTTGAATAACAGTGGTGAGGGTGGGCAACCTTGTCTTGTTCCTGATCTTAGTGGAAATGGTTTCAGTTTGTCACCATTGAGGACGATGTTGGCTTTCGATTTGTCATATATAGCCTTTATTATTTTGAGGAAAGTTCCCTCTATGCCTACTTTCTGCAGGGATTTATCATAAATGCTGTTGAATTTTGTCAGAAGCTTTCTCTGCATCTATTGAGATGATCGTATGGTTTTTCTCTTTCAGTTTGTTGGTATGGTGTATCACGTTGATTGATTTGCGTATATTGAAGAATCCTTGCATTCCTGGAATAAACCCCACTTGAGCATGGTGTAGGATCCTTTTAATGTGCTGTTGGATTCTGTTTGCTAGTATTTTGCTGAGGATTTTTGCATCTATGTTCATCAGTGATATTGGCCTGTAGTTTTCTTTCTTTGTGACGTCTTTCTCTGGTGTTGGTATCAGGGTGATGGTGGCCTCATAGAATGAGTTTGGCAGTGTTCCTCCCTCTGCTGTATTTTGGAAGAGTTTGAGAAGGATAGGTGTTAGCTCTTCTCTAAATGTTTGATAGAATTCGCCTGTGAAGCCATCTGGTCCTGGGCTTTTGTTTGTTGGAAGATTTTT
>NC_041233.1:28038333-28039319 GCF_002837175.3 Physeter macrocephalus | reverse complement strand
TTGGTGTTGAGATGGAGATCTCTGGGAGATTTTCGCCGTTTGATGTTACGTGGAGCTGGGAGGTCTCTTGTGGACCAGTGTCCTGAAGTTGGTTCTCCCACCTCAGAGGCACAGCCCTGACTCCTGGCTGGAGCACCAAGAGCCTTTAATCCACACGGCTCAGAATAAAAGTGAGAAAAAAGGAAGGGAGGGAGGGAGGGAGGGAGGAAGGAAGGAAGGAAGGAAGGAAGAAAAAATAAAATAGAATAAAATAAAATAAAGTTATTAAAATAAAAAATAATTATTAAGAAGAAAAATTTTTTAAAGTAAAAAAAAAAATAACACGGTACGGTCAGAACCCTAGGACAAATGGTGAAAGCAAAGCTATACAGACAAAATATCACACAGAAGCATACACATACACACTCACAAAAAGAGAAAAAGGGGAAAAAAATAATATATCTTGCTCCCAAAGTCTACCTCCTCATTTTGGGATGATTCGATGGCTAGTCAGGTATTACACAGATGCAGGGTACATCAAGTTGATTGTGGAGCTTTAATCCGCTGCTTCTGAGGCTACTGCGAGAGACCTCCCCCCTCTCCTCTTTGTTTGCACAGCTCCTGAGGTTTAGCTTTGGATTTGGCCCTGCCTCTGCGTATAGGTCGCCTGAGGGCATCTGTTCTTCGCTCAGACAGGACGGGGTTAAAGGAGCAGCTGATTCGGGGGCTCTGGCTCACTGAGGCCGGTGGGAGGGAGGGGTACAGATGTGGGGCGAGCCTGTGGCGGCAGAGGCCAGCATGTCATTGCACCAGCCCGAGGCACGCCGCGCGTTCTCCCGGGGAAGCTGTCCCTGGATCCCAGGACCCTGGCAGTGGCGCGCTGCACAGGCTCCCGGAGGGGAGGTGTGGATAGTGACCTGTGCTCGCACACAGGCTTCTTAGTGGCGGCAGCAGTGGCCTTAGCGTCTCATGCCCGTCTCTGGGGTCCGCGCTGATAGCCGCGGCTC
>NC_041233.1:27985471-28038049 GCF_002837175.3 Physeter macrocephalus | reverse complement strand
GCTCCCTCCCACTGGTGCAGGTCCCGTCCCTATTCTTTTGTCTCTGTTTTTTCTTTTTTCTTTTGCCCTACCCAGGTACGTGGGGAGTTTCTTGCCTTTTGGAAGGTCTGAGGTCTTCTGCCAGCGTTCAGTAGGTGTTCTATAGGAGCAGTTCCACGTGTAGATGTATTTCTGATGTATCTGTGGGGAGGAAGGTGATCTCCACATCTTACTCTTCCGCCATCTTCTCTCCTCTCTGAAATATATTTCTTTTAGAAAATTTGGCAACTGTGTATAAACAAAAAGAAGACAAATATGAATTCCTTATAATCTTAGTATTCGGACATAAGAAAGTTAACGTTAGTCTTGTTTCTGCAGATATAAATATTTTACCCCTCATAAATGGATCATACATAATAGTATGTACCTGTTTTTTCCACAAAATTGTATCATGACCATTTTTTCCATATCATGAAATGTTTTTCAGCATTATTTTTAGTGGATGCATACTTAACATAATCAGTTTCCTAAAACTGGACATTTAGGTTGTTTTAATTTTAATACTGTTACTTAATAACTACCAATGAAGACCATTGTAACCAAATCTTTAATATAAAGAAATTTTGGCTGTATATATATTTTTAGAAGTGAAATTGCTTAGGCCAAAGGCTATGTCAAATTTTAAATCATTTGATCTGTGTCGCCAAATTACATCTTATTTTTAAGTTGTAAGATGAATTCAGAGGGGGTAAAAGGCAATTGAGAAGTTGTGGAAAATTCATCATGACACCATGACCTTTTGCACAAATGAAGAGGTTAGACCAGGTGAATATTAGGTTTCTTTCCAAATCTGTGGCCTTAACTGTGTTTGAGTTGTAACTAGTCTCCTCCCCTTCCCCCCTGCCTTCCTTATTCCCTCCCTCTTTCCCTCCCTCCCCCCCTTCCTTCCTTACACCAACCCTTCTGAGAGACAGGTTCTTACTTAGGGACAGTAAGCTCTTTAAGTTTACTTTAAGGAAAGAGACTGTCTGCTTGGAGAGAGAACTCTTGCAAACATATTTGTTTCATGTGTGTGAGACTTGTCTAAGTGCTGACTATATCTTATGAAACTTAATGGACAAATAGCTATAGAGAACTTTGGTTGATTGATTGGTTGTTAGTTGGTTGGTTTAGTTTGCTTTGGTTTAATTTAGACCCAGAACAGAAACTCTAAAAAAGATGGAAGTACCTTATGCAGCTTCCCAATGCTTTCATTAAATACAGTCTCTAGAAAAGAGTACTGTTAAAAATATCAATGTTACTTATTGTAAATAAAGAAATTGACCCAGGTCTTGTCCACGGTCGCTGGAAGTGAACAAGAAACCTTGAATGAAGATATAGTCACTTGTTTCAGTAGAAACTCAGACATGCATGAGCCATTTTACCAAGAAAAGAACAGAGGTTTTTCTCAGTTACTATACTATTTGGGCATTTTGGTTGCAAGTGATAGAAATCCAACCCCAAAGCCTTAAATAAAAAGGAAGTCATACAACTGGGGTGTCTCTGGCGTTAGGCCCATTTGAGCCCAGGAGCCTGAGTGATGTCAGAGCTGTCTCATTCTCTTTACCTCTTGATTCATTTGCCCTGTTTTCATTTGTCCCCTGGTGAGCTAAATGCTCACCAGCAGCCCCGTACTTACATCCCTGTGGTTTTGAAAGCATCTTTAGCATCGATTTCCTCAGGTCTTGGGGAGAACACAGATTGGCCCCAGCTTGGAGGACAAGTGGATCTCTAAACCAGCCATGTGTCCAGGATGATGGGGATCCATATTGTTGGCCCTGTGGAGTCAGGGTTGCCCCCCTCCCCTACCCGCCACCAAACACTGGGCATGGGTTCCTCATGTAGAGAAGAGGTTGAAGGGGAGCGCGTAACAACAGAATCAACTGTCCTGGCTCTGCCACCAACTGATCCGCAACCTTAGACACAGTAACTTCGCTGCTCTGAGCCTCAGTTTCTTCATCTGTAAAAGGGAGGTAATTATGAGAAGATTTCCAAAGTTCTTGCATCCCTAACAGAGTGATTGGTAAAGAGGCAAAAAGAGACCCAAATGATATAGTTTAGGTTTCTCAGAACTGTCTATTAATGTAATTTCTAAGCTCTGTCTTTAGGCTCTGGGTAGAGGACAATGATCAGCTCCAAGCTCATGAGTTACCTGGAACAAAGCAGATATAACACAGTTGAAATTGGCAAGGGTGTTCCCTGCCCCAGCTTTCCCAGCATTGACCTCCAGCAACCTGTCTGGGGCTGGCACCACTTCCAGCTCCTAAGTGGAAAGTGCTCAGTTAGAGTAGCCTTTGGGCAGTGTCAGGAGAAGTTTCTGCCTTGATAAATAATCATTTTTTATTGAGTCAACACTGGTCAGCTCCTGGCTCTCATGACTCAGGACTCCAACTTTCTGGAAAGCCACTGAAAACTACTATGAAAATCTATTACAAGGTTCAACTGAGGTTTTCCCTTGGCCGGATTTCTCTTGCAGACTTTTCTAAAAAAAATCTATTTCCCAAATCAAGCCTGGGCACGTGGATTTTTCCCCCTACAAGTTAGAAGGCAATCATGCTTCTGTACCTGGAATTTTCTTTACTACAGCTGCTGAAGAATTTTGTTGGAATACATACTGCAAAAAATGACTGCTGGGGCTTCCCTGGTGGCGCAGTGGTTGACAGTCCGCCTGCCGATGCAGGGGACGCGGGTTCGTGCCCCGGTCTGGGAAGATCCCACATGCCGCGAAGCGGCTGGGCCCGTGAGCCATGGCCGCTGAGCCTGCGTGTCCCGAGCCTGTGCCCCACAACGGGAGAGGCTGCAGCAGTGAGATGCCTGCCTACCGCAAAAAAAAAAAACAAAAAATGACTGCTGTGGCTATTACTGTACTTGCTCAGGGGAGCTATTCAGATGCCTCATTTATTGGAGCTTAATAGATTACAAGTCCAAATTGGGTCTCATGATATAAGCCTAATCAAGTTCTAATCTGCATAATTTTCCCATAAGCAGCAATGGGAAATTTGGATAATTTATGTTTCAGCAGTTACCAATCATGTGTTAAGTAGCATTGTTGCATTTACTTATCAAAATATTTTTATTGATCTTCAGTTCATCTGACATTTGGCTTTGGGTTTTTTTTTTTTCCTGGCGTTAACAGGAAATTTAATTCATCTCCTAGATGATGTAATATGAGATGTGTCTCTTGATTTTAACATGCCTTTATAGATCATTTTTAACGGTGATCTTTCCCTTTTACAACTTCATATTGAATACCTGTCTCAGCAAACCTAGATGACTCTGCCTAATTTATTTCTCTCGTTTAACATAGCATATGGATTTCTAACCATCATTTATATGCACACAATAAAAGATAATTTGCCCCACCATTTGAACCAATTCCTTTATGTAAAATCTGTGGGGGTGGGGAGGCACTTACCTTCATTTCTCCATCTATTTTAGGGGAGGTGATTTATAAGAATTTCCATCTCCCTCTCTCCCTGGAAAAGCTTGGCGATTTAACTAGGGAAGATTTAGAAAGTACTTTGTGTTTTCCCCCACGGAAAAATACTGTAATAAAGCATTTATCATATGTACTGAGTTGTGCATGCTACCATACCAAAGCAAGTTAAGCATAACTACAGTGGGTCCCAGCTGTTATCTGCTATTGTTTAAAAGTGAAAACAGTCAAAGAGTGAGACTGGCTCAGGCCTCAGACTTGCCTGCCAAGCTCAGCACATGAGAAAGAGAGACCATCACACACAGAGGGAAGGCAGCATGGAGCACGGTAATCCTTGGGTTCTGAAGTCAGACTGTCTGACTGTAGCCCCCAGATCTGCCACTTACCAGCTGGGGTGTTGGAGGAAGTTATTTGACTGCTCTGAATCTTAATTTTCTTCATCTACAAAATGGTAATATTAGCAGTTCCTGTACTTACAGGGTTGTTGTGAGGAATAAATGAGGTGGCCCGTGAAAAAACCCTTATTGCAGCTTTGGCACATAATACGAAGGAATATGCCATGGTGACTTAGAGGAGGCTCTGGAGCCAATTTACCTGGGCTGAGATCTAGATCTGCTCGTTCCTAAATGTATGCGCTGGGTCAAGTTGCTTAACTCTGCTGTGCTTCAATTTCCTCATCTGTAACATAGCAGTATCTACATAGGATGGCTGTATGAACTAAAGTTAAAACATGCTCAGATTTTAGTACATGCTGAGCACTCAGTAAATGTTGGATTTTGCTATTTTTTTCTTAAGGTTCTACTTAAGCCTGACTTCTTCATTCTCAAAATTACCTTAGTCAGTCTAGATCCAGAACATTCTTGCCTTTGCTTTGAGTTTCACAGAGACCATGACATTGAGTCTTTCTCATTTTCAAATGCACTCACAACTACATTACCCTGGAACCCTTTTCTAGCCATGCCCTCTGGTAGATCTTATCTGAGTCACAGCCTCTCTTTGCTTGTAACCACAGGTGCTCCTTGGATGCTACGTCTGTATGCATGCATGCAGCAGGTACCCAAAACAATTACTTTAAAAAATGAAACCTTCGTGATCTTGTTATTCCCGAGCCTCTTCTCCTTGAACTTCTTAGGAATAGGTCAAGTGTTTGTGTTAAATTCTTTCATGTGAAGCCATCCAAACTGAAATGCCCTTGTCAAATTTAACTCTAGGTCACTTAACCTTCCAATAACTTCCCTGACACAGGCCAAGTGCTGCCTGCCGTTGAATAACCAATCATAAAAAAGAAAATAAGATACTACAGATTTGGTTCAGCTGAACCCAACCGTGGTGATGGTTGAGAACACAAATTCTGGAAAAGAATATAGAGAGCAGTGAAAACCGTTTCAAAAGCCGGAGAAACAAAAGAAGAAAGATTATGTCCTTAAATAATTAAAGGAAGTGGGAAATTAGGTCTAGAAAACAGAAGACTCTAGAGAGTCTGCAGTTGCTATAAGGCATTAAGAACCTTTCTTTCATGAAGACTGGACACCAGTTTTTCAACATACCTAAAGAAAATCCTAGCCATCCAATATCCAAAATACTCCATCCTTAAGTACTTTAGGCTGTATTTTTATCACTGGATTGACCTGATTATTTCTACCAAAATATATCCACACTGCTATTGCCTTCCCATTAATTTTCCAGGATTTTTCTCTATGTGAAAATTCTTTTAAAAATCTCTACCAAAAGCTACCTCAGGTCTTTATCCATAGGGAAGGGGGAGGCAGTGGATGCTCTTCCTAGCCAGAATATTTAGTGTGTACTGAGTAAAATATTAACGTTGGTAGTCAACATTTTAAAGTATTTTTTCTTCATACCAGGCATTGTACTAAATGTTTTAAATATACTATTTCATTTTATTCTCACAACTGCCCTGTATAGTGGGTAATTCCAGCTTACAGACAAAGGAACAGAGGTTTGGAGAGTCTGTGCTATGCTCATGGTTATGTGGCTTATAAGTAGATGAGCTAGAATTTAAACCTAAGACCTCTTGACTCCAAAGCACATGCTCTTAGCTATTCCACTCCGTTTCTTCTCTGTGGGCCAGGCATTTTGTAGACAACCTGGGATGTTTAAAGAAATAGAAAACCTAGTCTTTGACCTAAAGTCCTCCTGCAGCATATGGAGCGAGTATGCTTGGCAGGGGGCAATGTTGGGCCCATTTCTGCCTGATGCCAAAGGAATAGAACAAGTAAAGTAAGCCCATCCTATCTGCCCCTGAAGAGTGAAATGGGGAGGGGTTTTCAGTGTAAGGAGTTCAGGTAGTCTTTAAAGTTATCTTTAGCCCAAAACTTGCCTCCCATGTCCATGCTCAACAGAGAGGAAAGGGAATACATCTAAAGAACCAGGAGGCCATCTTGGTAAGAGCTTGGGTTGTAGTTAATTAAACTTGAATCTTTTCCTGATTGAGAACTTCTGATTCCATCTCTCCAATGCCAACATTCTTCATCATCTCTTCTGGCAAAATAAGTGGTTGTTTCTAAAATTAACTTCCCGAGTGTTAGTTCAACTAACGGAAGGAGCGTTTCCCAGTTTCACTATCCTCTAGCTGTAGATCAGGGTCCCTGGAGGATATTCCATGTGCCAGCGCTTTCACATGCAGAACTGAAGCACTGCTTTATGTAGAGGGACTTAAAATTCAACCAAAGATGTACCCACTGCAGCTAACAAAGGGATGGGGAGGAAGACCATCAGGGACCTGGATACCATTTAGACCTGCCCCTTTATTAACAGCTGCTATGGTAAATGGGGTAGATGCCATCAAATGGCACCAAAGGCCGATTGCCTCTTCTCTTTGGAAGGAAGGTGCCTGATTTTCTGTTCTTTCCAAGGCCACTTCGGGAATCTGGGTCTGCTCTGCCATTTCAAGCCACAAGTTTCCCATTATAGGATCTCTAAGAATGAAACAATGCTAATAAATTCTGTTCCTCTTTAACACAACTCTTCAGGAAGGGCAAAAAAAAGATAAAATCTATTTCTGTTATCTCTGCCTTTGCTTATAAAAACGTGTGGCTCTAAAAGTAGCAAAATAAAAAGTGACATTATCATTGCTGAAGTTTTCTTTCCAACAAAATCACCCCATTCTTGGGGTCCTGTGTAGGAGAGAGAAAGACGTTTAATGGAGAGATGTCTTTGGACATCCACCATAGTTTGTCAGTTGCAGATGCTAATGGAACCAGGCTTGGCGACTGAAGGGGAAAATGGAATATGAAAGCAAAATGAAAGAGGCCGATGAGGCAAGCATGTCATTTCTAAATGAAGGTTTCATGCAAAGGAATTGAGTCTTTTCACAGCTGAAAACGGAATCTTTAAATAAGATAAAATAAAAGGATGCTTTGGTTTGTTGCCGGTTCTGTAATGAAATACAGTTTTCCTAATACCGTGTGACCTGCGTTTTTACCTGTTTTATGGGTGCTGGTCCTTGACGTACAAACCCGTATTTTCTCAAGTCAGCATTTGATGATGGATGTCAAAATACAGGCCATGTATTATGCATATAGCATTACCGATTTAAGGTGTTTACTTGTCAACTTGAAGAAATTCAAAAACGTCACATCCACTGAATCTGCACGGCTGTCACTTGCAGTTTTTCATGCTTTTGAATGAAACTTCTGATGAAAACAGTTTAGTTTTCCCCCTTCACTATTCTAGGGGAAGAAAACAGCAAGTATTTCAATTGCGTGTTCTTGGTTACATGGTTGGCTGAAAAACACACATTCCAAAGTTTAGAAAGATGGACACTATACTGTCATTCAAAGTTACTTACCGTGTGCACAGGGTATCAGTATAAAGAATAAAATTAAGTGCAATCAGGGAGTGAATGGTAAATAAAACTTTTTTTTTCTTTCTGAAAATATGACACTCCGATGAAATTTATACACAGGAGAGCAGAAAAAAGAAAAACTCGTTTATAGTTTTCTGGCATTTCATGCATGATGTACTTCCAAAGCAACAGGCAATTATGAACACCTGTCATTTCATTCCTGGTAGATAAAGATTCACACATACCTTCATGCCAGAAACAACCCAGTCTTGTCGCATTACCAGAGAGAGTCACTAATCTGGTCACACAATCTTCGGAAATTTGTTCTTGGAAACTTCGCAAGTGACTGTATCTGTAATTCCCTAATCCATTGGTGAGCCCAGGTAGCCATCCACTACGGGCAAAGAAGAGAAAACAAAGAGAACGTGAACTTCTGTCTGCCTGTTCTATAAGGTGGGGAAGGCAATTGGGCATGGCAGCCAGTGTGGAGCTGGCGGTGCCACTTGCCACGTGGCAAAATTAATTTTCACCAAAAGAATGTATGAAGAAAATAAATGTATCATGTTTATATGGCTATGTACCTCCTTAAAGAGGCAGCTATTTGGCCTAGCTGGGATGCTTTCTCACCCTCCCTAAACTTGAAAATATGGTTGGGCCAAGCTTATTCTAATATGTATTGAGATTTGGGTCTGAGACCCAAGGAAGCCCAAACTGCAAAAGTCAGAACAAGTAGGCTACTCTCCAGTTTACTGTGCCCACATCTACCTTATGGAGTCTGTGTCAAGCACACTGGAAGTTCAAGGGTCCACTATAAGCAGGTGGCATATGCAGCAGTCAGGATGATTTCAGCTCCAAGTAAAAAAAACTCCTCAGTTTGGCTTAAACAAAAGGTGGGAAAATAAATACACACACACACACACACATATATAAAAATATATAGTTGTACATATATTGTGTATATATAAATATTTAATACAAAATACATAAATATACATAGACATTATATATAATCTCATTATTATGTGTATAATATATATAAAAGCTCATTACCACATTTTATATTATAATCTCACTTATAAATGTATAAAATCTCATGTAGTAAGAAACCCTGAGATCAATTGGTTTTGATTCTAGGGCTGGTTAATTCAGGAACTAAGGACAGTTCTTCCTATCAGTCAGTCTTTTTATCATTCACTTCAGCCAATTCATTAAGTTGGCTTTGTCCTCAGCTGGCACCCATCCTAGTTACAAGACGGCTGCTACAGTTCCAGGTACTACAGACACAAAAGCAATGTCCAGTGGATCAAAAGAGAATCTCTTTCCATGTGATATTTTTTAAGAGCAAGGAAACATCTCCTCAAACCCCCAGGCCGATTTCCTCCCACTTCCCCTTGGCCAGAACCCTGTCAAAGGCCCAGGTTTAAGTCCCTCACTGGCAAGAGAATAAGTAATCAATTGGTTTAAGATAACAGTCAGGATAGGTTAGGTTATGCTGTGGTAACAACAACAACACGAACAACAACAAAACAAGTCTCAGTGGCTTAAAGCCACAGAGATTGATTTTTCACCCAGAATGCTTTGTGTGTCTGGGCTACTGTCCAGGACTGCTGCCCAGCCTTCATCTCCATAGTAACCCGTGTTCCCACTGTTGCCACAGCCTGGGAAGAGAGATGGCAAGTCAAATACTTGTACCAGAAGTGATGATATGCGTTGTTCTGTTTGCTTTTCATGGGCCAGGGCATTTCCTATGTCACGTGGTCATATCTAACTTCAAGGAGGCACAGAGGTACAATCCTCATGTGTGCCTGAAGGAGGAAGGGAACAAAAATCTGTGAGCAAGATCAACAATTGGTGTGTAAAGACTGGTTAGTGGGTTAGAATTTTTTATAATGGTCTCCTACTTTGTTCTTCTGAAAACAACTCATCAGAGTTTATCCTGGGAGTGTTAGTTTTTGACTTGTAAATAATGCATATGTTACATTTTTATTGTGTATATACACTGTACTTTCATCATTTCCAAATTTTCCACATTTCTGATTTTTCTTTTTCCTCTCTTTCCTTCCCACTAGGGTTCACACCTCCAGGAATGGACAGATCCTCTCCGGATAACAGCCCGGTACATGGCATGTTACGCCAGCCCTCCATCACAACTGGGGTCAACATCCCCATCATCACTGAACTAGGTAGGAGTGAATGTCAGCTTTGGGTGGATTTTTTTGGTCCTCTTTTCCGACCATGCAGGATATAAGGAGGTTGGCCTGAGTCTTAGCTCTTTCAGTGTGGTAGGCTCTAATGGGGTTTGTCTGGGGGGAGATTGGAGAAGGGTATGGGTAGAAATATGACAGATGACCCAAGGGAAAACTGATCTATCTTTCCTCTGAGGTGAATAGATAGTTTCCTTATGCTGGTCACTGTTTTCAAAGGAGCGTGAGATGAAGGGTTTGAGATTGGGGCATACATTAGGGAAGCTGGGGGAAGGGAGGAAAGGTATGGTCCAAGGATTTTTTCCAGTGCTTCTCATTGGAAGCATCTGTGGAAGGTCCCTCCCTGGAGGTACAAAGCCTCAGGTCTAAGCCAACCCCATTTTGAGAACTGCGTAGAAACATTGGGCTAATATGTGATAATTTTACATTTCATCTATTCTAGTTGAGATTTTCAGCTAAAGGCCATTTTCAGTGACTGCCGCTCTGGTCCAAAAAGTGATGGGGTTTTGAGGGCCACAATCATTGGCCAGTGGGATCCAGCTTTTAACCTGGCCATGGCACTCCCTGCTCCTATTTGTGAATTTGCAAAACTGCTACGTGGTCTCTTCCCCCGAAGATAAACACTAAGTACCTGTGGTCCTGGGTCCCTTTACTTGAGAATGTCTCCTCTGTTATTCCCTCACTCTTCTCTTTTTCTGTACTTTCCTCCACTCCCTTTCCCCAACCCTTAACTGCTGTATCCCATTAGCTAAACCTGGCAAGTTGCCTTTGGTATCAGTCAATCAGGAAAAAAACAGTGGGACGCACATTCTAATGATAACTGAACTGGGTAAGAAGCACTGTTTTCTTTCACATCAGTATCTCCTTTTGTTTTGTGGTTCGTGTTTCCAACTATCATCAGCTTGTTTTTTATTTCACCGGCTGTAACGGAAAGGCTACCCCATGGCACTGCTTTGAATGTGTTTTATTTGTGGCTCTGGTTGGAATCGACTGTCTTGTTCTAGCCTTCCTTAATGATTTTTTCCCCACACAGCATCAGTAAACCTTTGATCACACCCATCTGACCTGGCAGTTGTTTCCAAAGCATCTTTGCTCTAATTCATTTTCTTTGGCTTGGGCCTTTTTTTTCTTTTTTTTTTTTCCATGTGTCTCCCTGGCTCCCCCTCCCACCTTCTCCCTTCTATTCCTCTTCCAACACACTGTCAGTTTGACTGACATGTCTTCACAGCTCTCAGAGGAAGTCAAGGGAGAAATATAAAAATTTTAAGATAAGAAACCTAAGACGGTGCCTTCCCTCCAGCTGTTTATTTTCCTTTATTCTGACTTTATTTGCCTTTTTTTTTTCCTACTCAGCCCTTTCTCAGAAGCTCTGGTTCTGAAGCCATAAAAGCAGCCAGCTCATAGGGGACCCTTTCTTACTAAAGCCAGGTCTTAAGAAAGGATGCAAAGGATGAGCTTAGCAGCCACCAAGGCCCAGCCCTGCACTCTAACCCCCAACTCCGCTGGCCCAGAGCCCTCTCTGGGAGATTCGGAGCAGACTCGTCTAGAAGATGAAGGCCTGTGGTCGTGATGGCATTTGTCAGGCTCTTCCACGATTCCCCATGACTTGGTTAATAACTCTATGAAAAGCACCCATCAGCAGCAGGTCTCAGAACTGGGGACTGATCTTTTAAATAGAGAAAGCAAGTGCTGCTCGATGGAGGGTAGATCGAGAGGTAGGGATCATCTGCCTTCAGATAGCTCACAAATGAAACTCACATGCCATTTTCTTGGCCCCAAAATATATTTCAAAATAATAGAGCAGGCTTTTAACACAGTAATCTTGCTTGCCAGGTGTCTGGAAACAAAGGAGTAAATTGTCCACGATTCAGCACAGCATTATTGTTGATGTAGCTATTTATCAGGACAAATTCACTCAGGTCAAGGAGTGTCACACTTTTTTCTGTTTCTAACAGTAGGACAGGTGTCTTTTTCATGTTTAGAGAAGTTGGTTAAAAGCGTAGGCTTCTGGATTGCTCTTCTCGGAACCTTAGGGTGGTAAGGGACCCAGGGAGCTTGTGTGGCCCAGACTTCTGGTGGGAAAATTCATCCAGACATCTCTGTCTCAGAAAACTTCAGCAGCATTTCAGTATCACCACTGCCAGGAATTTTTTTGTCTATTTGGAATTCATGCGCTGCCAGCTAACTGGGATATCTTTATTTGTGACTAGTAGAAAAGAAAAAGCGTGGTGCCCCCAATCTGAGGCAACAATTGAAGTATTCAGTTAGCGTAATTGAGTCTCCTGAAGCCTTTGTCCCCCACCAGATTTCTTTTATGAGCTCAGAGAACCTTCCATATGTTCACATCACCCTCACCTTCTGCCTTAAGCCCAATTTTCCTACTCGTCATACTGCCTTTAGCACTCAGACCGTCATCCTCTGACCACCTCACCTCCCCCATCCCCACAAATATTTACTGTTTACCTACATGTTCTGAGATGTCTTCTGCATTACACTAGGCCGGTAAAATGCCTTTTAAAAAACACAGATGGCGCAAGGTCAAACAAGTTTTTTAAACTGTATAGTATATTCTAGTCTTCACGCACCTGGGGAGTCCCAATTGATGTTAGTGGGTCCAGGCTTCCTAGAAATTCCACAAGAAGGAAATCTGTTTGAAGTTATTTAACCTGTTTCCCAGTTGTATTTGATCACAAACATTTTGGGGTGACTGTTTTCATCACCTCTTAGCACCCACATAATTCCTGTCCCGTGAAATAGGTTTCGGGTAACACCGGCTGCTCTCCCTTTGAGACTAGGTAACCCAGAACCCTGGCTCCTGCCTTGGAGTTCTTTCCCACAGACTTGAATCCCTAGCTGGCTGACCTTCTCCAGTCATCTGTCAAGTCTACCAAGCCCTCCCCATCGTCATGAGAAGAGGTAACCGACATTTCCTTTAGGCGGTGTCCGTGTGTATGCCCTCCTCAGCTCTAACAGGTAGTTAAAACCAGGTCCCTCTGTATCTTGTCCCAGGTTCACATTTTCCCATTCACAAAGCAGGAAGACTAAACTGTGGCCCACAGCATGCTTCTGGGTAAACGAAGGGAGGAGAGGAAAAGCTACCGCGTGACCCTGGCAGGATCCCTGAGCAAGGCCGTATTTACGTGCTTCTGAGAGGGCAAAGGGAAGCTGGGAATTTTCATAGTGTAAACAGAACATGGACAGAATGTGAAATCATGAGAGCAGCTACCGTTTATCAAGGTGCCGGGCCAGGTTCACCAAGCAGAATCTCATAGGAGCCTCCTGACAGCCTCAGGAGAGCTACTAATATTTCCCCCATTTTACAGAGAGAGAAACTAAGGTGTAGAATGATAAAATGCTTTGCTCAGGGGAGTTAATGACAGGGCCTGGATTCAAAGCCCAGTTGTCAGGTCCTTGCATTTTCACTAGCCAGTAGCTCAAGCACTGCGAGGATAGTGGAAACCCAAACATGATAAACGTTGGCAGAACAGAGAGCAAAGATTTTCCCCCATTAGGATCTTCCTCTAGGGAAACAAGATAGTGTCATTTAAAAATAATTCCATGCCCAGCCTTTTATCCTATTATCATTTATTCTGCGTCATACAATAAACAAACAGAAGTTAAAAACAACAACAACAAAAAAAGAAGTTATCCCAAAAGTTCCTTATGGAAAAAAAAAATTAAAACAATAACTCTAGGAAAGAGAATTAGCTGCTGATACCTTTAGAAAGGAATCAGAAAAAGGAAACCTCATCTATTCTTTTCCTAAAAGCACCATAATTATTCCAGAAATCACAAGCGCTCATCTCCTCCCCCACCACACACTTTCCCCTCCATTACTTGCTCTGCAAAACTGATAATTTCTGATGCCAAGATGGGAATGGAAATTAATTTGTCATTTAATTTTTAATAAGTTAAAGACATCTCCGTGACACAACCAATCAGTCTGCACGTGCGTGCCAGAGGAGTCCTTGAGGAATCCTCAGATGGAAATGAAATACAACATCAAATGCTGCGTCTGCTTGAGCTGAAGCACATAAAAGACTGAGCTGTTTAGGAGGGAAAAGGGAGAACGTGGGCATCCCCAAGCACCTCGGAATGCAGAGCAAATCTTTGTCAGCAAGCAGCCGAAGACAGCCAGGGGTTCGTCCTTTGTATTGAACAGGACTTGTTGGGTTTGGGCCTGGATTAAGGGCCAGACACCAGGCACTACCCAGACCCGTCCCCCTGCCCCGGGCAGGCTGTGGGTGGTGCCAGAGGGTGGATTCCTTGCTATTTGCCTTTGCTGTGCTCCCAATCTGTTGCTCTTCGCTCTCAATAAATTGCTTTCTTTCCCTTGTGGCTAAACTTCCCATCCCAGCATGGCTACTCATGGCTCCTCATCCTTGAAATATGTCCACCTCTCAAAGGACTTAGCTACCAAAAAAACGCTTCAGAGTGTTTTTCGTCACGATCTAAAACTATACCAAAGAATTGACCAGCACTGTCCACCAGCTCCACCAGCCTGCCGTGGAGCACGTCTGCTTGACGTCACTGCTCTCCAGGTCTAGGAACCTTGACCAAGCACCTCGGAGCAGTCCATTGAGTCCCACCGGCCCCCACCTTGAGCTCCATCAACAGCTTCTCCCATGCTTTTCTTTCCTTTTCAGTGACTTCAGTGTTTCTAAACCAGTAGCCTGCTCTTTCTCTGACTCTGCTGCCCGCATGTGGTCTTTTGATCTAATTCTTACTTTACGCTTTTCCTAGTGAACGATACTAATGTTCAGTTTTTGGACCAAGACGATGACGATGACCCCGACACAGAGCTGTACCTCACGCAGCCGTTTGCATGTGGGACAGCGTTTGCCGTCAGCGTCCTGGATTCACTCATGAGCGCGGTGAGTAGGTGGGGGACACGGGGACCCAGGGACAGAGCGCCTCCAGCCTCCAATGCATGAGAGGCATGGGCTGGAGCTTGAACTACCCTGGAGAGCCGAACCACACCAAGCTTGCCGTCTGGAAGGGGATACTGATGTTATTTAAATTAGCACACAGATAGCCGTCTGATTATAAATTCTTGAAAGTGCAAGGAAGGCTATGAGTAAATATAGGTAAGCACTTGATGTGGTCTCGGGATCAGAGAAAGATTTCTCCAAAGAAAGAATATATATTTTATGTCAAGATCTGAGCAATAAAGATGGGAGATTTTATGGGGAAGAGAATCCCGCAAAGAAGGACAGCAAAGGTAAAGGCCTGGTGGGGAGAAGGGTACCTGACAGGCTCAAAGAAGGCAAAGAAAGCCTGGGTCACTGGACCTCAGTGAGAGAGGGGAAGGGGAGGACAAGGCAGAGTTGGACCCACAGGACCTCGAAAACCATTTTCATGTTTTTGGTCTTTCTCAAGAGCAGTGAGGAGGCGTTGAAGGGTTTTAAGTTGGCAAGTGATGTGATCAGGTTTATGTTTTGAGGGGATTGCCTGGGCCAGGTAGGTGGAGGATGGCTCAGGAGGCAAGATGGCAGCAGGAAGGGGCTGAGTAAGGGGCTCTCGTAGCGTGGAGTAGGGTAGAGCCCTCGGGGCTGGAGGAAGGTGGATGGGTTTGAGTGGTGTTTGTCAGTAAAATCGAGAGGACTTGGGAATAGATTGAATATGAGCAAAGGCGGAAGAGGACAAAGTGTCAAAGGTGTCTCCTAGGTCACTGCCAGTCACTGAGACTCAGTCCTGGGCGAGGCGTGGGTGTGAGGCAAGGCCTGGCCTGTTCTCTGCCCCAGTGAAGGCGCAGAGTGGTGGCAGAGAGAGGAGGGTGGGCTGGCCCAGGCATCCAAAGCATCTTCAGTTTCTTTTATAACTTGATACGCATCAAACAATCAAGGCATTTGTGTTTTCACTTGTGAGACCAAAATCAAATGACAATTAAAAAGTAGGTCCCGTCTTAAAGAAGCCATCTTGAGCTACAAAAGGCAAAGCAGACTAGAATGGAGATTATGAAGTGTTCCCACTGAGTGGCTTTATTTATTGTATAGAAAAGTCTTTTTATTTAGGAATTCTCAACTTCACTCTTTTTATAAATACAGACATAGGCTGGATAAAAATTGACCTTTGGAGAAACCACGAAAAAAGAGATTTATTGAATCCATTAAAACCATAAACATAGCCCAGAGAGTTTTTATACACATATATTTCTTCAAATGCTTAAGAAGGCTATTCTCAAAAAAAAAAAAAAAAAAAAGAAAAGAAAAAGAAGGCTATTCTCCTGCATGTGTTAAACAACTGATATGCTAATTGTGCATTATTCTCATCTATTCATTAAAGCTAATCCCAGAAGGACCTCTATTTGAGGAAAGAAAAAACATAAAGCTTTTAAAGACTAATTTAGGTTATTCTATATTCCTGAATGTGGTCCAACTACAAGCATATCTTAGTGAAAAATCAGAATTATAGATTTAAAAATAAATATGAAACAACATTCATCTGAATTAAGGTTGACTGGGCTTCATGCCATCCCACTGCTTTTGCCAAGCCAAGAAGGAGAGAAAGCAGTCCTTACTGAAGGCCGTCTTGCTTTTCCAGGGCTCACGACCTTTCTCATGGTCTGAGGCTACTGAGCCTCACCTTTCTATCTGCCAGTGATGTTGGGCTTAGTTTGGGCAACCTCCCTAAGCAGGCCAGAGGGCATGATGGAAGCAACCGGATGTGCTTATTACAGTGCTGTATTCTCTGTAATAGTCCTCGCAGTCTCCAAGTCCACTTTCAAGCAGATTTCTGTAATTCATCTCCTCAGAAGTTTCATTTTATTTCTGATCCTAATCAGACAGATTTCAGAAGACTGTTCTCACTAAAAGATGATGGAACAGTTTATAGTCGATTTTTTTCAGAACTGTAAAATACTCGATCCAAATTTTTAAAAATCCAGACTTACAAAATTGTTTCCACAGATCAGACATGCTGTATATTCCAGGTGGGACCAGCTACATAATTGGAAAGCCTACTTTTTCATAAGTTACTAAGAATTTCAAAATGGTGACAGCAGAGCATTGAACCAAATGAGGGACTCTTCTGAGCATACGGGCCCTGGGTGACAAGGCAGGCCACACACCCATGAAGCCAGCCCTGGTTCCAAGGAATAAAACTGTTTTTAGGCACCAAAGCACTTCACCTCTACACAGTCAAGGGGGCACACTGTGGCCACGGGGTAGGAGTGAGTGGCACATCTAGATTTGAGTTGCACCATTCTCTCTATAGCATCACTGGAGAGAGAAACTCAGCTGAGAAATCAAAGTGGATTGGTTTGACATTTTTTAAAAAAAATCTGTCTCTAATCTCCTCTGAAATGCAAACTAAAATGTTTGGGAGAAGGTGGCTAAGGCATGTATGAATACAGTAGTCTGCTAGCAAAGCAGCACTTCTCAATTCCAGCCTGGGAAAAAGCGGTGTCAGGAATCTAGTAACCGTCCTTGTCATGATCAACAGCAGCATAATTTATTGAGGGTCCGGAACTGTACAAAGCGCTTCGTTATTATTATTGCAGACCATATTATTTTGGACAATAATGTGAATCAACCTGCTTTAAGTGTTGAAGCAAGACCTATTTAACTGATCCACTGTTGTGACTTCTCACATCATTACTCAAAATGCCTATCCACTTATTCCAGGCCTTGTTTTCATTGTCTAGGACAAACAAGTTCCACAGTGAGGTCTCAAATTGGATCTGGTTCAACAGACCCAATTGGATCTAGACCTTCTGATTACTTGTGATTTCTTGGCATTCCACCCCAACCCTAATTTATGAAAAAGATAGGAGATTATCTAGTACCAAGGCAGTAACTAGAAGGAACTAAAAGGGTTGGCAGGGATATAAATTGAGAAAGTGAGACTCCAAACAGCCGGAGCTGGAGGTAAGCTTCCATCTCAGGCATTCGCTTACAAGCAATATCGCTACATCCACACGCACATCTCTTCAGATGTCTGTGATCTCCTTTTTCTAGCGCTCCTCCCCAAATTGCCATTTAATCATGTGTCTAAACACTCTCTGAATATTGTCCTTCATAATTCAACTCCTGCTGCTTACTGCTTCATTTGTGAAAAAGAATAATGTTTTGATTCATCACATGCATTCCTAGAACAGCTAGGGATGTTGCAGACATGGCCTCCTGGCTGTTCCCTGCAAATCAACAGCAGAAACACATGATGAGAGGGAATAATTATGCTTATGGGTGTATGCCTCTAAGAAGAAGAACACAAGAAATGTTTCTTTCAGAATGATCCAGCTTGACGCTCGTACACACATGAAAAAGATGAAAGGAAGCCTCTTGGTAAAACTGGCTCATGAGTATTCAGATTTCTTTTCCACACAGCACCCACTTTCCCCTACCCTCACCCCAGTTTGAGTTCTACCTGGACCCTCCCTAGAAAGAAAAAATTAGTCAGGGGCTCAAGAGCCAGACTGCTTGCACGTGGATCCCAGCACTGCCACCTACTGGTTGTATAACCGTAACCTCTTTGTGCCTTAGTTTTGTCATCTTTAAAATGGGAATAATAGTAGTACCTACCTCATAGGACTGTTGAGATGATTGAATGAGTAATGAGTGCAGTGCTTAGCACATGGCAAGCTCTATATGCATTTACTGTTATTAATCAATACATTATTGGGCACTTACTAAATGCCAGGCACTATTATTCATGCTGGGCATCCAGCAGTGAAGAAGAAAGATAAAGACCCTGCCCTCATGTGGTTTGAACTGTCATTCTAGTGGGCAGTCACTAGGTAAGTGACAGTAGCTATGTCAGTGGGTACCTGAATAATATCAGATAAGGATAACTAATTTGAAGAACATAAAATAGTTTGAATGGGTGTGGAGACCCATTTTAGCCACAGTGGTCAGAGTAAAGCTGTCTTAGAAGATAACTTGGAAGCTGACACTGAAAATCAGAAGAGAGCAGCTGGGGGTGAGGGTAACTAGCTTTCCAAGGCAGAGAGCTGGCCTCTCTTCCAGAAATAACTGAACTTATGTTGGTGAGACTGGAGAATAGGACCATCTGGAAGATGAACCACATGATTTACTCTCTTCACTGTACTTGCATGAAGGGCTGAACCCTTGAGGTGCGTTACCGAGAAGGCTGAGTCCTCAGGCAGCCCAGTGCCATGTGATGTCAGTTACATCGCATTAGGAGAAGGCTGAGTTCTCAGGCAGCCCAGTACCATGTGACATCAGTTACATAAACAAATTCTTCCTCTGTGGCTCTACTCCTTACACTCCACTCAAGAGCCACCATTTAGGCAGTCTAGCGCACAAGGAGACAGACAGTCCATGGTCCACCGTGCAACAGATGAGCTAGCACCGCTGTCAGCATGGCAAATGGACTCAGAATGTGCCCCTGCTGTCACATCAGGCCAGGCAGGCCTGGGATGGAAAAGAAAATCAAATAGTTCTCATCCCTCATGAAAGAAAAATACTAAAAATAAAAATCTACACCATGAAAACTAGCAAATATAAAAAATGGCAGCTATGACATGGAAAATGACAATTTTAGAGCAATTATAAACGAAAGGCAAAGTGCCATTAAAGTTAAGGCAATGTTATTAAAAGATGTGTTAATTTTCAGTTAAATTTTCTATAAAAGACCAATTAGTTTAAAAGGCTTGACAGCATTAACTGTGAAACATAAGCTCTGGTAATTATACTTCAAAAAAATAGAAAGAGGAAGATGCTCCAGCGTGTTGGAGAATCAGGCGCAGAGGGGCCTCCGTGGAGCAGGCTAGATGGCGCTGCGGGCTCAGATTTCCCTGGTGTTGTCTGCTGGTCCTTTCCGCAGCATTTCTGGGTTTCCTCAATATCTGATATTCTGTCTACTTAACAGAATCTGAGAATCCCCGAAGTTTAGAGGCTAAGGGGTCACACATGTGATCTGGGCCAGCTCTCTGATATTAGAGCTGAGAACGCAGAGGCACAGGGCGAAAGGGATTTTCTAAATTGGTTGCACCATTAGCTGGTCGTTATTTTTATAAACAAAAATCCTTTACTGAGTATTTGTTGTGCATTAGAATTACACAAACTATCTCATTTAACACTATCCTGTAATCTGGGTTTTGTTTTGTTTTGTTTTAATCCCTGTTATATGGATGAGGAGTCCGAGACCTAGAAAAGTTGGGCAACTTTCCTATTTTCATAGCTATTGAAAGGCAAAGCAGGGATTTTAGACTAGAGCAGCTGAATTCTGAAGTCTATACATAGATCCAGGGGTGCCATGTTGCCATACTTAGATGATAGGCTGCCCTGACCCGATGTGGAAGCCTGACCTTAGCACTAGGAAGACGGACCCCCATATTCCTTAGACTACACAGGTCCCTGGATCCCAGGCACTGAGCAGGACCCTGGAGAACTCCGTTCTCTTAAACTCCCCAACAAACATGTGACCCAGGAACAGCCACTGCAAAGGCCTCTAGCCAAAGCATCCCTGAAGACTAGTCCCGCCAGGGTTGGAGGTTCTATGTGAGACTCTAGCACAGGCATAGTGAACATGGGCTATGGTAGGGCACACAAAAGACTAGCAGTACAAAAGCGTAGGAGGCAAAGGATCACACCTACCTATTACAGAATTCTGTGTTTCTTCAATCTAGTGTTTCTGTTAACCCAGAAAAGAATTGTGCCTTCTGGGTCAGGTGAGTTGCAGAGAGGTTTATTCTAGCTGCCACATCCTGCACAGGAATAGTCTTTGATGATTGGCATTTGAAGTCCTAGCACCTGGTTTGCCCCCGTGATGCTGAAACAGTCACTTCCTAGGCAGAAAGCGCTAGATGTGATATTTAATTGCAGACTGCTCTGTACTCTGTGAGTGGTACCCTGGCCCCATAATGAAATGTGTGCCCTCCAAAATGGCTGACTGGACATCCTTTTTCAGGAGAAGCATTGTCTTTCCACTGAGTTGCTCAGATCACAAAGAGACCTTGAAACATGCTCAGAGCATACCCATATGCAGTGCTCAAAGTACTTCCCTGCAGCTGAATATTGGGGCATCAAAATGGGAGCAAGAGTGCTCTGCTAACAGACATCACTATTCTCTACCACAGCAGGTACTGTGGCCCAAAGTACTGTGGCTCCTTGATGCCTGCATGAAAAAAGAAAGGAGAGAGATCTGGGATATAGTCCCAGCTCAGGGGGCAGAGAACTGTGTTCAGTGTCATGAGTGGTTCCAGAATTTTTCAGGGACCTGTAAAATGCTCTGACCCACCCTGAAATTATACCCCTTGATGGGCAATTTTGAAAGTGACACACTCTTGGAGTAGCATACAATTTCAGTCCAAACCAAGATCCAGGGATTAGTAGGTGCTCAATAAATGTCAGCGACTGATTGATCGAAAAGATTATGCTGTTTCAGTGTAACTGATTTCAACACAGAAGGGGAAACATGTTAAGGTCAAATCCTAAAGATTTGACGAAACAATAGCCTTTCATGATGACCTTCCTGACTTACCGTAGCAGAGCAGAACTTAGAGTGTTCTTTGTTTAAGAACCATTGACTGTGTTTTCCTTAGACAATGTATTCATGTTCAGTTGGAAAATTTTGAAAACTCAGATATATATAAAGAAGAAAATTTAAACAAACCATATTTCCAACACCCAAAGATCAGCATGCTTAGTATTTTGGTATATTTCCTTCCAGATGGGTAGATAAATGTGGAATCACCCAGTTTTATATCTTGGTTTTTTTTCTTTTCGGTTATTATTTTTCTCAGAGTGTTTAATCATGTCATATTCTTGGGTATCACTGCAAGACCTCCATAGGACTTCCTGAGACTCTGACATATGGTTGTTCCAGAATCTACTTAAACATTATCTATTGTGGGGCATTTCAGTTTTTAATTTTTTTATTATAACAATAATTAACCCTGTGATGAGGGTTACTGTACGTAAGTCTTTGAGCAAGAAGCAACTTATTATCTTGAGGTAAACTTACCGGGCTTTTAATAAATGTGAACATATTTAAAGCTCTTGGTAGACATTGCCAGATTATCCCCCAGAAACAATTGTACCAGTTGAACTACCATCACTGGTGTGTAGATGCCATCTCTTGCACTTTAGCGGGCACTGATTATCATTTTCCTTAGGGGGCCCTTTAATTGTGTTTATGGTAGTTCTGAAGTACACATAATTTTAATTTGTGTGTATAACCATGTAAATGCATATTTTCTTTTGTGAATTCTTCTATAGTTTTTATGCCTAAAAAGTGCTTGCTGAACAAGAGAACTCATCAGGTATCCTGAGATTGGTTAAATATTCAGCTATATTTTCATCAGGTTGTTTGTGGCTGTATTTTTTGCCTTTAACTATTTTATAACATTTACCTCCTTCTCCCCTCCCAACTTTATTGAGATATAATTGATTTATAACATTATGTAAGTGTGAAATGATTACAACAGTAAGGTTCATTAATCCATCACTTCACCAGCAATTTTTTGTTGTCATTGTTGCTGAGAACTTGAGAAGTCTACTCTCTTGAGCAGTTTTCAAATATTCAATATGGTATTGTTAAGTGCGGGCACTATGTTGTGTAGTACGTTATGTCCCCAGAATTTATTAATTATATAACTGCAGTTTATATCCTATGACCACCTTCACTCATTTCCCCAACCTGTACCTCCTGCCCCTGGCAACAACCAATCTGTTCTCTGTTTCTGTAAGATCCATTTTATTTAGATTTCACATATAAGTGAGAGTATACAATATTTGTATTTCTCTGACTTGTTTCACTTAGCTTAATGCTCTCAGGATTCATTTGTTGCATATGGAAAGATTTCCTTCTTTTTATGGCTAAATATTATTCCATTGTATACATACCACATTTTCTTTATCCATTCATCTCTCACTGGATACTTAGGTTGTTTCCATGTCTTAGCTATTGTAAATAATGCCACAGTGAACGTGGGGTACAAAAGATATCTATCACTTTGAGATAGTTACTTCATTTCCTTTGGATATATATCCAGAAGTGGAATTGCCAGATCATATGGTAGCTATCTATGTTTGTACTTTTTCGAGGCGCCACCATACTGTTTTCCATAATGGCTGTATCAGTTTACATTCCCATTAGCAGCATACAAAGGTTTCCTTTTCTCCACATCCTCACCAACACTTGTTATTTCTTGTCTTTTTGACAATAGTCATTCTAACAGGTGTGAGATGATATCTCACTGTGGTTTTGATTTGCATTTTCCTAATGATTAGTGATGTTGAGCATCTTTTAAGGCAGTGGTCCCCAACCTTTTTGGCACCAGAGACCGGTTTCGTGGAGGACAGTATTTCCACAGATGGGGGTGGGGGGTGGGGTAGAGGGGATGGTTCGGGCGGTACTGTGAGCGATGGGAAGCGGCAGATGAAGCTTCGCTCGCTCGCCCGCCACTCACCTCCTGCTGTGCGACTCGGTTCCTAACAGGCTTCAGAAGGGTACTGGTCCACGGCCCAGGGGTTGCGGACCCCTGTTTTAAGGTACCTGTTGGCCATTTGAATATCTTCTTTGGAAAAATGTCTATTCAGTTCCTTTGCCCATTTTTTAATCAAATTTTGGGGGTTTTTTTGGCTACTGAGTTGTATAAATTCCATTTACTGCCTTTTTTAGAAATTTAGAATAAATATATTTTCATAGTAGAAAATATATAAAATAAATAAAATTATAGGAAAAGATGAAAATCAGAATTCTATTACCAGGAATTGATCGCCATGTAAAATTTGGGGGTACTAAATACATAATATTTTTACATAACTATAACATAATACTACATAATACTAAGTATTTAGTATTTATATAATACTAAATATTTTTACATAGCTATAACTGTATCTGTGGCAGTCTGCACTTTTAACATGAGTTTTAGATCATAGTGTTTTTTGGATCCTGCTTTTTGAATATTTTAATGTTATGTCATGTAACATGCTCTGAAAGCATAATATTAATATCTGTACAATGTAAGTCACATAAGTGTATCATTACTTAATCATTACCATATTGTTGAAAAAAATTTTTTTCCAGGTAACCAAGTTCCCCTAAATCATTTGTTGAGTAAACATCCCTTCTCCATGGTGCATTATGCTTTCCTTATCATATTAAGAAATGAAACAGCAAACTTTTTTGTAAAGGGCCAGATGGTGAATATTTTAGGCTTTTGAGAGCTGTACAGACTCTGTTGAACTACTCAGTTCTGCCATTTTAGCACAAAAGCTGAAAGTATTTTAGTAAAGCATTTTAGTAAACAAATGGGCATGTCTGGGTCTCAATAAAACTTTATTTAAAAAAAAAAAAACAGGTGGCAGTCGGGATTTGGCCCAAGGCCCTGATTTTCAATCCATTCTGGTTGATCTTCTCATTTTTAATATTGCCTACACTGTTTAGTTATAAAATCTTTAATATTTATTATAATACCTCAGAGGACAATTTCATAAACTGTTTCCAGAGGCAATTTAGCATAATTTTATCAAGTTTAAAAACATATCAACTCACTAAACTCACTAAATATCCTCTTACTATTTCATTAATTGATGCTTTATTATTTCATCCTTCTGTTTTTCTAAGATAAAAAAGAACAACAAAAAATTCTTCTAATACTTAGAATTATTTGCTGAAATTCTTTCATATTTAATAATAAAAGCATTTAAGGCTCTGAATTTGTCTCTGTAGCTTTGGCCTCAATCCATGACATTTTTTTTTTTTTTTTTTATACGCGGGCGGCTCACTGTTGTGGCCGCTCCCGCTGCGGAGCACAGGCTTTCGGTACACGGGCCTCTCACCGTTGCGGCCTCTCCCGTTGCGGAGCACAGGCTCCGGACATGCAGCCTCAGCGGCCATGGCTCACGGGCCTAGCCACTCCGTGGCATGTGGGATCTTCCCGGACCGGGGCACGAACCCGTGTCCCCTGCATCGGCAGGTGGACTCTCAGCCACTGCACCACCAGGGAAGCCCCATGACATTTTTATATGTCATTTTCAAATAATCTTTAATTTTTAGTACTCTGTATTCTGAGTTTGATCTCCATCTTGACCCACAGTTATTTAGGATACTTTTTTAAAAATCTTGGAAGTGTTGGGATATTTACTTTTGTACCTACTACTCTATTTATTTTAAAAGTATAGACCATACAGCTTATACTTTATTATATATATTGAGATTTTATACTTTGGGCCATCGATCATACTTTGTAATTATTGTTTGGATGCTATCTAAAATGTTACGAAGTTTAGCACAAATCTACTAAATACTCTTATTACATCCTTCATTTCCTTATATTTTGGTCTCTTTGAGCTGTGAAAACAAGAAACAGAATGATATTTCACATATCAATTTTACATATGACTCTCAGTCCATGTTTAATTTGCTATAATGGCTAATTAGTTTTGCTGTCTATATTTCAGTTATAATATTTTCTCCATAAATATGTTATATATTTATTGTAAATTTTAATTATGAACATAGTTAAGTCGTTTAATGTAATAATTAAAATTTTTCCCTTTAAATATACTTTTCTTTGCCTGTTTTGTTTTGTTTTTTCCTCTTTATCTCTGAGACACCAGAGTTTGATTTTGGTTTTTAAACAAGTTTGAGAATCTTTGCCCTTTCATCAAATCATTTAGCTCATTTATGTTTAGTTATATAAACTACAATGCTAAAATTTTGCATTATGCTTTATGATTCTATAATTGTGTCTTTATCTGTCTTTGGGTACATGGTCTATATTTTGTATGCTTCTTTTCTCTAGTGATGTGAAAATTATACATTCTATTTTTAACTCTAGTTAGTGGTTACCAGACACTCTATAAATATACTTGAAACTATATTTTCTTAGTATTATTATCTACAAAAATGTAGTAGCTCTTGATTCCTCCCTCTATAAGATCAGGGAATTTACATGTCAACTTTCATCCTCTTTCTCCTACCTCATTTTTCTGACTTTTAAAAATAATTTAATATTACTGTATTAATAGATAATTTTATGTCATATTTTTTCTTTCAAGAATTACTTTTGACATTTGCCTTCAGTTTTGTAGTAATATATCCTTTATTAAATTCCATGTTTTAATATATTTCACCAGTATTTTTAAACAAAATTTGCACATTTTTTAATTTTTAAAAGTTTAAAAAGATCTTGAAGGAAGATGATTTTTGTTTCCGAGTATTTTTTAAATGAAGTAAATCTATAAATGCTTAGGTACCTAGAGATAAAAAATATTTCTATTGATTTCACAGATGATCAACAGTTTAGCTATGTGTAGAATTCTTGGAATAAATGTGTCCTTTCAAAACTCAGTTGATATAGCTCTTTCCTAGATAAGTCTCTGGCTAACTTGATCTTGTACATTTTTTTTTTCCTTACAGCATTGTGTTAGGTCACTTTTTTCCTTTACTATTTTAAATTCAAATGTTCATCTAGTACAGGTCTAGGTGTTGGCTGCATTCACTCGGTGAACCATCTTCATCCTCATCCTCAGTTCATTCTTCAGCTCAGGACAGGTTGTATCCATTTGTTTCCTTGCTTGCTTGCTCATCTTTACCTGTTTGAATTTTGTTTACAACTTTCATTTGTGAACACTTGCTATTTATCAGTTTGACCTCTGTTGTCTTTCCTCAACCAGCATTCTCATAAAAAAAAAAAAGGAAAGAAAGAAAGGGAAAGGAAGGAAGGAAATCTCTGCACATTTCTCTATGTAGTTGTTCAGGTGATTTTCTTAGTTTTAATTCCACATTTTTTTGTGTGTGTATGTGTGATTTTCAGTTCTACAGCTTATTGCTTTTTTTTATTGTGATAGGAACACTTAATATGAGATCTACCCATTTTTTAAAAATTAAGTAATTAATTAATTTTTTGGCTGTGTTAGGTCTTCATTTCTGTGCGAGGGCTTTCTCTAGTTGCGGCAAGCGGGGGCCACTCTTCATCACGGTACATGGGCCTCTCACTATCGCGGCCTCTCTTGTTGCGGAGCACAGGCTCCAGACACGCAGGCTCAGTAGTTGTGGCTCACGGGCCTAGTTGCTCCGTGGCATGTGGGATCTTCCCAGACCAGGGCTCGAACCCGTGTCCCCTGCATTGGCAGGCAGATTCTCAACCACTGTGCCACCAGGGAAGCCCGAGATCTACCCATTTAACACATTTTTCAGTGTACAATACAGTATTTTTAATTACTGCTTCTTAACAGATAAAAATCTGACCATTACAAGTTTAGTTACCTTGTAACTCTTTTTTAAAAACAGCTTTATTGAGCTATCATTAACATCATGCAATTCACCCATTTAAAGTGTACAAGTCAATGATTTCTACTATAATGGCAGATACGTACAGCCATCACCACAGTAGATTTTAGAACATTTTCATTGGCTCGAAAAGAAACTCCATATCCTTTAGCTATCCCCACTACCCCTCTGTCTCCTTCCCCCCAGCCCTAAGCAACATTAATCTACTGCCTATCTTTATAGATTTGCCTCTTCTGGACATTTTAGATAAGTGGAATCATATAATATGTAGTCTTTTGTGACTGGCTTCTTTTACTTAGCATAATTTTTGGAAGGTTCATCCATGTTGGAGCATGTATTAGTACTCCATACCTTTTTATGGCCTAATGATCATGCATGGATATAACACATTTTGTTTGTGCATTCATTAGGTGATGGACATTTGAATTATTTCTACCTTTTAGCTATTATGAGTAATGCTGCTATAAACATCCATGTACAAGTTTTCATATGGACATATTTTTTCATTTCTCTTGGGTATATACATAGGAGCAGAATTACTGGGTTATATGGTAACTTGTTTAACCATATGAGGAACTGCCAAACTGTTTCCCTAAGTGGCTGTATCATTTTATATTCCCACCAGCATTGTGTTAGGGTTCTAATTTCTCCACATCCTCACCAACTCTTGTTATGATCTTTCTTTTTTATTTTAGCCATCTTAGTGGGTGTGAAGAGGTATCTTATTGAGGTTTTGATTTGCATTTCCCTGATGACTAGTGATGTTAAGCATCTTTTCATTTGTTTGTTTAACAGTTGTATATCTTTTTCAGAGAAATGTTTATTCAAGTATTTTGTCCATTTTTAAATTTGAGTCACTTTTCTTTGTGTTCTTGTGTTGCAAGATTTTTAAATTTATATTTGGATACTAGACCCTTATGGGATATATGGTTTGCAAATATTTTCTCTCACTCTGTAGGGTTTCTTTTCACTTTTTGGATAGTGTACTTTGTGCACAAACAATTCTCAATTTTGATGAAGTTTAATTTACATATATTTTTTCTTTTGTTGCCTATGCTTTGGGTGTCATATTTAAGAATCAGTTTTCAAATCAAAGTTCATAATGATTTACCTTTATGTTTTCTTCTAAGTGTTTTATAGTTTAACCTTTTATATTTAGGTCTTTGATCCATTTTGAATTAATTTTTGCATATGGTGTGAGATAGGGGTCCAAATTTATTCTTCTGAATGTGGATACCCAGTTGTGGTAGCAACATTTGTTTAAGAGACTATATTCTTTCTCTGTAGAATGGTCTTGGCACCTTTGTTGAAAATCAATTGATACAAAGTGTATGAGTTTATTTCTGGACTCTCAATTTGATTCCAATAGTCCATGTCTATCCTTATGGCAATAACATACTCTCTTGATTATAGTAGCTTTGTGGTATATTTTAAAATCAGGAAGTGTGAGTCCTCCAACTGTGTTTTTCCTTTTCAGGATGGTTTGGTTATTTGGGGGGTGCTTGCAATTTCACATGAATTTTAAAATCAGTTTTTCCATTTCTGTAAAAATGGTCTTTGGGGTTTTGATAGCGATTGCATTGAATCTGTAGATTGTTTGGGGGAGTATTGCCATATTAAGAATGTTAGGTCTTCCAGTCCATGAAGTTGAGATGTCTTTCCATTTATTTAGATTTTCTTTAATTTATTTCAACAATATTTTGTAGTTTCCAGTGTACCAATCTTGAACCTCCTAAATTTATTCCTAAGTATTATATTCTTTGTGAAACTATTATAATGAGAATTGTTTTAACTTAATTGTCTTAATTTCATTCTTATATTGTTCATTGCAAGTACATAGATACACAAATGATTTTTGTGTATTGTTTTTTGTATCCTGCAACCTTGCTGAACTCATTTATTACCTATAATATCATTTTAGTGGATTCTTTAGGATTTTCTATTTACAAGATCATGCCTTCTGTGGATAGAGATAGTTTTACATCTTCCTTTTTTTTTTTTTTTTTTTGCGGTACGCGGGCCTCTCGCTGTTGTGGCCTCTCCGGTTGCAGAGCACAGGCTCCGGACGCGCAGGCTCAGCGGCCATGGCTCACGGGCCCAGGCGCTCCGCGGCATGTGGGATCTTCCCGGACCGGGGCACGAACCCGCGTCCCCTGCATTGTCAGGCGGACTCTCAACCACTGCGCCACCAGGGAAGTCCTACATCTTCCTTTTTGATATGGATAACTTTATTTCTTTCTAGCCCTGGCTAAGACCTCTAGTGCTATGTTGAATAGAAGCAGTGAGAGTTGGCTTCCTGGTCTTGTTCCTGATCTAAAAAGAAAGCATCCAGCCTTTCACCAATAAGTCTGACGTTAGCTGTGGGTTTTTAATATATGCCTTTTATCAGGTTGAGGAAATTCCCTTTCACTACTAGTTTGTTGAGTGTGTTTATCATGAAAAACATTGGATTCTTTTTAACCATTTTTTTATTACGTTCATTTTATTTATTTTATTTATTTTATTTTTATTTTATTTTATTTTTTTGCGATACGCGGGCCTCTCACTGTTGAGGCCTCTCCTGTTGCGGAGCACAGGCTCCGGACGTGCAGGACCAGCGGCCATGGCTCACGGGCCCAGCCGCTCCACGGCACGTGGGACCTTCCCGGACCGGGGCACGAACCCGTGTGCCCTGCATCGGCAGGCGGACTCTCAACCACTGCGCCACCAGGGAAGCCCTATTACGTTCATTTTAATTTCAATATCTTACATTTAAAAATAATTGAATAAGTTGTATGAAGTCAGCTTTCTTACCATCTGATCTTTTACTTGTTATAGATACTCTATATTTTTTTTTAACATCTTTATTGGAATATAACTGTTTTACAATAGTGTGTTAGTTTCTCCTTTACAACAAAGTGAATCAGTTATACATATACATATGTTCCCATATCTCTTCCCTCTATATTTTTTTAAAATTGATTTTGATTCTAAAACAAATGCTTCCTAAATTTTTCTTTTACGTCTTCCAGAACTATTTAACCAATCAAAAGAATGCTTTTCCTTTATATCTTAAATGCTCTTCCTCCCTTTTAAAAAATATTTATATTGGCTCTTTCTTTCTCTCTGTACATCGGAGCAAGGAGAGGGTCTGTTTTTCAGTGTACGAGGTCGTGAATGTTCTGCCGTCCACATTTCATGCAGGTGGACTCCTCCCTGGGTGTTGATCTAGAAGGGTAATTATAGCACAGAGGCCTTTGTCACAGTTCTGTGTCCAGCACTCCTTCATTTAATGTGCTGCAGAGCTGGGGTCGGGGGGTGGTCTTCTGCTTCTGATGATGGGCTGTTGGGCTGTAGGGAAGGGGATTTACCTCTGAAGACTTTGGGAAATGTTTTTACATGTGCCCTGAACCAGCCTCCATGAGAGTTCACCTGTGTTGTTGGCCAGTCCTGTGGAGGCTGTCACAGTCCAGGATGCAGTCCCCCTTGACCCTCACTGGGCCTTTGCTCAGTCTAAATGGGGTGTTGTCATGGAGGCAGCCTGAGAAGTGCAGATTCAAGGGTAAAATGAATGGCCTTGGTTTGCACCACCCCCCTCTCCCTGCCACCACCAACCCACCAAAAAAAGCCAGAAAAGATTTTTTTAAAGGGAAGATTGGGAATGGGTTGACCAGTCCTCTCGTCAACAAAGGCCTGAGTCTCTGATATCAGGCCAGAAAGTATTTCTCAGTGTTTCCTGTGCATGAAGCACTTTTCTAAGTGCCTCGCACATATTGGCTGTATAGTCCTTATAACCACTCTATTATATTTTACAGATCATGACACTGAGGCACAAAAATGAGAAATAACTTTCCAAAGTCATGCAGCTACCAAGTGGTGAGGTCGGCGTTAAACCTCCAGCCTGCCTCTCACCCCTTAACCGCACCAGCAACATTTCCTCCCTTACTTGTTCTTGTTCTGCTTCTCTGCCCCAGGGCATATCTGAGCTCTGGTAGATGATACCTTCTCCTTAGGGTCTGACTGGTTCTGACTCACACTCCTAGTTTCCTTTGCTACTGAAATTTTGTTATCACTTTGGGTATTTTTGTGAGTACTTCAGTGAGGAAAGTGATTCTAGCCTGGCTATAAGCTGTCATCTGAACTCAGAAGTCCTCATGGAATTCTTTGCATATAAACTTGATCTTAATGACAGTGCTTATTTTACGGATGAGAAAATCAAAGCCCAGAATGATTAGACAACCTCCCCCAAGACAGACATAGGACGAATGATGGCCAAGCAGGAGAGAACTCATCCTTACCCCACTAGATTTTTGCCAGGTGAACTGTCCAAAAAACTGAAGTTAAAATGCAGCTGTCTTGCCTAACCTGCTCCCAAAGGTCCATCCATCCTCAAAAGCCACAGGCAAACTTTGGCTTGATACTATTTAGCCTGTTTGATTTCTTCTTACACTGGAAAATGGAAAAGAGACCCTTAACTGACATTTTTCTCAAATTAGGCTGTGCGACAAATGTCTTTTTGAGCTCTTTTATTTGACATCCTATTAATTTTTTAAAGCTCCCATTGTCTTGTTCCTGACAGACCTGTTATGTTTCAGATGTGAGACAAATGTACACGTGTAGAGGGAAACTTCTTTAATAAGCTATATTCACCTCAGACCACTGAGGTTACGTAAAAGCAAAAACACCAGGGGATCCACCTTGTCATAAATTGATCTGGCATATTTAATTGACAGGGACTTCTGGTTTAGCCTGTTATCAAAGCATGTGATAAAAGTGTTGAACGTGTGGCCTTAATGATGCTCTTGGCATCTCGTTCCAACCGAGAGAGAAGTTCTGCCATTGTTGGAAGAGGCAGCTTCCTGGCACGTGGGTTTCAGGGAGCTCGGAGGCCGTCCTGCCTGGGTCGGGCTGCATTTTCTTACACACACCCAAGGGTCCCTGAGCAAGCAGGAGAGGAAGCCTTATTTACATCCCAATTAGCACCGATTAGGATAAACACCAACCATTTCGATGTTAGCCCTTAAATTAAAATCCCCTAAATCAGTTTTTAAAAGTCAGCCTCTCGTGGCAGAACCAAGTAGGAGAGAAAAGAATTGAATAATTGGAGGCTGCTGTCTTTTCACTTCCCACATAAAATTATTTGAAGAGACAGGCCAGAACTTTAAACAGGAGATATCAAGGAAAGTTGTAATTTGAATGTCGGTTGTCATGACTTTAGGATGTTTGCTTAAAGGAACCCCCCCCTTCTCTTCCCAGACATACTTCAATGACAACATCCTCACCCTGATACGGACCCTGGTGACCGGAGGAGCCACACCGGAGCTGGAGGCTCTGATTGCTGAGGAGAATGCGCTGCGTGGGGGCTACAGCACCCCCCAGACGCTGGCCAATAGGGACCGCTGCCGCGTGGCCCAGTTAGCACTGCTGGACGGGCCCTTTGCGGACCTGGGGGTGAGTTCATGGGGCAGAGGGTACCTGAGCTGGCTGTTTGGGAATGGCGGGATCCAAATGTGTCAGACAGTGACAAGCTAGGTCTCTGCCTTTGCTACTTTCTACAGGAAAAGAACTGTAAGAGGTGATGCTCGTGGCTTACTGTGTAGCAGGCACTGGGCTTTACATGTATTCATTCATTTTAATCCCCATGGTGACCCTTTGACGTAGGTTCTCTTTTCAGACTCTTTAAGAAAACTGGGGCTCAGAGAGACTGAGGACTGGCCCTATAAGGAATTTGCACTAGGGATCCTGGCTTCAGAGCCTGTGGGCTTACTGACTCCCCTCAGGTACCTTCTGCCACAGATGGGAGGCATCGGGGTGGGGGTGGGGGTTCCAAATGCAGCCAAGGCTGGGAGCCTTTTCTACAGGTCTTAGCATGACTCAGGGCTACTTAACCCCAACTGCACATTAACAGGTCTGCCAGAGTGCCTGAACCAGGCTGGTGTGTGCAACCCAAAGGAAGACATCGGTCGCCTCTGCAGCAGCGGGGGCATGGGGGAGAGTGAATGGGTCCAGCCTCAGAATTAGGTGACCTCGGTCTGCAATTAGAGACATTAAAGAATCTACATGAGATGCTGTTGGTTTGGCCAGCGGGTCTACGTGCACATAATAAGCTATGGTGTTCTGAAAACCACCAGTGTTGGGGTCATGCCCAGAATCCTGGGGGCTGAGTACAGCCATCAGTGGATTTTAAAAGCTCCTCGTGGGCTATTAATTCTGAGGCTGGACCCAGTCACCCTCCCCCATGCCCCTGCTGCTGCAGAGGGACCCATGCCTCCCTTTGGGTTCCACGCACCAGCCTTGTTCAAGCACTCTGGCAGAAGTATGCAGTCTTGACCCTTAGTCCCAGCCCACCTCCATGGATGCATTCAAGGACCGGAGCCACCAGTCTTGGGAGCCAGTAAACCCATTGTACAAACAATAGTGCCACCCAGAAAGTCCAAATAGTGGAAAAGGAGCCAGGGAAAGGGTCACTTTCTCCATTTCTTCTGAAACTCTGATGCCAACTTGCCCTATCTTTTAGTTTGGTTACGGGCAGGAATCTATGCTAGACTGGGCTTTTTTAAAAGGCCACCTCCATAGCTAGTGGCTCTTTTTACCATCATTTACTCATTGATACACTTTAAAAGAATAAAGACTTTAAATAATGATAAGATCTGGCTCCTTTTGTGTTCTCTAATGTGATGCCCATCTGAAAATTTCGGTAACAGGAAGGACAGATGCAGTCACTTTATTCCCAGTGAAGTCAGCCTTCGGTGCCCTTCCTATAATAATATCTACCTGAAGCCAACTGGCTGCAGGAAGCCAGCATTTCTGAGTGAATGAGTTTGCTTTCACATTCCGCATCAGGCCCCAGACCCTTGGAAGGTGACTGTGAACTGATTAGAACTGTGAATCCCAGTTATTCAGCCTGCAGACCTCCAGCTCCTGGGGAAACACATTCCCTTCTACCCTTGCCATCTCTGAGGTCTGTAAATTGTGCTTTTCACACAGTCCTTCTCTGAAAGAGTCTGTCACCATAGTACCTGGTGGGGTCTTTTCTCCTGGCAGTGATTTTCATTATCACTCGAGCAGTTTTGACAACACGGTCAGATCACAGTGACTACAGCTGAGCTGGGGCTAAACATCATCACCATTTTGCAGAGCTGGTTTCTTCTCAGCTGAACAGACATCTGAGACCTTCAAGCTTACACCATCACTTAAAATAAGGAGAGGCCCCATCTCCTTAGAGCTCTCATGGCTGCAGATGGAAAACTAGAGAGAACCAGAGGAAAACCCATTATTATCTGATCCCCAAAAATCACTGGTATTGAGGTGTAGGCTGTAAACCACACTAACTTCTTCAGCTATGGTTCCTTGGTACAGACCCTCCGACTCAGGAGACACTGAAATGAGCTTTCTTAATAAAAAGCCCTTTTCTCCCCGGGACCTCTCCTTTCAGGCAAATAAAAATGCTTTTCCTCTCTGTTCTTTTGTTGACTCCCAGGATGGTGGTTGTTATGGTGATCTGTTCTGCAAAGCTCTGAAAACGTATAATATGCTTTGTTTTGGAATTTATCGGCTGAGAGATGCTCACCTCAGCACCCCCAGCCAGTGCACGAAGAGGTGAGTATGTTTCCACTCCCACCCGCAAGGCAGAGACATAAATGCCCTCTCCTGTCCCCCACAATGAGGGCAAAGGTCTACATACACGCTCTCAATGTGCAAATTACTCTGCCCACATTAAATCCATCACTGAGTTTGTTGGTTGTGGGAAGCCTTTTTCTTTAATGACTAATAGCAGATATCAAGACGTTGTGGGAAAAATTCAAGTTTTATGGGATAGCTCCATCCATCACCTAATTACAGAAGTCTGAAGGCAAGCATGTCCTCCAAACTCCTGCTAGTGGGATCATTCTGTTGGTACCTAATGTAGAAATATTTCATATTGCTACTGTTTAAGGTAAATGGTTCCTTTGCCATGTCTTAGACACCTATATATATATAATTTTTTTTATTGAAGTATAGTTGATTTGCAAGGTTGTGTTAATTTCAGGTGTACAGCAAAGTGATTCAGTAATACGTGTGTGTGTGTATATGTTCTTTTTCATAGATACCTATCTTTTTACTTAATGTATTTTTCAATTGACTTATATATGTAATTTAAAGAAAACTGTATATTATTACCTGAAGCAGAAAAAAATAACATTTCATATATGCTAGCTATATTTTTCTAATATGCATTAAAGTACATTTATAGCAGCTAAAATTAAAAGTACATCCTAGAATTGCCAAAATCAGTGTGTTCATGTAATATACCCCAGGAGACAATGCCATAGAGATGAGTGTCTCTCAGACCTGCTTGCATAGTAGAATCACTGCAGGTACTTTTTAAAAGTAATCTCATGACTCTGACTTAACTGGTGTGGAATGAAAATGTGTAGTTTTAATGGCCAGAGATTACAGTTGAGCTGGAATTGAGCATAATTGCCGTACACCAGTGGGTTCTCAAAGTTAGGTGAACGTGAGAATCATCTGTAAAGCTTGTTAAAACACAAATTGCTGGACCCCATGCTCAGAGTGTCTGACTCAGTAGATCTTGGGTGGGGTTGCTTAAGAATTTGCATTTTAACAACAAGGACCTACTGTATAGAGCAGGGAACTATATTCAGTACCTTGTAATAACCTATAATGGAAAAGAATCTGAAAAAGAACATATATATATATATAGAGAGAGAGAGAGAGAGAGAGCTGAATCACTTTGCTGTACACCTGAAACTAACACAACATTGTAAATCAACTATACTTCAATTCAAAAAAAGAATTTGCATTTTTAGGAAGTTCCCAGATGATGCTGATATGTCTGGCCTGAGGACCACAATTTTGAAATCCCTTGCTAGAAATGAAACAAAGTGATTTTTAGTTATGTCTGGCGTTAACCAGGGAAAAACGTGATCAAATTGAGGAGAACAGTTAAAGCCTGAGGGACACACAGGCAGGGAGGTGTTTTATATTCTTCCATTAAGTGAAATCCTCTACCAAGGTTGATTTTTAAAAGATAAAGAGGGAGGGAGGACTAAGATTTTGCTAGATCATGGTAAACAAAGATCCTGTGACATATGTCTGAGACTGTGAGAACATTCTAGAATGAGAGATGCGGTGCCGTCCTGGAAACCTCCTGCATGCACTCGGGCCACTCAGGATCAGAAGGGAACTTGATATTGTATTGAAAGGGGTACGTAGACCACAGGAAGTACCGTTTGGTTCTCCCATGACTGGCGCTCATTCGGCATCTCTGCCAGGGCTCATGGCTGACTTCCTCTGTTGAGCTAAACAGAGGAAGAGTTTGTTCCACTTGGAAGATACTGTTTAAGGCCTTGGACCAGCTGCAAGTCCATCTCCCAGATCCTCGGGTAGACCTGGTTTGGTTCAGAGGTGAAATCTTCACCGAGTTATCCTCATTCTATGACCTCTTTGCTCTCCGCGTCCAGGTATGTCATCACCAACCCCCCGTACGAGTTTGAGCTCGTGCCGACGGACCTGATCTTCTGCTTAATGCAGTTTGACCACAACGCCGGCCAGTCCCGGGCCAGCCTCTCCCATTCCTCCCACTCGTCCCAGTCCTCCAGCAAGAAGAGCTCCTCCGTTCACTCCATCCCATCCACAGCAAACCGACAGAACCGGCCCAAGTCCCGGGAGTCCCGAGACAAACAGAAGTACGTGCAGGAAGAGCGGCTCTGATATGTGTATCCACTGCCTCCGTGTGTGAAACTGTATCTGCCACTCATTTTCCCAGTGGGTGTTTCCAACAGTAACTTTCCCCGTTTTCCCCTGTAGTCCCCCCCTTTTCTTTACACATATTTGCATATGTATGATAGTGTGCATGTGGTTGTCATTTTTATTCCACCACCATAAAACCCTTGAGCACAACAGCAAATAAGCAGACGGACCAAAAGTTATTTATGATTCTAGGGGAAAAATAACCCTAAGGCATGCTCCAGACATAAATAGCTCACTGCAGGAATGAGTTCACAGATAAGAAGGGAGCGCCTGTGATCCACATCAGTTATGCAAAGCAAGTTTAGTTAATGTCGAAGAAAAGTTTATTCTGATGTATAAGGATTATCAGGGTGCTTTGGGGTTTCTTTTTGTTGTTGTTGTTTTTCTTTCTTTCTCTTTTTTTTTTTTTTATATATACACACAATAATATATACACACGTTTATTGGAAACAAGCAACCAAAACATATTGGTTTTTTCCACTCTCTGGGCCGAAATATCGCGAAGCATTTGAAAGGCTTTTGCCATTTGTGTAGATGATGATGAAGCACCTGCTTGTTAGAACATTGGAGATTTTTTTAGTTACTCACCAAGGCCTTTTGTCCCAGAGCTAGCTTCCTTTGGGAGTTCATATGAACATTTCTTCCCTTACTGTGGAGGAAAGAATAGTTCCCTTCGTGGAAGTATCAAATGCTAGTCATTTAATTTAAGTGAAAAGAGGATTGATTGCATATTAAATTGTTATTCTGTCTCCTTATGCTGCCATATGAATAGCTGTTTTTTCCTCTCACTTTTGACATTTGGGATGAAAAGCCATATGTATCATAAATATCAGATGTAAGTCATTAAAAACTGCCTTCCTGGGACTTTTACATCTTTTAAAAGGTGAATTACTTACCTTATGTACAGAATAAATAATGCTCAGGAAAGAGCAAGTATTTTTCCACGCATTCTCAGGGGACCTTTTTACCCCCCTTTGTTTGATTAGTTAGGGCCCCAATGCCAGGGAGGAGCAAGGGCTGGGGCCGCGGTAGAGAGAGGAAGATAAACCCAGCGGCAGATCATGTTTTTCTAGGAGCCGACACGCTAAATAAATCAGAATGTAGGAGGATCAAGCCACAGTTGACTCAACAAAGACAAAAGCCAGCTACTACCTTCAGCTGTTGGCACAGCTGCATGATGCTGGCTGTCCCAAAGCAGAAAGCTGGTGGGAAAAATTCCTCATCGTCAATTTCTTTAACACAGCCAATCCACTTAGGCAGGTGAATGACAGTAATAGAGAATGACCCCCTTGTCATTACCAGATGGGAGAGAAGAAAAAGAGTGCAACAGTGAGCCAAACACATTTTGGTATAATTATTTTTTCTTTCATTTTCTTTCTTCCTTTTTTTAAAGTTAGTAAGCATGAGGGAAAAGGTAGAAAAATAACCCTTTTCTCCAGATACAGTTATCAGATATCAAAGCAAATCATGCTTTAGGCAGTACAGTAGTTCTTAAAAATCGGCCAACTCCACCATGACCAAATTCTTGTATGGATGGACTAGCCCTGGGCTGCTATATACGTATTTGAAATGTTTGCTTGAAAACAAATTCCATCAAACAGCATAGGGTGGAGGGGAGGAGAAAAATGTCACAGCTGTAACCATCTCTAAAAAGGTGTTTTTATGGTGAATGTTTTGGCTTTAGATTTTGGATCCCCTGTTCCCCCCAAGCATGATAGTTTTGGAGATTTGCTTGCTGTGTGAATTGACAAGCACTTTTACTGACAAAATGGTGAGGCTCAGTCAGAACGTCCGTCCCCACACCCCAGACAGAGCAGTGCGGTGTTGCAATCAGTATTGGGGTGGGGAATCATTGTATACATGTATATTAAAAAGCCCTATGAGTGGAAGACTTTTTTCAAATTATTTTTGTCCCTATATATATTGATTTATATATTACGTATAACTATCTTTTTATATATAACTATATATATACACATATATACAGATATATGTGTGTGTGTATATATATATATAAACAAACACACACACACACACACACACGCACACACACACATCCCCTAGTTTTGGATCATGAAGAGCTCTTCGTGCGTTCTTTGCAAAGGAGGTTATAAACACACACACACACACACGCACACACACACATCCCCTAGTTTTGGATCATGAAGAGCTCTTCGTGCGTTCTTTGCAAAGGAGGTTATAAAGTTATGCCCTCAGAACATTTATAACTATAAGAATGTGCCAGTTAAAGTGCTCAACAGGAAATATGCCAGTTTAAAAGCATTGTAAAACTCACATAGCTTACTTCTCTCTCTAAAGTGCAACAAGGATGAATAGAATGGGCCAAGGTATGACAATTAATGGTTCTGCATGACCTAGCCACTGCTGGGGGTTTTCTTCTATAACGTTGTCCTTGTGAAAACTTTTGTGAAATTAAAAAAAAAAAAAAAGGAGTTACAAATTTTATTCTGTTATTGGTTTGTTTATTTTTATTTCTATTGTTCTGTTTGTGGTTTTATTTATTTTGCTTTTTTTTTTTTTTTCCTCCCCATCTCCCCGCCTCTTCCCTTCCTTCTTCTCCACCTTCCTCCACTTTCTAAATTGCTCAGCGCAATGAGGCTGTCCTGCTGCTACCGCTAGACCCCTTAGAGTTTGTTTTGGTGTTCCTGGGTTTGGGGTTGGGTAATCTGGGGGAAACTTCTCTCCATCTGGCTTGCCTTTCAATCTGCACGTGGCCTCCCCGCCCACCTTGGTACCTTGCTCCAAGTCCAGAAGCATTTTCCCATCCAGAAACCCAGCTTCCTCCACTTCCCCCCATTATCACCACTCCAACCCAGTCCCCCATCAGTCTGTCCACATTTCTGTGTTTATCTTGGCAAGACCGACTAAATCAAGTGATGATGCCAGGTGCTAAGCTTTTCTGGAAAACATTTGCAGCTATTGCACTTGGCAAACTTGCTTCTTGGTAAATAGTTTACCCTCCTTTCAGTTTAAACCAGGAGGGTTATTAATGGTAAAGAGCATTGGTCTCCTTGCAGTTGGATCAGTATGACCCCCAAATTAAAGCTGTTCAGCTGGATATATCAACTCAGTAGCCCACACCCAGTCATCTGGGGGTTGATGATTCAGTGTCTATATTACCTGGGTCTCTTCTCCCACCTGCGTTTCAGACATTTGTGAAATCCCAACCAGAGATTGGGCAGATAGAGAGAAGTAAATCCAAAATGTGTTTTTTATACAATCTGTTAGCAGCTCTGATGAGAGGACCTTGTGACGGGAATGGAGTGGGAACAGACTGTGACTTGTGATGAAATTTTGGGATTTTCCTTGGACTTCAGGCGTACAGTTGAGAGTTGATTGTATGTACTTGGCTAATGATATGTTCAGTGATGAAAAAGGTATCATTATTACTTCTATTTTTTATGAGCCCAAAGTACTATATTGTTCTTTCCTCAATTGAATGAAGAATCTCTTCCATGGGTTTTCATGTGACCCCAAACTTCTCATCCTTCTTTCAGGTTCTCTTAGGAAGGAGGCCTACAAGGTTTTCATATGACGTCTCTCCTCTTCCCCCTTTCCACCCAAAAAATAAACAAGTCGGTCAGGGTGGAAAGCAAAAGAGTTTTTGAAGAGAAAGGATGTGCAGTTAAAGAGAACAATAGCTAGAAACTCAATTCTCTGCACCATTCTAAAAGAGAAGCAGTTTGTAAGCCATTCAGTTCAATTTGTTTTAGGCTTTGAAAGGGGTGAACCTTAAGTAAGAGGATAGACCAGGAGGCACAGTGAAACCCTCTCAGCCTCAACACTCAGGTGATCATGAAATCAACATCCCTAATATCTGCTACCCAGGGTCCTTCCTGAAGCCAATTCAAATGGATAAAGAGAAACTTGGACCCTTATAGTTAGATATCTACCATTATTGGGAGAGGTTTCAAATTCTATTATGAATATTACAGGTTATGACCCAGAACCTTACTCTCAATAGGTGCTCAATAAATATTTTTGAAATAAATTGACCTTAAAAATTCTTATACCTTTAATCATTTGATAAGTTATCTTCACCTCCTTGCCTTATCTTAGCCAATTTCAAGGAGTGCCTGTAGATGGTTCACAATGCTGTCATGTTGTTGGCACTTTCTCAAGCTGAGTACACAGCCTCTGAGAAAGGGGAACACCCCCGTAAGTTCAGTGAGTGGAGAGACTGACTCTGCCTCCCGCCAGCATCCTCAAGATCCCAGATGACCAGAGGAACCTTTTGACGGGCTCTTCTTCAGCATGGGAAAAGCCGAAAGGTGTCTGCGTCCCAATAGAGACAATTAAATCAACCTGCCAGGTTCCTATAGCAACAGGCTCCTGAAGGAGAAAGAAGAGAGTGCAGAAACTTCAGGGCCTGTGGAAATCAAGACAGGGTAAAAAAATCAATGTCTCAATCAGCTTCTTTCAGCCCACCCCTGCTTTGTCATAAGGTGATGAAGTAGCTGTGGGCACCTGTCACTAACTTGGTAGACCATCTCCCACCAGGAGATTGTACATCCATCACATAGGGAGGTGAGAGGGACCACCTGAAAGGGAGGAGTGAAAAGTCCTACCCTTGGGGTGTCAGCTGGATCAAGCCACAGAAGAGAGCCAGGAGGGAGCAGTTGTTCTGCCTAGGGAATGGCAGCATCAGCCTTACAGTTAAAAGGGGCAAAGAGAGTCATACTGGACTATTGCAAAGGAGCGAGACAGTTTTCATAAGTAAAAACTGCTCCGGTCCTGGTGCAATTTTCATTTCTGTGAAATAACCATACTTTGCCCATGGAGAGGAAAGGAGGCAGTATGTGTGGGTGGGGTCCTCTGGCACCTTGGGGTCTGCTAGGCAGGGGGCGGGGGAAGGCCAGACTAGCTCTCAGAAGTGTGAGATGTGAAACCACACAGCGTTACCTTTGAAGGCTTGAGCTCCTTGTTAGCTCTTACTGTTCTCAACTGTTATCTCTATCCAAATGGCATCTTTCCCTTTCAAGCCCTTTCTCTCTGAACTTCAGCTTGTGGTACAGTGAGAAAAGGCCCAATTATTCCAAGTACCTTTGCTGTATCATCATCTCCCCTTTCATGCTCTCTTCTCTGGAGAGTAGTTAAGTGAAAAGGCCAAATCCCACCGCACTGACAACCCACAGAGCCAGCAAAGAGACTGTTGTCACAGTGCAGCCTGTTGCTCTGCTTCTGGGTCCCCAGGCAGTTATGTCAGCCCAGGTCTCAAGCCCTTCCCTGCCGTAGCCTACTCCCTTGGGATTCCTCATGGCTGGACGAAGTCCTGACCCTTATTCTAGACCTTTGAATGCCAATGATGAAAGTAGCGATGGAAGACGCAGATGGCTTGCAGGTGGGGTAGGGCCCCTGTCAAGTTGAAAGCCAGTATTTCAGACACAAGTACCACTGAAGGGTGTCACTCCTGCCTCTCCTCCCCTTCCCAAGGAAGGCTACCCAACCGAACCCTTCTCCATCATCTCTGCTGCCAAAATCCCCTTTCTTCTGGCCAGCACCCAAGTTTATACACCTCAGTTCTCCACCCTAGTTTATCTGCAACCACACCAAAAGGTATCACCTATCCTTATGTCGTCCTTTAGCCCTGAGAGTACTCGTATCCATGCTGACCTTATACTAAAAACTAACAAACGCCAAGTGCTTACCATGGGCTAGACACTCTTCCAAGCACTTTATGTATATTAACTCATTCACTTCTCAAGATAACCTCGGATGTAGATGCTGTTAGTATTTCCATTTGAAAGATACAGAATCCAAGGGACAGGTTTGTTCAAAGGCACCCAGCCAGGAAGTGCCAGAGAGGTATTTGAAACTAAAGTCCATGAACTTTACGCTATAACGCCCCCCTAATATTACTAATAATACTGATAGTCTTAACAGTTCACATTGACTTACCATGTATGTGGATAAGTGCTTCATGGACACTAGCCCCTTTCATCCAGACAACACCATTCGGAAGGTCCATTAGCCCCATTTTACAGATGAGAAACTGAAGTTAAGATAAATTATGTAACAACCCGCTCAGAGCCACACAACTAGTACATGAGAGAACCAGATCCCCTTGACCCTAACCTACTGCTCTATGCCATCTCCTTGGTTGCAGTGGATGGCTCATGGCATCCACTGGTCTTGGTAGGTGACACCTACCAGGCTGACGCCTCCCAATGGCAGTGTCACATCTCTCTGCAGTTATTTTCTGGGTTTGATCTTGTTCTACCAGATCACCTGCCACAGACTGTTAAATGCCACTCCTTCCCTGACTTCAGGCATGTCCCACAGTCTATTCACAGCAATGACATCATGCATCACATCTTCAAGAAGCTTGTTAACAAATGGATTTCTTTTTCTTTGGCAGGGAGGAGGCCCTCAAAACCAGATCCATTGCCCTTCTCATCCTAGGGATGAAAATAAAGCCCCCAGAAATCTTTTTGGCTCGTGGGATGAGGCAGGGAGAGGAGACCAGCTCAGGGATTTGGATCGACCCTGGACCACTTCAGAACTCACGTGAATTCCTTCCCTGAGTACTCTTCCTTAAGGCCAATTTTGTAGGCACCCAGTGGTGCGGCTTCTTTGGAAGGCACAATTCGATAAACCAAAGTGTCATTGTCATAGCAAAGCTCTCTCCATTGGAGCAGAATGCTTGGCAATCGTTAAAGTGTGGTTCCTCTCAAGCCCTTTGGGAGAAACACCTTCGCCCCCAGACATTTTAGTAAAATGCTCAGAGCATTCACCTATTTCCATTTCTTCAACATCGTATCTAACCAAGTCTCCAACAAAACAGCTGTTTACATCTTACGAGGCACCCGAATTAAAAAGCCTGTTTCTCAGGCATAACCAAAACCTCAGCCCGTCACCAGGGTACACTTTAACACAACTCCTTTTTGCGTTGAAGCTGAATGGCCAAAACACAGGGAGAACTCTGCTTAGATTATATTTATGGCAAGAAATGTAAAAGGAAAGAGAGAAAGAAGCTTCAATGGGGAAATAATGCTCTCTTTCTTACAGACAGCAGGAGGAAATTGATATTCGCTCTGCCGTGAAAGGTCAAAATGCCAACTTTGAACTGAACTGTAAAGACTAAATTCTGAACAATTATTCTCTGCAGCAGTTGTAAAAGTTTCAGCAAATTGCAGCTGTCTTAGGTCTTTCACCCAGAAGGCCTACTCATTTCCATCAGTAGAGTTCACTCTCCCTTCCTACCTGGCATGTCCAACCTAGCACTAAAGCCCTTTGCAAAATCTGTCCACAGAAGGGCGTGGCCAAAATCAAGGGCAGCTCAGGCAAACAGCCCAGACACTGGGTTCAGCTCTTCTGAAAATCATCTTTATACATAAACCATTGCAAAAAGTCATAGTTTGAAATTGTTTCAGCGGCCTAGCAATGCTTTTAAAACATGATAACCATCATACTTTACTCCTCTCTGAAAGGTTAGTTTAATCGTAGATCACAAAAAAATTGGTTTCCACAAATGCATAATGGTTCATCTGTGTCACACTTGAACTAAATGCTTTTTTAAATGGAGCTGAAATTATTTTGATGTGTACACAGTCCCGGATTTCTGTACAACCTTTTTTAACCAGCCCATCAGGAACCTTGCCTGTACAGCCTCATTAATAATTCAGATGTGCTGGTGACTTTAAAAGATCTATGGAATTGAAGCTTAGGAAAAAAAAAAAGCTCTGCTTGACAAAAAGATAAATGAATGTAGAAAGAAGCTGTAGGAGTCTGGCAAGCTGTAGATCATCTCAGAACAGATTGTAACTTTATCATTCTGTCAGGGGGAATAATTTAAAGCACTTAATCAGTTAGCTTCACTGTGAGGATGTAGCATTATGAATTCGTATCGTCCAATCTGTTCAAATCAAAGTGAACTTAATTATAATAGGTGAGAGAGCCAGTGCAGGAAGGAGAGAGAGGGGTGGAGAATGATCCAAGAGGCAGGAAGTTTCCTGGGGGGTGTAAACCAAGCTGCTGAACAAAGGTTAGTGAGTGAGCTTTCACCAAGGCTCATCCTGGCTCCAGCTCGGTTTCTACAATGGGGGCTCAGGGCACTGGACATAGCAAGAGGAAGCATGGTCCAAGGAGGGACAAGCACAGTGGTCATGAGCTGACCATACATACCGGATCTATAAATCATTAGCCATGCAGGGACACACACACACACACACACACACACACACACACACACACACACACACACACACACGGTCGTCTATCATGATCAAGCCAGGTGAGCAATTTTGTTAACGTATTCATCCAGGACCACTGACAAGGCAGTTATAAATTGTTCTGATAGGCAGAAAAGAAGGCCGGAGAGGCCATTGTCTCTATAGCAGTGGGTGTGCTTGAAAGCTTTTTCCCTTTTTCTTTACTTTTCCTAAGCTACTAAGATGAGGCATATGATTCTCAAGTTAGAATGCACTATTTGCCCCAGTCCCTTTGTATCTGTACACATGGCTGATTTCCCAGAAAATTCCATCGTAGAAAGAGGCGGGGATGAGGGCTGAGTCTTATGAAATAGCACTAAACTTCCAGGAGGATGCTAGGCCATTTTCATCCTCACCCCAGCCTCTGAATGCCCTGACGCAGCATTCTCTTTCAGCCATCTCTGGATTTAGGGTGGAAATGAAATGCCAAGACTTCGTCCAGCTCCCTTGTTGACAGCTTGGGTGATTATAGTTCGTTAAGATAGTGCCACTAGGAATTCTTTTCATAACTTTATAGCAACATAGAGTTTTCTTTCTTGAAATTAAAGCCATCTCAAAAGCCTCTGAAAACGTTGGTTGCTAGTCTGATTTTTCACCCTCATTGACCAGCAAAAATCTGTGGGCTTACTTTAAGATCCCCAAAACTGGCTGCAGAAGAAACAAAAGAGTGGTATGATTGAGATATACCTCTAAGTATGCTTGTACAAGCAAAGAAGGAGGTCCTGCATAAGATTCTAGATCACTCAGTCTGTGGAAGGGACAATGTCCCTCAGTTTCCGCTCGAATCAATGGATGCACAAATCTTTCTTTAGGTGCAATGCCCATACCTAATATTTGTTATATTTGCCATCTCCTCGCTACCAAAGCTTTTTAGGCCAAGGAAGAAACCCCAGAGAACACTGCCAGTTAGTCTTCCAACCCCTCTTTATTCTCTGAAGTCCACCCCTGGTGTCTCCAAGTCCCAATAGCCCATTGGTTCATCACTTGCTACGGGCAGCTGATGTTTCAGGTTCCAGGGTTCTCCCTACACTGCACTGTCTCTCTTACCAATTACTCACTGTCAGCTTCTCTCGATTACCTTTTTTGCATTTTTCAATGAACTTTCCAAAGTCTTTGCCCTAGGACTAATTAAGCTTCTCATTTCTCCTTCTTGTTCTCTATCCGTTTTGCCCTCTAGCAGAAAAGAAATGGTTTACAGATGAACCGGATAATGCCTATCCCAGAAACATTCAAATCAAGCCCATGAGTACCCACATGGCTAACCAGATCAACCAATATAAATCCACAAGCAGCTTGATTCCACCAATCAGAGAAGTTGAAGATGAATGTTGACTCCCAGGAGACCAGAACTATTTTTTTAAAGCCTGACAAACTTCATAAATGGTGACGTGACTTTTCTTCCTCTTACATGCTGAATCACTGGTGGAAACGTTAGGATAAGCAAGAATTGCAAGAAAAATAAAGTAGACAGATCTTTCTCTTTGCCTTGAATATTGCTTCCATGTATTTTGGAAAAGAAAATGATTTCATTTATATATGAACATACTAAAATAGTCATGTATAGCCTCTAGCATTTTAAATTATTTTTATTTATTAGAAGGAAAATATATTTTTTCTTTTTTTTTCCATTGTCATATATATTCCCTATATCTAACAATGCAAACGCAAAAGGAATGTGGCCAGACTCCTTATGCATATTTCTCTTCTTTCTCTCTTTTTCTTTGAGGAGAATGATGGTCACCACCACAGTTAATTATAATTAAGGGAAATGGATTATTAAGACAACTTTACAATGGTCCAATAATGTAAACATGTATTTTAGTAAATTTAAAAAAGAAGACAAAAGAGGGCAGGTGAATTTCCTAGATGGGTATGTATTTTGGCTGTACTGACACCAGCTCTTAATAAATGGAAAGTTACTTATTTTCGAAAGTCATATTTTTGTAGTTTTAGTTTTCATCCTGTATTTCTCACCTTTTGTTCATATATTTAAAGGGAAGACCTTCTTGCAGCTTTTCTACAAATGCCAGATCGGGTTTACCCTGCCAACTAACAATACCAGGAGGGTTGTGAGCATGCCTGGGACATGGAAGTTGAGGACCAGATGCACAGAAGACATTTCTCTGTTTGTTGTTCTAATGGTGGGGACTCCTTCCTACATGCTGTTATGCTTCTCATTTCATATCTCCAAACCAACCAAGCAGTAATCGCAACTTTGGAAAGGTCTGGTGGACTCTCTCCCCATTCCCCAAGTCCAGGGCTTTTAGCCTGGAAGTTTGTAAACACCAATGAATAGTTTTACTTAACGATAGGATATGATAACACATTCATGCTATTCACTGAGTTTTTGTGTAAAAGCCAGAAAAGTTCCATGATCAAGGAGATGACTTTTGCCCAGATCTAAATTTTGCAGGCTTTCCTTTAGTTGCTGGGACAAAACACACAAACTTGTTACAGCAACCTAAAAAATAATAACAACAGAAGGACAGCAATGAATGCACTTAATACAGACTGTTAGAAAAAGCCTTTGAGAATTACCAGCAATGAAATCTAATGTATCAGCCACTTCAAACTGTGGTCAAAAAGATTTTTCTAACCATCAGACACAATTCCGGTGTCTCCGAGCCCTGCCGTGGCTTGCATGCTCAGTGTAATGGCGTCCCAGCAATTGTTCCATTCCAAATGATTTTCAACTTCAAGATGATCAATCTTTGATAGGAACATCAGGATCTCTGGAGCAGCATGGATGTGATAGTGATTTTTATTTTCTTAAAAATGTAAACCGTGGACACTTGAAGAAACCAAACTAACCAGAATATCCCCCAAAGTCCCATGCTATCTATTCCATTAGACCATGACCCCGTGGTACGTAGTATGTTACAGCAAATCAGATCAGAGCCAAGCAATGAAATCATCATGAAAACATAGGTCCACTAAGTACTCCAATTACCAACGTAGGCAAAATGAGCTTCCACCTCTGTCCCGTCCCTGCAGAGCCAATGTAGTTGTGTTTCCACCTTGTAGGCGTCATCCTAAAGTGACTTGTCAGACTGTGGTTACCCTGTCGTCACATTTTTGTAGAATTAATTCTATAAAAGTATCGTGAATATAATGTACGTCCAACTGGATTGTTTAAAAATTACTTATAATCAATCACTAGTCTACTCAGCAGACTAAAATGACGTCAGCATTCTCTTCAGGCTTATACACATTTCTTGGGTTCCAACAGAAGTAAAATGGGTTTGTGGGGCGAAACCCTTGCTGAGAGTTGACAACTTTCCTGAAAGCTAGGCCTTCTTCTACATAACGACTTTGTATTGGGTTCACCTTAGTACATTCTTAGTACATCAATCCACGCTCTTCTTTCCTTCATGAACCCTAGTGGGTTCCTGATAACTTGATAACCATTTCTGAATTTCTCTTAACTATTTGGTCTCCTCTGGCAGGCACTGGTGGCCACCACCTAAATGCTCTTCCATTAGAGGAAGTTAGGCCACGGTGTCCCATGCCTGCTGCCCTCTCTTCCTCATCTCTCCAAACCAATGCACATTGGAAACAGAAGTACAAACTCCATGCCCTTTATGGCTAGAGATTTGAATCTAAGCTTCTTTTTTTTTTTTTTAAACCAAAATGGCTAAGATAGTTTCCTGGAGCAAGGGGTCCCCTCCAAAAACCAATTGGCAGGAATCCATTTTCTTCTAAGGTAGAGCAAGGTTGTGCTGTTTTGCCTTTGTAATAATGAATTGTTTGGGGCCAGAAAATGAAATAAGGCATTTTTTTAAAGGGAGTATACAAGCTCTGGACACATAGCAGTTATGTTCATTCCTCTGCTTTAGTCTTGGGAGTCTCCTTAGGTTCAAAACGCAAATTTCAAAATTCAAACTCACCTGAATCATGTTGATCTGATTATTCTGTGTGTTCCTAGGGTTTTCTTCTCAATCTCATCCTGGCCTGCCTTTTTTACTGGCTCAAGGCTCAATTTCCATCAATCCCTTTATTTCTAACCCATATCTCCAATCTCCAATATGTAGTTAGAGGCTCACAACCCCCAGATTTCTGCAGTTTTCCTCATTTTTATTTCCACATGTGGATCTGGGCACTAGGAAGATACCAGTTTTACTTCTCACTTCATTTCCCGTCCTCTGTTTATTTGATTTTTTTTCCTTTCATTAGTACACCAGCTATTTCTTTGCTGCTTACCTTCATAAGTCTAATTTTCATCTACCATGTTTCTTTGTCAAAGAGAATCTCAGTTTAAAAAAAAAGGAAGGAAGAGAGGTGGAAAGAGAGAGAAAAAAACATCAAACCAATTGCGACATGAGTCACCTTACTTATAGGCGACTAAACACATCATTCAAATTGGACGTGGAATTCCAGTGCAGAATCCGTCCATTTACTATGGGGAGCAGAGGGAAAGTAAGATGAGACTTCAGAGAAGGGGCTGGAAAGTAAATTGTCTTAAGGGCCAAGCTAAGAGGTTGAGGCTTGCTCTAGAAACTCATGGAAAGCCACTAAATGTTTTAAACAAAGAGTGACAAACACCAATATCTGTGCATTTTTTAGGTTGTGTATTTTGCGAAGTCAGTTCTTCCTGGATGTTATCAAGAGCAGATATGCAGAGCTGAACATTTTCTCAGCAGCATGGAGTTCTCAAGGGTGCAAACTCCAAGTCCACAGCTCAGCACATGAAGTCCTACCTTCCTCAAATAAATGTTATAGATCCTACTACTTGTAGAAGGTCAAATGGCAGGGTAGGGGCTGGTGTGGGGGCTGCTTTGAGGGCTGGCTGTTGGGGTCATTGGCTGTTGTTCTGGAAAAGGTTCTTTGTGAAAGGAACACTTAATTGGGACCTCAATAGAGGAACCCTGTGGAGGAATAGGAAAGAATGCGGGCAGCTGAGAACTGTTGCGTTAATTAGTTCAAAGTGGAAGAAGCTGAGCGCGATCTATAAAGGCAGCCTTTTCAGGCAAAAGGTATGGGGAAAGTGGAGCTGAGAGGAGGGGTACGGAAGGTCCTGTGGATTTGGACGTCAGAACCACAGAGGTATGTACACCGTGGGGTGTATGGCTGGGTTCTCCAAAGGAGGAAGGGTAGGTGTGGAAGATTTTTTTGAAGGCAGAAAAACATGGGGGCTACAACCGTATTTTTTTAAGGGCTAAAAGGAGCAAAATAAGTAGGTACTCCTGGAAAAGGAGACCTAGGGTACTCCAGAATCAGAAAAATGGGAAACCAGAGACGGAAACTTTAAGAAAGAGAAGGTGGGTCATCCATGAGGTTGGAAATGAAGGTGTTGGACATGGTGACTCAGAAGTAAAGGGACTCACTTGAAGAGGGCAGGGACTTTGCTTGTTTGTTTTATCTCCAGAGCTTGTCACGAGGCCCGGCTCTGGGTGGGCAGTCAGTTGGTCGCTCTGTGTTACTTTGCATGCTGTAGGCAATGGAGGTTGGATAGGACTTCTAGGTCACTGGAACCCTTCCTGGAGAAGGATCAGAAGAGAGGGATCTTGAGGTGTGCTTTTTCTTTTGCCTCCCTGTTCATGTCATTCCATTGTTCCTCATCTCTACACACTGGCGGCTTTGGTTTCAGCATTCCTAAAACAAATGCAACAATCCCTTTGCTTTAGTGGCTTTTCTGGACAGGCAGCATGAGGAGAGAGGGTTTTTGGCTTGGTGAAAATCAATGTTAATTTCTAGGTAGATTTCAAATGTAAAAAGCTTTCCTTTGGTCTGTTTTTCCCCTCGAGGACTTCTGTGTTTCTTCTCCTCCGCCTTGCTATTCAGCAGAACAGGGACAAAAGTGACACCAAAGTGCTCCAGTGTGCCTGCCTTAGGAAGCTTTCCTGGGCCCCCTGTTCAGAATCTTAGATGGAAATGTCCACACGGCACCGTCATATGCCCGCCAGAGCAAACTAGAGCGTCCGTCACGTGGGATTCAGGGTCAGTGTGAGAAAGGCAGCCAGCAGGTAGGGGAGCCCTGCCAACAAGGTTGACGGAGCCCCACTTCCACACTAAACCAAAGCCCCCCTGCCCCAGAGCAGCCTGCTCCCCTCCCTTCCTTCCGCTGAGCACAGCCTGAGACACATTTGACCAGAACTGCAACATTTCAAACATGAACCAAGGTCTGCCTGGAAATCCTAATTAAAAATGTTCCATTCCCAGGTGACATAGTCACATCCTGCCTAAAACTTCTGGCCCACATCCCACCACCCAGATGCTGAAAAGAAACCTTCCCCCACTTAACACCAAAACCTGCACTCAATGTTTCTTCAGGGGACAAAGAAGAAAAAAAAAGTATGCTTATATAGAGGTCAGCCTACGAGTTCATGAAGGAAAAAGAGCGTGGCTTATTCATCTGTCTTTCAGACGTTTGATTGTTGGCATTATGGTGGTGGTGGTGGTGATGATGGGGATGATGATAATGATGATGATGGTAATGATGAACTTCTATGACCTATATCCGGATTGGAAGAGAGACTAAATGCTGGTGCTCTGAAATGATCTACTCAACTCTGTCATCTGTAACAACCAGTGATAACTCTCTTGTCTTGTAAAAAGGGTTTGTACATAACTTGTACATGGTTTCATTTTGTATTTTTCGCAGATTAAAAATTTATGTATTTGTGTTCTAAAATGGTGAGCGTGCCTTGTGTCTCTGTAGCACCCACACATCTGTGGGGGGGTGGGTGGAGTCTCTGAGTTTCCATCAGGTTGCTGTAGGTAGCTCTCCCTGAAGGCAAAGTTATGGACTGATAGGAGGCATGGGAATGGCCTTCCATTGCCTTTCCAGCTTCGAGTGTGAACAGAGCCCTGCACCTCCAAGGGGACCGTCAGTGGGTACCAGCCCAAGACAGCAATGGATGGCGTGGGGGGAGGAAGAGCCGCTGTCATTAGATGTGGTGCCTGGGAATCAGTCCCTCCAGGGTCACACCATGGCCAGAGGGCCCACAAGCTCCTGCAGAAACCTCCAGCATGCAGGTTGCTAAAGAAATAGGCAGCCTTCGGGTAGGCCCCTGGAAAGCTAGAATGTGTCTGTCCTCAGCCACCTGCAACCAAGCTAGTTACCCTTTCCTGATATCTGCATAGCGAAGCAGTGCTCTTTTTCCTTGCATTTAGCTTATCAAGACAGCCTTTAGGAATTTTGATTTATCCTACCCCATACTCACCCCCACAGAGAAATCAATGAAACTTTATCGCAAGGCAAAAGAAGAAAGACACTGACAACAAAAAACCTCTTAAAAATTGGTGCTGTGTTGGGGCTTCCCTGGTGGCGCAGTGGTTGCGCGTCCGCCTGCCGATGCGAGGGGAACCGGGTTCGCGCCCCGGTCCGGGAGGATCCCACATGCCGCGGAGCGGCTGGGCCCGTGGGCCGTGGCCGCTGGGCCTGCGCGTCCGGAGCCTGTGCTCCGCAACGGGAGAGGCCGCAGCAGAGGGAGGCCCGCATACCACAAAAAAAAAAAAAAAAAAAAATTGGTGCTGTGGTCTCAGGGCCATCATTTAAATCATCTTCAGAATCCTAAGTTTGAACTCTTTTAGGGAGGCCGGACTCCCAGAGTTAAGGCTGGTCTAGCCTGGAGGCAAGGAAGGAGCTAGAGAATGGAGAAAAGCCACCCACGTTGTGTGTATGTAATGTGTATAATGATTGGCATTTAATGTATTCTAGAGATTGTCTCATTTGTTCCTCAGCCACATATTTACTGACTAGCTATTATGTTCACCTTCCTCTACTGGGAGCTGGGGATACAACAGTGAGCAGCATCACGACCCCACTCCAGTCTGGGAGGGGATAAACAGGTAGTAGTCATGTATTAAAAATTAACCTGGGCTTGGGCTTCCCTGGTGGCGCTGTGGTTGCGCGTCCGCCTGCCGACGCAGGGGACGCGGGTTCGTGCCCCGGTCCGGGAGGATCCCACATGCCGCGGAGCGGCTGGGCCCGTGAGCCATGGC
>NC_041233.1:27942049-27985294 GCF_002837175.3 Physeter macrocephalus | reverse complement strand
GTGCTCCGCGACGGGAGGGGCCACAACAGTGAGAGGCCGGCGTATTGCGCAAAAAAAAAAAAAAAAAAAAAAAAAAAAAAAAAAAAATTAACCTATAGGGGTTAGTACAGTATGGCATTGGGAAGGCATAAGAGAAGCACTTAGCCATTTCAAGAACAATCTACCAACTGGCTGATACTTTGAGAAACAAATTCCTATTCGACATAAGCCAATACCAGCCCAAACCAGAACTCATTCCCAGGGGTCAGCAAGGCAGGTTCACCTGTCAGAATGTGCCAATTCCTGACAGTCTTTGGACCCTGGTTTCTCAACTTGCCTTCTCCAATATTTGCTAACAAATCTGAACGTTGTTGGGGATGTAATTGCAGAGCATATGGTCCCCATTAGTTAGGCAAACTCCACTGCCAAATTTGGCTCCAAGGAAGGAGTCTGCACAAAGAATGAAGTATTAGGAAGAGATTGACAGTGACAGAGAAAGCAAATGAAAGAGATGAGACAGTGAGTTACAAAATAGCAGGCTCGACATACCCAGCGCAATGAATGTGGGACATATTTTTCTATTTGTTGAGAAAACAATATATGTGAATTTGTGCTAAAATCTCCCTGTAGCAAAAATCAAAGTAGACCATTCACCAGAATCAATGTTAACTGCTTTGCAACGGCAGATAAGATAGATTCTGCCTGGGAGAAAAACTGGGGGGAACAGAATAGAGCGCAAAGGAAATAAAGCATGAATGATATCAAAATGTAAATATGGGCTCAGGACTATTTTAAATGTTAATGAACCAGGGCTTTGAGAGAAGAAACAGAATCTCATGCTTACTAACCTTTCACATTCAGAGAGTCTGAAAATGTAGGCTAAGAATCAGAGATAAGAGGTCCCCTGAGACCTGGAAAGAATGACTGGACAAGTGGGGCCATGGGGTATCATCAGTCAGAAAGCAGTTCCCCTGTCCAGTCCAGCTTCTGAAAACTGCAGAGGAAGCAGGGCTGTGCCTGCACCCAGGTACATCCTGGCTTCTTGGCCTGGTCTTTCCAAAGCGCTAAAGTAGGGGTCTTCTCATTCACTGCCCACCTCATGCACCTTGGTTTTCAGTCTTTTGTAGTTATCTCACCCATACCTAATTTGACAGATTTTTTTTTGCTAAGTCATCATTTCTTGTTTTTTTAATTGAAATATAGTTGACTTACAATGTTTCAGGTGTTTAGCAAAGTGATTCAGTGATATATATATACATATATCTATGTATCTATATCTGTATATATCTATTTCTTTTCAGATTCTTTCCCGTTATAGGTTATTACAAGATATTGAATATAGTTCCCTGTGCTATACAGTAGGTCCTTGTTATGTATCTATTTTTTATATAGTAGTGTGTATCTTTTAATCCCAAATTCCTAATTTATCCCTCCTCGCCCCCCTTTCCCCTTTGGTAACCATAAGTTTGTTTTCTGTGTCAGTGAGTCTATTTCTAATTTGACAGATTTTTTAAAAGCAAGTTACCTTAATCAGGTCTTTCTGAAAATAACCAACTTTGTTTTTGTAGCATCAATAAGCTCTTTCTTGTCCTTCTGTTTCTTTGGTTGACATACTATTTAATCCAACTGCATACTACAGTAACAAGCACAAATGTTTCAGTTGGCTTCGGACTGCTGGTAAGCTCAGCTGGTGAAAGCACAAGGAGCAGCCCACAAGGCACAGAATGTCAGTGTACGGTGGACAGCAGTGAGCATGTTTACAGGAGGATGGAGAGGGGGCAGCAGCTAACCCAGCTAGGTGATAAGTAGTGCTCGGTTAAGAGGGCTTCTAATAGAAACAGTTGGAGGTCTCTATCAATGAGAGGTGAGTTAAGTAAATTTATTCATACATTCAGTGGAGTACTAGACACTCAGTACAAAGGATGAAGTAGATTTATGTATATCAGGGGTTGGCAAATTATGTCTTATAGGCCAAATGTGGCCTGATGCCTGTTTGTAAATCAAGTTTTATTGGAACATAGCAATGCCTTTTCATTATGTATCATCTCGAACTGATTTCCTGCTGTAACAGTAGAGATGAATAATTACATCAGAGACTGTATGACATCTGTAAAGTATTTACTATCTTACTTTTTACAGAAAAAATTTAGACTCCTGACCCATATTGCATACAGGGAGAAAATAAAACATATAGTCGGATCCCATTACTGTTAACTGATTAGGTATATTTATATATTCATTAAAATTTGGAAGAAAATAAGGTCGAGCCATAAACAATGATTGTGAAGTTAAGGCAGAGGGGAAAAATTAAGAGACCTACGAGGGACTTTTGCTTTTCACTTTATACATTTCTGTTTTGTTTAGGTTTAGGTAGATTAAACATGCATAACTATCATCAGGAAAAGTGCTTAAGACACTTCTTTTTAGGAAAAATGAATGTATATGGGCCTAAGACCGCAAACGATGTAAGTAGCTTTATCGGGATGGGAATGAAGTTCTGTTCGCTGCATAGACCTTTCTAGGGCTCTGCATTTCCTAGTTCTTTATTTCTAAGTGTCCTATATACAGCAGGCAAGTATGAGACACGGTGACATTTTCTCCTCCCTTCAGAGCTTGCTGTAATTGTTGGGCTCTGGACCTGCCAGGCTAGCAAGCGTGTGTCTTATTCCACCACAAACTGTTCCTCCTGTAATTGCATACCCAGCACCAACACAGCACCCTGGACTGAGCTGCCGAAATCCAAGCTCCAAGGCTACCCTTTTCCATAGGCTTCAACTTGGCAACACCGGCCTTCATCATGGCTTTATTCTGTTTTGCAGTCTTTTTTGTTTTTTTTAAACAAGTCATCTTCCCAAGAAATGACATTTCTTTCTAGGATCTTTTATCAATTAATTAAAACAAAAATTATTAATCATAATAGATCATACATATTAGTTGCACACATGTTAAATGTATAAAATTAAGTAAACACTGAAAGTAGGTCTCCCTCCTATTTCTCAGTCACCCAACTCCCCTCCTTATGGACAATCATGGTTAATAGTTTCTTCTTCATCCTTCTAGGAATAGTTTATGCATATACAAGCATAATCCAAGCATAACATGCTATATACTTTATATACATTCTATATAGCTTTTTAAAAACAATATAATGTATAGATTATTATTATTATTTTTTTTTTTTTTTTTTTTGTGTTTTTGTGGTACGCGGGCCTCCCTCTGCCGTGGCCTCTCCCGTTGCGGAGCACAGGCTCCGGACGCGCAGGCTCAGCGGCCATGGCTCACGGGCCCAGCCGCTCCGCGGCATGTGGGATCCTCCCAGACCGGGGCGTGAACCCGGTATAGATTATTTTTTAATCCATCCATCAGCCTTTCTAAGGGCTACATGGTATTCCATGTAAAAAGTAATTTATTTAGCCTTTCTCCTACTGACAAATGTTTAGGTTGTTTGCAGTCTTCTTCTATTTCACCCACAGCTTCAATGAACATCCTGTGCCTATATCTTGGTGCATGAATGTGAGCTTAATAGTAGGGGAAATTCCCAGAACTGGAATTGCTCTGTCATTTTAAAAAACATTTCGTTGTATTAATATTGCCAAATTATCCCCCAAAGGAGGTGTCTTAAATCATAATTCTACCGTTTATCACTGAGTCCCAGGTTTCCCACACCCTCTTCAATGGGGGATATTAACCAGAATGATTCTGACTACAGATAACAGACTACCTGGCTAAAGTGGCTGAGGCATTCCGTGTTTATCCTCTGATAACATGCAAATCCAGAGGTGAGGTGGCCACAGGGCTGGTTGACAACAGGAATGAGCCATCTTTACCAAGAGTCTCGGTGTTCTCCGTTTTTGTGCCCTGCTGCCTTCAGCAGGTTGGCAGTGTCGGTGCTCATGGTCAGCAATGGTGGCAGTTAATTTAGCAGCCATGTACAGACACAACAATGTCCTGTGAAGAAGAGGACATTTTCTCTTGTGGGACTCTTCAATACAGAGGAAATATTTTCTAGAGAAAGCCAGTACATTTCCTTTCGGGTCCTATTGGCCACGATGGGGTTCCAGGCCCACACCCAAAATAGTAACCAGAAACAGATCTGATAATTATGCGTTTGACTTAGACTTTGGGCAATTATGGTTTATCCATGTTAGACTGGCAGGTGAGGTCACCTGCACCGTACATGGGGACAGGTGTAAGAGGAGAGGATTGACTGCCATGCAATATGAGAGAAATCTGGGAGTGATAGAAATTTCTGTGTCTCAATTTTAGTGATGGTTGTGTGCTTGTATAAACTTGTCACAATTAATGGAACGCACAGTGAAAATCAGTGCATTTTATGGCATAAAATGAGATTGAGATATGGCATGTCTCAATAAAATTGATTAAAAAACAAAAGACATTATGAAATGACAACAATCAAAACTGTAGTGCTGATGCATGACTTGAAAGACAGAGTAAAGAAATAGAATAAAGAGGCCAGAAATTTCTCCCAAATATCTGGTAATTTAGAACAGGATAAATTAGTGGAGAAAAGGTGGTAATTCAAATGATATTGAGTTACTTGAGTAGTCATGGGGGTAAAATAAAACTTCATGCCTGTTAAGAATTAAATTGTTGGAGTCCTAACCCCCATAACCTCAGACTGTTACGTTACTAGGAAATAATGTCATTACAGATGTAATTAGTTGAAATGAAGTCACATTTGAGTAGGGTGGGCCCCTAATCTAATATGACTGATGTCCTTAGAGGAAGAGACAGAAACACAGATGGAAGATGGCCATGGGAGGGTGGAGGCAGAGAGTGGAATGATCAGTCTGCGAGCCAAGGAAAACTAAGGATTATTGGCCACCACCAGAAGCTAGAAAGAGGCAAGGAAGGAGTCTACCCAGAGTCTCAGAGGGAGCCTGGTTCTACTGATACCTAGATTTAGGACTTCTAGACTTCAGCACTGAGGGAGAATAAATTTTTGTTGTTTTAAGTCACCCAGTTAGTGTTACTTCATTATCATCCTAGCAAACTAATACTAGGAAACTAATACGAGACTTATCTAACTCTTTATGCAAAAAGTAAATTACTTGCAAGATGAATAAGGTCTGGATCTGCTGTGCAACATTGTGCTCATAGCTAACGATATTGTATTATATACTTAAAAATCTAAGAAGGCAGATCTCATGTTAAGTGTTCTTACTGCAGTCAAATAAAAATAACCAGATAAATAACTGAAGAATTAAAAAGAAAAAGTAATAGAAGAAAATATGCCAGGCATAAAAAATAAATCTCAGATTGAAAGGCATTTTAACTATGACACAATATTCAAAGGCATAAATTAAAGCTGTAAATAACTAAATTACTTTTAAAATATTCATATCAAAAATAATAAAATATTGTATATAATAGCATAAATCCACTTGTCAAAAGACAAAGATGATGTTTTTATTTCTGATAATCACAAACTGGTAAATTGTTCCAAATGTTCCAATGAGAACAGCTAGGAAAGCTATCTACCTATCTATCTATCTGCCTATCTTTTTCAAAGAGAAAATGTTTGCTGAGGGCACTGGTGAGCTACAAAGACAGTGACAAAGGTCAAGATTTATCACTATGTATTTAATACTTTTTCATGTAACTTTAAATGGATTCATTTTTAAAATTTCATATTGTTTATGTTTGTTTTCCACATATAGAGATCCATATATTATGGTATATTGACCATATATCCAGTGACTTCCCTAAATTTACTTATCAATTCTAATAATTTGGCTTTATTCCTTTGTGTGTCCTACATACACAATTATATCTGCCAACATGGGAGTATTATTTCTTTATTTTCAGTTATTATACTTCTATTACTTTTTTTTTGTCTTATTGCTTTAGTGAATACCTCCTGTACAGTGTTTAATAGAAAAGGTATAGTGAACATACCTGTGTTGTTCCCAATACCTGGGAGTATATATCAATATATCACATTTTCTTTACCCATTCATCTGTTGATGGACACTTAGGTTTCTTCCATACCATGGCAATTGTAAATAATGCTGCTATAAACATTGGGGTGATTGCTGTGCTGGCTTTTTTTGACTTCCATTTGCACGGAATACCTTTTTCCATCCTCTCACTTTCAGTCTGTGTGTGTCTCTAGATCTGAAGTGATTCTCTTGTAGGCAGCATATACATGCGTCTTGTTTCTGTATCCCTTCAGGCACTCTATATCTTTTGGTTGGAGCATTTAGTCCATTTACATTTAAGGTAATTATTGTTATGAATGTTCTTGTTGCCATTTTGTTAATTGTTTTGGACCTGTTTTTGTAGGTCTTTTTTTTTTCCCCCCTTTCTTTTTTCCTTCTTCTTTGGTTCTCTTCTCTTATGATTTGATGACTATCTTTAGTGTTATGTTTGGATTCATTTTTCTTTTTTGTATGTGTAGCTATTACAGATTTTTGGTTTGTGGTTACCATGAGGTTTTTGTATAGCAGTCTATATAGGTACATGATAGTTTTAAGTTGCCGCTCTCTTAATTTCAAATGCCCCTGGCTGGGTTGGTTTATGGGCCCTGCCTTGTGTGAATGCTGCTGGCTGCTGGTTAGTGGGGCCTGGTCACAAGGCAGCAGACTGTAGAACCTCAGGGGGCCGTGGGGCTAGTGCTGGCTCACTGGTGGACTGAGTCAGGGTCCAGAAGACTCTGGGGCTGTTGCCCCCTCCACTGGTGGGTGAAGCCAGGTCCTGGGGTTAGTGCCAGACTACTGGAAGGCAGAGCTGGGTCCTGGAGTCTGGCTACAGGGCCCAGGGGTCCCAGAGCTGGTGTCAGATCACTATTGGGGGTTGGGGGGCCTGGTTCCTGACACAGTTGAGTATGGCATCCGGGGTGTCCCGAAGGTTGTGTTGGCCTGTTAGTGGGCGGGGCCAGTGCCCAGCTGGTCCCAGGATAGGGTCTGGCTTGCTGGGGGATGGTGGTTTTCTTGCATCTGGAGTCTGCCCCCTGGTGGGTGAGGTTGGTCTAGGCTAGAGCAGGCTTCCTGGAGGGCAGGGCTGGTGCTGGCCAACTGGTGGGCGGAGCTGAGTCCTGGCCCTCTGGTGGGCAGGGCCATGTCTAGGAGCATGTCTAGAGGCAACTGTGGCCTATCTGCTGATGCATGGGCCGCGTCCCCGCCCAGTTAGTTGTGAGGCATCCCAGCACGGGCACCTATGTTGGCGGGGCCAAGTCTCAGCGCTAATGAGCAAGAGGGAGGAGCCCAAGAGAGTGCCCTGGCACAAACTTCCAGGCATAGAAGGAGCTCCCAAATATGGCTGCTGTCAGTGTCTGTGTCCCCAGCATGAGGTGCAGCCCCTCTGCCCCCACCATCCCACCCCTCCAGGAGACTCTCCAAGACTAGAAGGTAGGTCTGGCCCAGGCTTTTGCCCTGGGTCCCAGGGCCTGTGAGATTTTGTGGGTACCCTTTAAGAGTGAAGTCTCTATCTCCTCCAGTCCTGCGGGGCTCCTGCAATTAAGCCCTGCTGATTTTCAAAGCCAAATGCTCTTGGGGCTTGTCTTCCTGGTGTGGGACCCCTGGGCCAGGGAGCCCGATGTGGGTCTCAGAACTCTCACACCTGCGGGAGAACCTCTGCACTAAAATTATCCTCCAGTTTGTGGTCGCTCACCCCGTGGTTGTGGGAATTGATTATATCATGAGCCTGCCCCTCCTACCATGAGATGTTGACTCTTGAAACTGGGTGATGGATACGTAAGGACTATTATACTCTTCTGTTTATTTTTTATATGTTTGAAATTCTCCATAAAGAAAACTTAAATTTTTTGACAACACCAAGTTTTAGTAAGGTTTTGGAGTAACTAGTACTCATAGATACTGGTAAGTCAGGAGATTGGTACACTTTTGGGTAGAAATATAGCAATCTCAAGTATATTTGAAAGTGAGCATACTATACCACCAACCAGTTCTTCTTCTACCTATATGCTATAGAGATACCCTCACAGATATATACAAGGAGGCAGGCAAAATACTTTCAAAGCAGCACATTTTTTGCATGTGCAAAAAGTTGGAAGCAATGTAGATGTCCATTAACAGGAAAATAGATGGATTGTGGTATATTCATCAAATGCATTTCAATAGAGCAGTAAAAGTTAATGAACTGTAACTATGTAAATTAACCTCCATGATGCACAGACACAATCTTGAGGTGGAAAAAAAAAAAAGAAAATGGAAAAAAGCAAATTTAAGAAGGATCCATTTATTTTATATAAAGCTTTAAACATATTTAACAATGTTATGCTCACATATATAAGATTAATTGCAGATGGTATAAAATTATAATGAAATGAAAAAGAATGGCTGGCACTGAATTTTGGATAGTAGCTACTTGTAGAGGAGGGAGGAAACGTGTTTTGGGAAATATACAAAATGGGCTTCAAACATATTGGAACTGCATTAACTGTTATGCTCGGTTTTACACGTTACACAAGTGTTTATTTTAATATTTTATATCATTTTCTTATGTCTGAAGTTTCACAATTTAAAAATGTCAAAATATGTGAAGGAATAAAATAAAGGTTATAAGCTTGGTGGAGTATTAGCACAAAAGAGGAGCCATAGACCCAGTCAAGGCACTCATAGGGAGCTCCCTGATAAGGAGATACTTGTCTTGAAGGATGAAAATGAAAAGAATGCTTTCTTCTATGAGGCAGAAACAGAAAAAATATTCAAAGTAAGTTGTGTCATTGTTTTCTTGGGCCAGCAGGCTAAATTGAAGCAGCTGACTTTTTTTTTTTTTTTTTAACAGCTGAGGAGCTAAGAATGTTTTTTTTTTTACATTTTTTTTTAATGGTTACATTTTAAATGGCTATGTAAGTATTTACATAATGTCCTCAGTTTTGCCTCTTGGTCCATAAAACCTAAAATATTTACTATCTGGTACTTTAAGAGAAAGTTTGTTAATCCCTGGAACTTTTTTTAAAAAATGAAGTATTGTTGATTTATAATATTATATGAGTTTCAGGTGTACAGCATAGTGATTCAGTATTTTTGCAGATTTTACTCCGTTATAGGTTATTACAAGATAATGACTCTAATTCCCTGTGCTGTACAGTATATCCTGTTACTTATCAACCCCTGGAACTTTAAATGCTTCTTTCCTAGTAATTCTGGGTGTATCTTCCTGATCCTGGGACAGAAACAAAAAAACACTTTTAGTGTAAAACTTCTTATGGTCTCAAGGGAGTAAATGCAGGTTTATATTAGTTGCACAGAAATATAACTTAAACTACCTTAAGCAAAAAGAGTGAACTGTTTGATTATGAGTCTGGAAGTTCAGGGTAATGGCTTCAGGTGCAGCATGATTCACATGCTCAAATGATATCATAAGAATTTTGTCTCTGGGTCCCTAGACTCTGCTTTCCTCCGGGTTGACTTTATTATCAGGTAAGCTCTCCCACTGTGATGGAAAAGACAGCCAACAGGAGCCCCAGGCTTATAACTGAGCAGCTGTGCAAATTGTCATTCATGATTGTTCCAGGAAAAGTCTGAGGATACATATTCCTAATCCTGGATCAACTGTCCACCCCTGGATCTGGGGGCGAGGGTGTCTCATTGGTTAACAGGGCCACAAAGTGTAGGAAAATTACAAGACTTTTACACAAGAAGAAAGAATGGGTTCAGGTGTCCCCTAAGCACTAGATGGTGGACACTATTTTTGTTTACCCCACAGCTATTCCACCTTTACTACCCCTCCGGCTTCAAGATCCCAAGGCTGATGATAAACTGACTTTCCTGCTCTTTGGGTGTAATACATTCTTCATTTACTTCCTATTTAGTCTGCTCACTTTTTGGTGCACCAAGTATTTGGATTCACTCTGTTTTGTTTTCACTACGTAGTTTTGACTCCACATTTGCCATCTCCTTGTAACTCAGTGACATTCTTGCTTAGATTTCTTAGTGACACTTGTGAAAATTCAGCTCTTTAGATTGCTCCTATTCCATCCATATTAGAAATTAGTGGGAATTGTGATACAGGCATAAAACCTACAATGAATTGATATTTGGAATACCTACAAGATGAATAAACATTTGCCTTGCCATATTTTCAACATAATTTAAAAATTTCAGATGGTAATCCACTTCTTTAGCCAGTTTTACCAAAGTCCAATCCCCGGCTATAGCAGTGGGACTAGGGAAAGAAAAGAAGGAGGTGAGGAGGTAGAACTATTCTGCCACATTTATAGTGAAATCTGGCTAAAGACTGTTGACCTAAAACAAATAGACTGCCAGTTATTTCTCCAGCAAAAATGAGTTTATTTGGGATCAGCAAAGGATTGTAATTCAGGGTCTGCAATCACGAAGAGTCAAGTACAAGTCCCCAGTGAAAATAGAAAGAACGCTTTTTAAAAAGGGGAAGAGGGGGAATTCTCTGGTGGTCCAGTGGTTAGGACTCTGCACTTCCAATGCAGGGGGCCCAGGGTTCAATCCCTGGTCGGGGAATTAGGATCCCACAAGCCGCACGGAGTGGCCAAAAAATTAAATAAAAAGGGAAGAGGAAGTTGAGAGGGCTATAGTAAACAAAGAGCCCATTGGAGGAATTGAGAGTTCGAAGTATAGTGACTTTTCATTGGCTGAGTTGTGACAGTCTCTCATTGGCTGAGCTCTTGCCAGGCAAGAAGCAGCAGCATTTCTTCTTTCTGTTGGGCTCTTCTATCATCATGGCACATGAGAGTTTCCCCTTCTGGCCTCCTGACGATTTTAATTGAGGTTTCTGTTTATTAATGTTTATAAGGCACGCTTCCTCAATTCTACATAACAGAGTAAGAGTGTTCAGCCTTCATTATTGTCATTAATATGCCATCTGATTAGACCATATAGTCTTTCCCATGCCAGGGAATTGGCATGGGCAAAATTCTCAGGTCCTGGTACCCTCGCTTAAAGCAGGAATTCTGTCTAAATAATAAGTTTTGTAGAAAAAAAAAAAAACCACAAGTATGGACTACCTCAGGCGTCAGATCTGGGGAAGAGATGTAGAGATTTCAGAAAACTTTCCCATTTGGACTGAGCCAGACTAGTCGTGGCTACAGAACCAACCATTAGGCAGCCAGCTCCAAAGAATACCTGTCAGCAACTCTCTTCCCAGCACCTGACACAACCACTCCCAGCCCCAGGTCACATTCCCCCGCTCCTGAGTGTTTCTCAGTCACATAGGCTCGTGGCATGTGGGTAATCACTCCATCTCTGGCATTGGAACTAACTCCGCATCACTGGGTGCATCTGATCTTTCCCCTGTACAATTTTCTAATCAGGAGCTAGTTGTCCTAGTCCCAGCTGTAATGGCCCCAAACACAGTGGGTCCTCTGTGATTGGAAGTCGCTGTTCAAGCAGTTGGAGTCCTGGTGTCAGCCATTTAAAGCAACTATTCTTCCAAAACAAGCACTGAAGGACGAATCTCAGTGCAAATCTCAGAAAGCCCAACTCCACCCCCTCTAACTCATCACTATGTACACTACATCCCCCCTTCCCCATACTGACGCCAGGTCACATTGTCCACAGAGCATAGCACAGCCAGCAAGGCAGCTGGGTCATCTGTAACCAAACTGTCTGGATTTGAATCCTACTTTGCTGTTCATGAGCTGTTGGCCTCTGTTGCACCTCTGTTCCTCAGTTTCGCTGTCTGAAAAAAATGTGGATAATAATTACCTTCAGTCATTATTATGGAGATTGTGTGAGTTAATATTGGTAGCCTTGCTTAAGACAATGCCAGGCATATAGTGCTATATATGATGATCAAAAAACCAGCCCATCAAATGCTAAGTCTTCTTTAGACATAGCTGTTAGTTTCTAAGCCGTCACATCTGCATTTCCAAAACCAGAAAAGGAAAGCTGTCAAGGATAATGACAGGGAGAGGAGGAACTGAGCAAAAAGGAAACCTGGAAAGGACCAATCAAAAGGCCACTACATATCCCATTCCAGGAAATAGCCTTGAATCTGTGCTGGCTCCCATGAAGCCAGGATCTAAAACCTCGACCCTCACCCAGAGAAACGGAGACTTAACAAGAGAGAATTAACAAGCTCTGCCCATTTAAAAAAAAAAAAAAAAAAAAAAAAAGAAAGAAAGAAAAGAAGAAAAAAAAAACAACACAGAAGTCCCTAGCTGTAACTACTGAGACACTTCCCGGAGGAAGGTAGCTGACTTTTTATCAGATGTGTCACTCGGTGAAATAATTGCTGGCATTAATGGTGCAATAGCAGTCTGCTCGGAGTACTATTTACCCATGTCTGTTCTATCTTTCAGCTTCAAAGTGCCCATTGCCTCATAGAGCACATCAAAATGACACCACTGTTGTTATGGACAGTGGCCTAACGCAAGACACAGAAGTCAAGTGATTTCTCTAGACAAGCAAAAGAAAAGATAATCTTTCATGGAGAAGCAAGGCTTGTGTGTGTGTGCACATCCTGAAGCCCCATCTTAATTCACAGGTTGGGGAGACGGAATTGGATTGCAGATTTATTCACCTTCAGGAAACACTAGAATCTGAGGAAGGCGAGGAGTGATGAGACATAGATGAATAAAACCAAGAAAGAGGTTACAGAAAGGGCATGTTTTTTTGTGGTTTTACCAGTAATTTGTCCCCATATTGCTGGTGACCAGACCTCCTTGTTAAATCAGGAAAAGTATGGAATCGATTGTGATAAGAGGACACGGTCTTTTACCTCTACTCCACTTCAGCAAACTACTTGTACCTGCATACCTTTATCTGACCATCTCCCTCCACCTCTCCTGCCATCCATTGCAAGAAAGTGACATTGAGACATCACAGCATCCTTAAATTCCTTAACTTTGGCTAAGACTCCCCATTAATCATCTCCATCCCGGGATTACTTCTACCCTCCCTGCGTTGTTAATGTCGGTCAATCACGTCAGCTGCACTCTTAGACTCCTTAGTTTTATCTTCTTTACCTTTTGCTCACTATCCTGCAAATTTCACATATTCTGGATCAACATAGCCTTTTCTCTTTGATTCTATCTCCAATCTCATGTCGAGAATATGATGACCGTGATCGTGGACTACTTTACATGCTTAAGATTTCCAAGCTCACCTGGGCCCATATTTCTCCATAATCCATTTCCTCATCTCTGATCAGTTGCTTTTCATATTTCTATAGCAGCCCTTGGTGAAGTTCAGCGTGCATAATAATACCCAATTGAGGGGTCTATTAACATACACATTTCTGGGCCCTCTTTCAAGAGATTCTGATTCAATAGATCTGGGATGGAGGCTAAGCACTCATAGTTCTGGCAAGCTTCCAGGTGATATTAATGACATTTGTCCACGGGCTGCGCTTTTGAGTAGCAGTAATATACAGCCCCTGGCATACTGTCAACTTTCATTATATAATTGCTTTAAAGACCTCAACCCGTTCCTTTCCCCACTTCAGCTGACCTCTTCTACTTGGCAAAACTAACAAAAATTACTGTGAAATACAAATGCTTTTAAATTACTTTCTTGCCCTCCTAAACTTGTGTTGTTTTTACCCAACCCTAACCTTTCCCTTCATGTGTCAAAGGAAGAAGTAGTGACTATGTTGCTAGCTTCTTGAAGTAAAAGGGACAAGGTGAGGTTTACAGACAAAGACCTGGGTCTGGTCTTTAGCTGACTTACTCTACGATTTGCCCTCAGCACCACAGGGAAATAAAAGCAGGAAAGGTTAGGGACTTTTTCCTGGCCAGACCAAGTCTAGAAAATGGGAATGTGCATTGCACATGGAATAGTAGCAAGAGCAAGGATTGTGGGGCCAGGTGGACCTACAGTTATATACGAGCTCTATCATCGCCTACCTGCGTGGCCTTTGAAAAATCATCTTAACCTCTTCTCCTAAATGCTGTTTTACTGATTATTGTGGATACAAATCTTTGACCACAACTTTAGCAGCACAAGAAATATAACTTTATTTTTCTCCAATGTTTAAAGCCCCCACTTGGCTAGGGGACAAATACCCGATATCAGCCATTTCAAGGATTTCCCTTTTCTTTTCCCAAGGTTTTTTCTTTGTTCTTGGGGACTCATATAGTTTTAAGGTTTGGGAGGATTTCTCAGCCTGGATTAGTCAAGATCTATCCACACTGACATCTGCTGAGATGCCCATTTTCATCCAATCTTTGGTTGTCAGTTCATGAAGGTTGCCCCTGAGTCAGGTCTCATGCATGAACCAGAGGCCTCATCAGACCCACCCCTATCTGAGCTAGTTTCATGCCCGTTGTGGGTATCCAGGAGCCAGTCTGCTTCTCCCTGGCTTTCTTTGGCTATCAGAAATTTGGTGGGGCTCTTTAAGACCCTTCCTCACTTCCATGCTACTCTCATCTTGAATCCTTCTACTGTCCTTGCATCTTGTTGAGACACCAGGAACTCTGAGAGGCTGCCAGTAGCCAATCAGCTTGGGCACACCAGGGTGTCATTTCTACCCAGGCCTTCCTGCTCCCCAGGGCTCTAAATGAGAACCAGAGACACAACTCTCTTGGTTTTCAGATTCTCTATATCTATTTATTTTTGAAAATTAAAGGCATAGCCTCTTTAAAACCAAAATCCTTTTCCTCCTGCTTCTGTAACATTTATTCTGTGAATCAATGAATGCCACAAGGGAAGAGGCTAGTGGGTACAAAGATATTGTAGGAAAAATGTCAATTAGTATTTCAAAACATCTCAGCCACATGTATAAAGTGGGATATGATTATTTTCAGGCTTACTATGAGAATTCAATGCCATAACACAGGTTAAGTACATAGCAGTATCTGATTTAAAACAGAAACTAGATAAATATTATTTCCCTTCCCTTAGTTCTTCCCACCTTTCTGACCATTTGTTTTCCCTCAATGGCTTTTCTTCCCCTACACTTTCCCTGCCTTTTATTTAAAATCGAGTGGTTCCTTAAGTGTTATGTATTCATCTCCCCAAACTTTCTACTTTTTGTAATTCTCCTGAACACCCACAGACACCTCACACTCATCTGGTCCAGAACTGCACTTGATGCTCTTCCCCCAGATTGCTCCTTCATCTTGGATTTCCTTTGTCAGTCATAGCACAACATTCATGACTCTGCTTAAGATAGAAACCTAAGCATGGATCTTGATATCTTCATTCTGCTCCAACACCTCCCACATCTAATCAGTTCTCAGTTAATGAATATTTCTCCATCCTGACCCCTCCTATCTATTCTCACAGCCACTGGCATAGCTAAGGTCCTCAACAATTCATATATCTTTTCCTCCTAACTGGTCCCCCTCCTTCCTTCCTGTTTCTGGCCACCCTCTAGCCATCCACTGACAATATTCTATTTCTAACACTTAGATGTGATTTTGTGATCCTCTCAGAGCAACTATTTACACAATGGTGCTTCATCCCCTACAAGTAATGGTATTTAGAGGCCTTAGCTATCTACTCTCAATTTTCATGTCCATTTTTAATCCTCTCTTCTTTCCTTTCTCCTTTGTTCTTCACCCACATACCAAATCTGTGCTCAACATTGGTGTTCTAAAAATAAACTTGAGGGGACGACCAAGTGTACTGTGACACAAGAACTTTAGTACTACTAAAAAATTAGAGGTTCGGAAATGTATATATTAATATGCATTTATTGTAAGTATACAATATATATAAAATTGCTTTTAAAAAACCTCAATTATTTCCTTTTCTCACCTCAGCAACACCTCTCTTCTACTTGGCAACAGCAACACAAGTTACTATAAAATGCAAACTCTTTTAACTTTCTTATAAGTTACTTTCTTATATACATAAGAGTATATATTATATAATATATAGTATATACATAAAATATGGTAGTGAGTTCCTATAATAATGTCACATTGATAATGGAAAAGAAAAAAGAAAAAGGGATAAAGAAAAAGCTAAGCAGCAGTACCCTATCTACACTGTTGACCTAAAACGAGTAGACTTCCAGACACTTCTCCAGCAAAGATGGGTTTATTCGAGATCAGCAGAGAATTGTAATTTAGAGTCTGCAACCATGGCAAACCATGTGCTAGTCCTTGCTTGGCAAGAAAACGGGGAATGAACAGTTTTATAGAGGGGAAAAGGAAGTTGGGAGGGCTATAGTAAACAGAAGCATCCATGGCTTTTCATTGGCTGAGTTCTTGTTAGGCATCTTCTTTCTTCCTGTTGGGCTCTGCTATCCTTGCAGGGAGTGAGAGTGTGGTCTCTTGACTCTATATTTAATTGAGGTTTCTGTTTATAATTTTTTTTTTTACACTTCTCCCTTTCGATCAAGATCTTCCTCTAAAAACATCACTAATCAGGAGTCAGGTTTCCCAGTTTCTGTGGCTTTTTGTCCCTCAGTGCCAGGAAGGACCTTGCCTGAGTGTAGTGTTTCACATGGGAGGGAAAGCATACAGACTGGAAACCTATTGAGGTAACATTTGAGTAACGAGGAGGTGTAGGAGAGAGAACTTTCGAGCACGTTTTATCACAGATGTTGGAGATCTTGAAGTGTTATACATCATCATAAAAGACTTGGTGGCCAACTCCCAAGGGGACTGGTCGGGATATCTTGGGAAAGCTGTCTCATCAGATGTTATGTGCTTCAATTCTGGGAAATCTGTACTTTCAGATCACCAGATGATGTGCAGGCCAGTCAAGGTTTGGTGTTTTCTTTAAGTGTGTCATGTGAATCCAAGAGTATATTCCTTGGAGTTTGGTGGCATAAGGGTTGCTTAGCAGTACTTGATAGAGGCCTCTCCAGCAAGGCTGAGGCGAGTTCTTCTGGAGGTATCTTTTCCAATAGACAAAATCTCCAGGAGGTAAGGTGTGATCCTTAAGGTCTTTGTCTCTAGGGAGTGCACTGTGAAAAGATTGCTTTACCAAAGCATGTTTATTTATTTATTAGGCGAGTTCTTCTGGAGGTATCTTTTCCAATAGACAAAATCTCCAGGAGGTAAGGTGTGATCCTTAAGGTCTTTGTCTCTAGGGAGTGCACTGTGAAAAGATTGCTTTACCAAAGCATGGTTATTTATTTATTTATTTATTTATTTATTTTTAAAAGCATCAACTTTATTTATTTTTCTATTTTTGGTTGCATTGGGCCTTCGTTGCTGTGCGCAGATTTTCTCTAGTTGCAGCGAGCGGGGACTACTCTTCGTTGCGGTGCGTGGGCTTCTCGTTGCTGTGGCTTCTCTTGTTGTGGCGCACGGACTCTAGGTGCGTGGGCTTCAGTAGTTGTGGCTCGTGGGCTCTAGAGCGCAGGCTCAGTAGTTGTGGTGCACAGGCTTAGTGGCTCCACAGCATGTGGGATCTTCCCGGACCAGGGTTCGAACCCGTGTCCCCTGCATTGGCAGGAGGATTCTTAACCACTGCGCCACCAGGGAAGTCCCAAAGCATGGTTATTTTTAATAGAAGCAATTAGACCTTTATAATGTTGTAGGCTCTCTCCTTCTATAAGTTGTGAGTCAAAAGAAGAAGGAGCCAAGTGTATTGGGCATCCTATGACCATCTCAAAGGGTGAGATTTTATGAGCTCCAAAAGGGGTAAATCTGAGATTTAGAAGGACCAATGGCAATGCTTTTGGCCAAGGTATTTGGAGGGCTTCTACAATTTTTACCAATAGTCTTAATAATGCCTTTAGTGCAGTAGAATAAACCAGAGGATTGAGGGTGGTAAGCACAGTAAAAATGCTGTAAAACTGGGCAAATAGTACAGGCTTTTCCAAGTACCTGCCCAGTAAAATGGGTTCCTTGATCACTGTGAAGGTCAAGAGGACTTCCATAGGTAAAGATAATTTTTTCCATAAGGACTTTATCCACAGAAGAGACAGCAGCCTGTCTGCAAGGGATGTCTTCAGTCTAGTGTGAAAACACCGTCACTAAAACATGTTTATATCCATGAGACAGAGGAAGTTGTATGAAATCCATTTGCCAGACCTCCAATGGTCCATTAGGCAGTTTAAAATATTTGGGAGCGGAACCAGCAAGCTTCCCTGAGTTGTATTTTAGACAAGTGGGACAAGTGAGGAAGGCACCTTTTGTGGCCTTGTTAATGTTTCCCCACCAATATTGATTTATGAATGCTATAATTTTGCCAGTAGACCAATGGTTTAACGCATGCACATTGCTGAGAAGTGGGAATTTTAGTCTTCAGTAGGACGGGGTTGTTATTTGGTCCAAACCAGAGCTTTCTCTTTTTATCAAACCAACAATTGTTGAATTTCCACTCTTGTTTTCCCTTTTCTGGGTCCAACTGTTTGGCTTCTCTAGCCAGTTTTCTAAAGCTATCATTTGAGGAAATATCCCTTTGGACCATGACAGAGGTTTGGCTGCTGTTAGTCCCTTTTATTTCCTTGAGGAAATATCACCAAGGTGATTTCCTTTACCTCCCAGAGAGTCAAAGTTTAGAATGCTCTGGAATCTTAACAGCTAAAGTGGCAGGTAAAGTATTGCATCCAATGATTCCCGAACATAGGGGTCACGTTAAATTTTATTTCTGCTGAAAGTAAGAAAGTCACATTGCTTCTACAATATTCCAAAATCATAAGCTACTTCAAAAGCATATCTACTATCTGTTTTGTCCTTGGCTACAAGCCCTTGTAAGAGTGTATAATTCAGCCGGTTGGGCAGAAGTAGCCATAGGTAAACATGCTGCCTCAACAACATCCAAAGGAGTTGCAGTAGCACACCTGGTGCAATATTTGCCATTGTCACCTTTTAAATAAGAACCATCAGAGAAGCAGGAGAAATCAGTTTACTCAGAGGAGCTTCCTGTAAATCATCACAAGGAGTCAGGAGGTGATCAGTTAGCGTTAAGCAGTCATGAGGAATTTTGTTAATGATGGAGGGGAGAAAAGTAACTGGGTTAAGGTTACTACAGAGAATTCAGGAGGGCTTCTACTACATGAGATACAAAAACAGTTAAAGGGGATCCCACCACAATTTTCTAGGTGGTATTAATCAAAAGGGCAATGGTCATAATTGGTCTATGGCAAGGGTGGTATCCTCGTGCCACAGGGTCCAGTTACTGGTTGTGACACCCTATGGGTTGATGGTGGTCCCTGTGTTTTGGGGTGAGTACCCCAAGAGCATTCTCTTCCCTTTCATATACAAAAGGAAAAAGAATCTCATAATTGGGATGCCCAAGGGCATGTGGGTTCATCAAACTCTCCTTTAAGGCCTTGAAAGCTGTGTTGTCCAGTTTTCCCCATAAAACTGGGTCAGGGTTGTTATAGCTTAGTAAAATATAGTGAGGTTTGGCCGTAAGAGAGAAATTTGGAATCCACTTTTGGCAGTAACCGTACAGCCCAAGAAAACTTCACAGCTGGCACTCAGTTTTGGGTTTGGGGAAACGTAAGACATCATGAAGTCTATCTGGGTCTAGATGTATCCCTAATTCTGATAGCAGATGCCCTAAATACCAAACCCGGGTTACAGAAAACTGAAAAAAAAATTTTGGTGACCTTATGTCCCTTTAAGGTTAAAAGCTTTAGCAAGCGGACACTCTTCCTGTGAGAAGGCTTGAGAAGGAGAGCAAAGAAGCAAATCATCCACATATTGCAACAAAATTGAACCTCTAGGGAACTTTATATTATCCAGATCAGCCTTCAGGATTTGTGAGAAATACAAAGGACTCTCAGTAAAACCTTCAGGCATTACTGTCCAGGTGAATTTTTTTTTCCTCAAATGAAGGCAAAAGGTATTGGCTAGCTTCATCAACTGAAATATTAAAGAATATTATCTACGAACTGTACAGATCAGTTATAGTAAAGAATTTATATCCAATGGGAATGGATGCTAGTGAGGCAGGAGTGTTAGAAACAACAGGGTGTCCAGGGATGACAGTGTGGCTTAGTGCTCAGAGATCCTCAACAAATCTCCACCCTTGGCCATAGGTTTCCTCACCAGTAAAATAGGGGTGTTACAGGGACTAGTGCAAGGGACAATGAGGCCTAGAGACTTGTAATCTTCTACTATGGACTTTATGCCTTGAACGCTTCTTTACTCATTGGGTATTGATTAATTCTGGGAAGAAGTTTTGAGGGATCTATTTGAATCTTGACAGGAGGTGCACTGTGAATTTTGCCAATACCGGTTGGAGATTTTGCCCATAAGGAAGGTGGTAGCTGATTCAACAGGGACAGATGGTCACTGTTTTCAGAATCAGCTCTAGTACCATCAAAGATGGAACAAATAAAACATGTCAAAGGGTCATTTAATTCACCTAGTTGGCTGATTGGATGACTACTGCCAAATTCTAGAATTGCTTCCCCTTTTGAGAGAAAGAAATTATGGCATGATACTTCTCTAAGAAGTCTCAGCTTAATAAATGCATAGGGGTTGAGGAACTAAAGTGAAAAAATTGTGTATCTCTTAAAGGGTCTAAGAAAAATGGAATAGGCTCAGGGACAGGAACCTCTTGAGGTGCATTAGAGATCCTCACTATTTGAACTGTTTTTGAACTCCAAGGCAGGGGCTGCTTTATAATAGTGGGGTTGAGCACCCGGCGTGTGGCTCTGGTGTCAGTTAGGACTGGGGTAGATTCATCCCCACTCTGGAGAAATGTCTCTCCAAGCTGATTAAGAGGGAAGATTGGGAAGAGCCCCTGTACTTCCTCAGAGCCCGTCATTAGAATTGGGAGGGCATTGGAAAGGCTGGTTAGAGGGTTGAAGGTGCCTAAGGCACTTAGATTTGTAACAGTCCCTTTTCCAATGTCCTGGCTCTTTGCAATAATAGCAGAAACTAGAAGGGTTTTGGTTCTGTTTAGGAACCTTCATCTGCTGGGGTTGACGATTAAGAATTTTGATGGTCTTCCATTTTGGTGACTTATCTAGAGTGTGGGAGAGCTGGTTTGCCAGATTCACTGAATCTGGAGTGGACACAGTTTGCCATTCCATCCTGGTCCTTTTTAATGGAAGAGAAAAGTCCCAGTTCAGCCCATTAATAAGCATAGAGTTAAAAGCTATGCAGGTAGAATCAACACCTGAAGGAAGACCAGAATCTTCTTTAAAAATAATCTGCAGTTGATTGTAATCATCATGAACAGGTTCACAAGACTTTTGTGTGCAAGCCTGAATTTTGTTCCGATCAACAAGTTTTCGAAAAGCTCTAGGAATTGCTTGATGAAGTTGCCTAGTGATTGCCTGGGCCTGGTCATGGAAGTTAGCGAGCTCCCCAGTCGTAATTCTAGAGATCTTCCAGGATTTTCCCAGTTAGTGTTTTTCATCCAATGCTCATCCTGGCCTTCACCAATAAGCATATGAACCAGCCAGCATAAGTCAGAGAGACTCGGCTGCTAAGTTTGAATGACTATATTAAGTTCCTCAAAAAATCGATGAAGATGTTCAGTTACTTTGGGGAAATCTTTGACTCTGGCTCCCAGTTCAGCTTCAGTCCAGGGAATATAAGAAATAAAGGGTTTAGCTTCTGGAGCCTCAGGAGGCTTATGTTTAAAGGGATAGGGTCTGACAAGTTCAGAGGAATAGGTAGTGGGAAGAATTTCAGAGAAAAGGGGAAGTTCTGGTGAGAAACTTAATACAGGGGAATTTAGGGCATAGAGGAGGCATCATAGGCAGGGAAGAGGAAGATGGCTCCAGTGGCAGAGCCTGGCCATGGGGCCAAGGGAGAGACACAAGACTGTGCTGGAGGGAGAACCTGAGGCAAAGAAGCCAAGGAAAAGAGTCTGGGTTTCAGGAAGCGTCTTATCTTTCTTTGTTGGTTTGCCTCAGTTAATCTTAAACTCTTATTCTTCAGAGAGGCAATTTCAGGCAGGCACCTGATAAAGTTTGGAAGCTTCCAACTATCAATCAAAATAGGCATACCACTCCGTTCCGGAAATGTTGAAGTTATTGTAATCCAGTTTGGTTGTAAGGAAATTAAGTTTGGGGATTTCAAACGTTCCCCATAATGTCCATTGATATTCTGAATTGCCTTTGGTCAGGCTGGTCCATTTAGTTGGAAATGCACATGAGGAAAGACTGCAGTTTTTAAATGAAAAATCGGCCAGAGTCCCTGTAGGTGGGGTGCCCTCAAAATATTTAGATAACTGAAATTCCATTTCTCAGAAATTTTTCTCCAGAGTAAAAGAACAATTTTCAAACAGCCTAAACAGCTTAACACCACAAACAGCTCAATTCAAACAGCTTGCAACTCAGCCTGCAAGCTACTACCAGCCAGTTCTAAGGAAATAGCTTGGTCCTGGAGAAGCCAGGTCAAAGACTTTTTCGGCCAGTTTCCAGAGAACAGCCTCTATTCAGAAGGAATGGGCTGATGGCTTCTCAGTCAGCTTCAGCTGAAATAGTCTGATCTGAGAATCAGACTGAAGTGCCAAATGAATACTTGCATACAGAACAAGACCTTAACCAGAAAGAGAAAACCTTAAAATATATCCTAAAATAAAGTCTGGAGAGCTTCAAACGCAAAGAGGGAATGAGCTTGGATCCGGGAGAAAGACATACGTTTGAGCTGTAAGGTTGGCAGTGAGAGAAGCAGTGAGTAACAATGGGCTCAGCTGTGGATATTGTACCTGTTTGCTCACCAGCCTGGAGCCTTTGGGGGTCTTCCCTGTCCTTGTATGGGCCACCAAAATTCTGACCTAAAACAGATAGGCTGCCAGATATTTCTCCAACAAAGATGAGTATATTTAGGATCAGCAAATAATTACAATTTGGAATCTGCACCCATGGTGAGCCACGTGCAAGTCCTTGCAGGGCAAGGGCAAGAGAACTCTTTTATAGAGGGAAGGAGGAAGTTGGGAGGGCTGTAGTAAACAAAGAGTTCATGGCTTTTCATTGACTGAGTCCCTGCCAGGAAAGAAGATGAGTTTTTCTTTATCCTGTTGGGCTCCCTCCCTCTCTGTTCTCCTGACTCTATTTAATCGAGGTTTCCATTACTATTTTTTTTTTTTTTTTTACAACATCATCTTAGTGTTTATTGCATAGTCCAGTGCTTGAAACATAGTAGATTCTCAACTAGCAGTTCCTGAGGAAATGAATGTGCCCTTGGAGGCTTTGCTGCTGCTCTCCTCTCTGCCTTGCTGGGACATCCCAATGGGTGAAGATCACAGGATGCCACCACCTTAGGCATGCTGCTGGGAATTTCCCACTTTCCCATTTGTTTTCTACCTGGCACAATCATCCTCATTTTTCAGGCTCAGCTTAAATATTAATTTCTCTATTAAGCCTTTCTTGGCTTTGTAGATCATTTCTCTCTTCCTGAGAAATTAATCCTTTCCTTCTGTGTACTTCCACACCCCTTGGTGAATGCATTTTCCAGGTGCTTTAGCACTAAGGATTCATTATTTGCTTTATGTATTATATCCTACTCTTTCATTACAAAGTGAGCTCCTTGAAAAGCCTTTTTTCTTTTGATTATAGCATCAGCATGCATAGGAGACACTGAATTTTTATTCGGTTTAGCTGGGTAGAGAACTTGAAGGCAAGAAGATTAAGAACTGTTAACTCAATCGCACACATTGAACAGGTATGCCTGGATTTAATTTTTAAGCAAAATATATGGTTTGCCTTTCCAGGATGTTAGAATCATCTTTACTTCGTATTACTTCCTTCCTCTTATTGGCTCATCTGTCCCAAACATAAGGAAAATCCAGGTCCTTTTTCCCCAGGAGTTTTTGAGGGGAAAGCAGACTTCAGATCCATGGATTTCTTGCCTCCAAATCTTGCAACATTCCAGTGAACAAACATGCATTTGAAGACCCTTTGTCCAAATCAAAGCAGTGAAATAGATCAAGTTGCAGGAGAATGGGAGACTAGTTGTGGAAGGTCAAGGGAATGTTGTCCTCCTGGCACACAGAGCTTTAGAACACAGTGGGATGCTAGTTCTGCAACCCTTCCCAAATATACCCATTTGGTTACAGTATATTGTAGTTCCTGAGACATAACATCTCACTTTACCAATGAAAGGTTGAAATACGTGGTCCAGTATTTGAAGGTAAACACATTTCCCCACCTGTCTGCACAGGGTTTCTACAAAGACAAAGGCTAACTCTTCTTATTGGCAAATTTCCTACCCCTAGCTCGAGTTCATCCTGTTGCTTTATTGTAATTTATGTTCCTCCAGGAAGATAAAAAAGGCACTCCAGAAATTTTGGAAACCAATTTCTCAAGTTGCTTGCACCGAGAGACTCGACTGAAAAACTGTCCCACCATCCCTGACATACCCTAACTCCTAAAAGAACACTATCTATAGTCCAGCTGGTCTCAACTCTCAAATGTGGAAGCTAATTATTGAAGTCACATCCTCCTTGATTTAAGATCTTTTAATGGACAGCTAGAAGCTTGGCCATCACTTCACACCTGCCATAGTGTCAATCAGTTGGAGGAAAAAAACCATTTTTATGTCAATCAAGAAATCCTTGGGGATGTTGTAACCTGTTATGATGCATTACCCTTTGACCGCTGTGACTTAAAGGCTCTGGCATTAAAGAGCATGTGCCAGAAATAATTAGAAGCTAATCTTAATTGTATTCACATATAAATGAAGCATTCAGCATGGGAGTGTTTATACTGTCTGGATGAGGAGGCTGAGGAGTCCATCTTCCTTGGTGCCACCATCAGCATCCCTATTAATCAAATGTAGTGAGTTGAGATTCAAAGTTATTGCCCTAACACTGCAAATATTTAACAAATGTGATTACTATTATCCTGTATTAATGTCCTGCCACAGGTGTTAACAAGGCCAGCATAGCAAACTGACTAATTCTCAATGCCCCTAGCACCCTGTGGTGAAAGAGATGGATTCTCCAGGAAACAGCCAGTGTGGAAAACAGCAATATATAGGGCTGAGGCTGGCCTTACACATCTTAGTGGTTACAAAAATGTCTCCCCAACCCCTTGTGAGTTATAGCTCACTAAGGTATGACACTGAATCACCTTATCTCTCCCAGTAACTGCGCTGTTGTGCCTGGGCTCAGGGGCATTCATCTGAATGACACCAACTTCAAAATCGGAATTTGGGCTTTAAATCTTGAGCGTGTGATGTTTTTCTTTATGCGCCAGATTTCAGAGGGCCCAAAAGAAGAGAGAGAATCACCAACACACACCTGGCTTGCACTTGTTCACAGCTCATCTTGGCCATTGCAACATCCTGTCCTTAGAATGACCTTCCAGAAAAAAGAGAGCTAAAGGGAATAGCTACAAAAATGAGAATGGCTGAGGAGTAAATAAAACAACAGGAAGGCAGCTAGGGGCCTCAGTGCCCAGACTGAACCAGAATAAAACAAATTCATTATACTGTACATTACTCACACTGTATGGGAGTCTATTACGAGGAGTTTGTGAGAACTGGGAAAGGGGGGTGGATTCCAACTATATTCAGAGCCCATGGACCACTCTGACATCTCCAGAGCCAAAGAAATCTAACTCCTGATGGATTGTTCATGATTGTAGAGGGTGAGGAGAGTACGTAAATTAAACTCTCAGGTAGCCCTATCTGTGGTGTGAAGTATATAGTACATGTCTTTCTTCTGCATTTGGGCTGAGAATGCCTGAGGATAATTTGCCATCCTCAGGGCCCAAAACAGGGCCAGCCAGAGTGTCTAGTGCTCAGTATATTTCTGTTGACTTCCAGAGGGTTGTCCTGAAGTGTTAAAGCACTTAGAACATAGTAAGTGCTCAATAAATATCAGTGATTCAGTAGCTGACCAACCACTTCCTGCATGGAAGCTTCCCCCCTCCACCATGGATGTACAATCCACATGACAAGATATATGAGCCTTCTCATTCTCACATAACTGCTTCATTCATTAATTCTCACTCCATTCATCCATTTAACAAATATTTGTAGAGCAGTTCCTATGTGCCAGGCACCATCAATCACATGTTCTGGAGTCCATAAAAAGCTTTGGCATCAGATGGACCTGGGTCAAATCCCAGCTCTGTGATACTGAGCTTCAGTTTCCTCATCTGCATAATAATTCTTCCCTTGAGATACTGTGAGGATTAAAAGAGCTTCTGTAGTGAGATATTTGGTGCAGAGCTTAACACATGGTAAGCTTTATAAATGCTTAAATAAAGCCTAGTAGTTTCAAGGCTTCACCTAAATCCAGGCATCACTGTGACCCTTACCCTGCTTTACACAGCTCTTGTTAATTCTGCTTTCCTCTGAACTCAATTAGTACTTATTGTCTGTCCTATCAAGTTTAGGTCTTGGCTTTTTGATTCACTTGGTAGCCTTTGTTCCTTGGCCTATTATTCCATGCATCTCTAACTTTGACTTTGCCCATGGAGAAATATAATTGCAGAGGAGCCCAGACGATGAGCAGGTTAGGAGCCTGGGGACTGAGTCTAGATGAAGATCAATGCAGGAGAAAGCTCATCTTCACAAAGGTAGAGTGAGGCTTGATGAAAGATAAATAGAATCCTTGCAGGGGAAAGCAGGATGAATCCCAGAAAGGAGAGGAACAGATGTGTACCTGATAGCTATCCCAAAGAGAGTTGGCGTATTCTATAGTGTGAGGAGTCCCCTAGAGCATGGGGACTCTTTGGGGGGAAGTTGTGTGAGGACAGAAGTTCACAACACCTGGATGGGGAAAGAGAGTTTCCTTGTGAATTATGGGGCACTCAGCGTAGTTGGGGGCCATCCACAGTCACGTTTACCCAATTTCTTCATCCCTAATCTTTAACTCTTGTTGGATATAAGCAACTTTAGTTTCATTGGTAGGAAGACAATGTCCCCTAGTGACTCTACCTCTGCACTTCCTGAGACCCTTGGCACATCTGGATGTCCAGTCATAGGCTGGGATCCAAGAACATAATTCTAAAGAATAGACTGATAAAAGTAGCAGAGAAAGAGCAGCAAAAAAGTAGCAGAAGGAAATTTTAGAAAGAGGCAGTTATGGCCCCTGAATTTCAATGTGGTTTTTGTTTTTAATTTTTTAAAATAAATTTATTTTATTTTTATTTTTATTTTTGGCTGCGTTGGGTCTTCGTTGGTGCATGCGGGCTTTCTCTAGTTGCGGTTAGCGGGGGCTACTCTTCGTTGCGATGTGCGGGCTTCTCACTGTGGTGGCTTCTCGTTGCAGAGCACGGGCTCCAGGCGTGCAGGCTTCAGTAGGTGTGGCACTCAGGCTCAGTGGTTGTGGCTCGCAGGCTCCGGAGCGCAGGCTCAGTAGTTGTGGTGCCTGGGCTTAGTTGCTCCGCGGCATGTGGGATCTTCCCGGAGCAGGGCTTGAACCCGTGTCCCCTGCATTGGCAGGCGGATTCTTTACCAAGGCGCAAACCAGGGAAGCCCAAGCCCCTCACTGTTGTTTTTAAAGTGGGATTCTTAACCCTCTGAAATTGTGAGCAGTTTTATGTGGGCATTTTTTTTTTTTTAAGAAGAGGGTCAGTAGATTTCATCAGATCCTCAGAGGACTGTGAATTACCCTTGCCTTGCTTTGCTCAGAGGAATGATGTGGGATGGTCTATGATCCCTTCACATCCACTCAACATTCTCAAGGACTGCCACTGGGGGCAGGAAGGGAAGGACAGAGATTATAGGGCCAGTTCCACCCCACCCCACCCTACCCCCAACTTCAGTAAGAGCAATTTTTAAAACTTATTTTTTCATATAGAAATAGTTTTACACTATACAAAAGTTGGAAAAAATAGCTAGAAAAAAATGAAGTGTAAGATTATCTAGCTGAAGAGGGTCCTCTTGTATCCACTTCTACCTTGTAGGCAGGTATCCTGTAACAGAGGGCCTAGTGTCGACTCAGTGTCCGTGGCTTCATCCTGGATTGCAACCACACAACATACTTTATGCTTTATTGATTTCTCAACTGATGACTCCATTTCTCATTTCCTGTTTTCATTCTTGCTATGTGGACAATGTGATACTTATTGAAGACTACTGAGTGGCATATGAAAAATATTTGATTAAATCCTAAATGAAAAAAAGTAAAACCCAATTATACAAAAGCTTCCTGAGAAGTAATGAATAAAAGGCAAATTATTTGAGATGTTGCACATCTTTATGATTCTCCTGGTTATTTCTGGTGGCTACAAGATGGCTGCTGCTGCTCTAGCCATCATATCTACATTCCAGCATGAACAAAGTAGGAGGAATAAGGAGAAAAGGATATTGCCTAAATCAAGCAGCAAAAACTTTCCCAGAAATCCCACAGCATGATTCTACACATTGATTCTATACATTGGCCAGCACTTTGACACATGACCAGACCTGGCTGGAAAATAGATAAAGAAAAGGAGGTTAGGAATGGGGCTGGGGCCAGCCAATCAATAAGTGCTCCAGGTGGTAACTGAAAAGTCACCCTAACTTTTGGTCTTGAAATAGTCTATCACAGTAACCACTGAATTAAGTCAGGCCAGCCTATAAAGAGAAACTTTCTCCCTTCCTCCCTCCATTCCTCTCTTCCCTTTTTCTCTCTTCTGTATTGTAAAATCTAAAATTTCAAGTGCTGCCTTGACAACTTGAGCCTCTTTCGGCCCCAAATGCCTAGCTGTGAGTTTCCCTGTTCTTGCCAGATATGCCCCACCTCCCCAGCCCAGCAAGGAAGCCTCCCTCCCTGACAAGTTCCCCGATCAGCAGAATCAGCTGTGCCTTACCTGGTCTTCAGCCTAATGGGTTTCACCTCCCCATCAAATCGTGAAATTATTCAAACAAGCCAATCACATCCCTCCACGTGAACGAAGGGTTACCTCACTCTCTTCACCACAAAGCCTGAATCCCACAGTCCCTGCTGGCTTTCTCTACTCCCAAGCGCAATCCTTGTGTGGTCCCGCCTGGCCTGAGGTGTCCTCCTCCCCTTCTCTGTGAGTATTTATGGCTAATAGTCTGTCTGGTGCTGGGTGCTCAGCCACCTACTGTTTAGGGCGGAGGATTAGTCCCACGTCAGTGGGGTGCATAGGAGTTGATCAGAATACCCGTATTGGCCTCACAGCAGTGAACAAGATATACTCAGGCCTTGCCCTTAGGTGGCTTACCAGCTTGTGGGAAAGATATTTACTTGTATTTTGTATTTGCCGCTCCAAATACTGGTGTAGAGTACTATGGGAGCCTGTGGTGGGACGAACAAATCTAGAGCGGAGTGTGTGTGTGTGTGTCTGTCTGTCTGGAGCAGAGAAGTCTGGGGTGAGAGTGAGTTACCCAAGCAGAGGGATTAGAATAGTGAGAAGGGGGGATTTTTAAGTTCAGTGTGGCTGAAGCTGAGTTTGAAGAGCTGAGAATAGAGAGGGGAAAGTTCAAAAGAATTGCTTGAAACAGAAGCTGGAGAGGGACCCAGAGGCCAGGTCAAGGCAAGCCTTCTCAGCAGAGTGAAGAAGTTCAGGATTTCATGAGCAAGCCCTGGTTTGCTCCCTTCAGCAGGAATACACGGATGGACCTTTGCTTTTGGAAAGACCTCTGTGGCCTCAGTGTGGAGGACGGGAAGGCACCAGGATAGGGAACTGAAGAAAATCAGGGAGGCTGTGGCAGAGGTCTAAGCAGAGTGGCAGAACTTTACTGGAGGGACTGTCTGTGAGTTCATGGACCGTAGAGGCAGAGAAATCAGTGGCTTCTTAGTGTGACTTTACATTCAAGGGTTTTTGTTTTTACCTTCCTCATAAGGGGCAGGGAACGGAAAGTTACCTGCTCACACAGGACAAGGGTTCAATTGCTCATGGTACAAGTTTTATATTAGAACTCTCTGCATCTGCAAGTAAAAAGAAAAATACAATTCCAGTGGCTTACACAAACTGGACCTGTGTTTTCTTCCAGAGAAAGGTGGTTGGTTCAAAGAAATCAGAGCAGATACTGCTTTTGGAGTTGCCCTCATCGTCCCAAAGTGGCTGCTACAGCTGCATCCATTCTGCATTCAAGGCAGGAGAAAGGGTAAGTGGGAAAGGCTGTGCCGGCTTTATGTGACTTTATGTATCCTCATAGCAGGAAAGAAAAATATTTTACGAATGACCTTTCCCAAAAGACTTTTGCTTATTCCTCATGGACGCTGGCTGCCCCTAGCTGCATGGGAAGTTGGGATGGCAAGTATCAGTTTTCATGGTTCTCTAGAAGGAGGCAGAAAGCGAGAAGGGTGCTGGGAATGGCGATTCAGCAGCCAATCAATGGTGTTTGCCACAAGTGCATTACAAGCCCGGGTTATATTGGAGGGGAAAGGGGAAGCTGTGGAGGCAAGCAAGTAGCAGAGGTCAGTCCCAGTCGTGAATTTTATGAAAGGTTTGCTGGGAAACTACATTTAAGAAAATATATATGGAGACTACAATTCCCCTGACAGCACGACCGAGTGATTTGCAATGTACTTGCATTTCATGGCCCTGGTTCCAAGTACTGTCACTCACTTTCATGTCAGACACTTGAGTTGTTTCAAAATCACCAGGCTGGCCCACTATAAAATTACATACACGTGCACACGCAGACCCTTTAGGAGCCCCCAGCGTATGGGGAGAAGCGTGCTTGCTCTTCTGATGGCTGTGGCATCAGCACTATGGGTTTGTTTGGGCAAATGTGCTTCTTTGTAAGACTGGAACTCCAGGAAGATTAAAACTATCTCTTTGCCCCAGGTCTCTTGCTGTAAGCCTGGAGTCTAAATTCCTTGAAAGCAGTTTTATGCCCATGGTATCATGATTCTCATGGCAATCCTGCAAAGCAGGCTTTGCTCAACATTTTAGAAGAGGAAACTGACCCAAAGAAATGAAATGATTTGCTTGTGACCAGCTAGTAGTGTGTAGGGGTCAGCAGCCTGCTCCAAAGGAAGACTTCCTGGGTACAAATCCAAGCTGTTTCTAATTCTGGGTGATTCAAAAGACTTTCAAGGTAGCAGCAGAGCAAGGTCACTGAGAAATGAAGGAAGACCAGCAATGATGAACTTAATTATAATTCTAGTTTAGGAAAATCTGGAAAAAAAGCTGTTCTGTCTGTCTGTGTGCTAACAAAGCACCCTGAAACTTAGTCACATAAACCACCAATTATCAATGTTTTATTATGCTCATGTATTCTGTGGTTCAAGAACTCAGATCACAGTGGGGATGGTCTGTCTGCTCCATGATGTCTGGGGCCTCAGCTGGGAAGAGTTAATGTCTGTGGGTTACTCCATAACCGGGGACTGAAGACTTTCAACTTACGTGTCTGGCTCCTGGGCAGGGGTGACTCCAAGGCTGGGCTCAGATGGGACTACTGACTTAAGCAGTTATGTACAGCCTCTCCAGGTGGCTTGGGCTTCCTTTTTTTTTTTTTTAATTTACTTTTTATTGTATATTAGAGTATAGTTGATTTACAATGTTGTGTTAGTTTCAGGTGTACAGCAAAGTGATTGTTATACATATATGTATATCCATTCTTTTTCATATTTTCCCATATAGGTTATTACAGATTATTGAGTTCCCTATGCTATACAGTAGGGGTTCTTGCTGATTATCTATTTTATATAGAGTAGTCTGTATATGTTAATCCCAAACTCCTAATTTATCCCTCCCCCCACCTTTCCCCTTTGTAACCGTAAGTTTGTTTTTTGAAGTCTGTGACTCTGTTTCTGTTTTGTAAATAAGTTCATTTGTCTCATTTTTTTAGATTCCACATATAAGTGATATCATAGGATTTGTCTTTCTCTGAATTACTTCACTTAGCATGATCATCTCTAGGTCCATTCATCTTGTCGCAAATGGCATTATTTTATTATTTTTATGGCTGAGTAATATTCCATTGCATATATGTACCACATCTTCTTTATCGATTCCTCTGTCGATGGACATTTAGGTTGCTTCCATGTCTTGGTTACTGTAAATAGTGCTGCAGTGAACACTGGGGTGCATGTATCTTTTCAAAGTATGGTTTTCTCCAGATATGTGCCCAGGAGTGGGATGGCTGGATCATATGGTAGTTCTATCAATATTTTTAGTTTTTTTTTAAGGGACCTCCATAATGTTTGTACCAGGTTACACTCCCACCAACAGTGTAGGAGTGTTCCCTTTTCTCCACACCCTCTCCAGCATTTACTGTTTGTAGACTTCTTGATAATGGCCGTTCTGACTGGTGTGAGGTGATGCCTCATTATAGTTTTGATTTGCATTTCTCTAAAAATTAGCAATGTTGAGCATCTTTTCATGTGCTTTTGGGCCACCTTTATGTCTTCTTTGGAGAAATGTCTATTTAGAGCTTCTGCCCATTTTTTGATTGGGTTGTTTGTTTTTTTTGATATTGAGCTGCATGAGCTGTTTGTATATTTTGGAGATTAATCCCTTGTCGGTTGCTTCATTTGCAAATATTTTCTCCCATTCTGTGGGTTGCATTTTCGTTTTCTTTATGATTTCCTTTGTTTTGCCAAAGCTTTTAAGTTTCATTAGGTCCCATTTGTTTATTTTTGTTTTTATTTTTATCACTCTAGGAGGTGGATTCAAAAAGATATTGCTGTAATTTATGCCAAAGAGAGTTCTGCCTACATTTTCCTCTAGGAGTTTTTATGTTATCTGGTCTTACGTTTAGGTCTTTCATCCATTTGGAGTTTATTGCTGTGTTAGGTGTTAGAGAATGTTCCAGTTTCATTCTTTTACATGTAGCTGTCCAGTTTTACCAGCACCACTTATTGAAGAGACTGTTTTTTCTCCATTGTATATTCTTGCCTAGTTTGTGGTAGATTAATCGACCATAGGTGCGTGAGTTTATTTCTGGCTTTCTATCTGGTTCCATTGATCTAGATTTCTGTTTTTGTGCCAGTACCTTACTGGTTTGATTACTGTAGCTTTATAATATAGTCTGAAGTCAGGGAGCCTGATTCCCCCAGCTCCATTTTTCTTTCTCAGGATAGCTTTGGCTATTCGGGGTCTTTTGTGTTTCCATACAAATTAAAAATTTTTTTGTTCTAGTTCCGTGAAAAATGCCATTGGTAATTTAATGGGGATTGCACTGAATCTGCAGATTGCCTTGGGTAGAATAGTCATTTTCATAATATTGATTCTTCCAATCCAAGAACACAGTATATCTTTTCACCTGTTTGTGTCATCTTAAATTTCTTTCATCAGTGTCTTATAGATTTTAGAGTACAGGTCTTTTGTCTCCTATGTAGGTTTATTCCTAGGTATTTTATTCTTTTTGATGTGACGGTAAATGGGATTGTTTCCTTAATTTCTCTTTATGCTCTCTTGTTGTTAGCGTATAGAAATGCAAAAGATTTCTGTGTATTAATTGTGTATCCTGCAACCTTACCGAATTCACTGATTAGCTCTAGTAGTTTCCTGGTAACATCTTTAGGTTTTTCTATGTATAGTATTGTGTCATCTGCAAACAGTACAGTTTTACTTCTTTTCCAATTAGTATACCTTTTATTTCTTTTTCTTCTCTGATGGCGGAGGCTAGAACTTCCAAAACTGTGTTGAATAGAAGTGGACATCCCTGTCTTGTTCCTGATCTTAGAGAAAATGCTTTCAGCTTTTCACTGTTGAGTATGATGTTAGCTGTGGGTTTGTCATATATGTCCTTTATTATGTTGAGGTAGGTTACCTCTACGCCCACTTTCTGGAGAGTTTTTTTTATCATAAGTGGGTGTTGAATTTTGTCAAAACCTGTTTCTCTCTCTACTGAGATGATCATATGGTTTTTATTCTTCAATTTGTTAATGTGGTGTATCACACTGATTGATTTGCAGATACTGGAAAATCCTTGCATTGCTGGGATGAATCCCACTTGATCATGGTGTATGATCATTTTAATGTACTGTTGGATTTGGTTTGCTAGTATTTTGTTGAGGATTTTTGCATCTAAGTTCATCAGCAATACTGGCCTATAATTTTCTTTTTTTGTGGTAACGTTGTCCTGTTTTGGTATCAGGGTGATGGTGGCCACATAGAATGAGTTTGGGAGTGTTTCTTCCTCTGCAGTTTTTTGGAATAGTTTCAGAAGGATAGGTGTTAACTCTTCTCTAAATATTTAATAGAATTCACCTGTGAAGCCATCTGGTCCTGGACTTTTGTTTGTTGAGAGTTATTCAATCACAGTTTCAATTTCCGTACTTGTGATTGGTCTGTTCATATTTTCAATTTCTTCCTGGTTCAGTCTTGAAAGATTGTACCTTTCTAAGAATTTGTCCATTTCTTCTAGGTTGTCCATTTTATTGGCATATAGTTGCTTGTAGTAAACTCTTTTGATCCTTTGTATTTCTGTGGTTTCATTTGTAATGTCTCCTTTTTCATTTCTAATTTTATTGATTTGATCCATTCCCTTTTTTTCTTGTTGAGGCTAGCTAATGGTTTATCAATTTTGTGTATCTTTTTAGAAAACCAGCTTTTAGTTTCATTGATCCTTTTTATTGTGTTCTTCATCTCTATTTCCTTTATTTCTGCTCTGATCTTTAGGATTTCTTTCCTTCTACTCACTTTAGGTTTTCTTTGCTCTTCTTTCTCTAGTTGCTTTAGGTGTAAGGTTAGGTTGTTTATTGGGGATTTTTCCTGTTTCCTGAGGTAAGATTTTATTGCTAAAAACTTCCCTCTTAGAACTGCTTTTGCCATGTCCCATAGGTTTTTGTATCATCATGTTCTCATTTTCATTTGTCTCTAGGTATTTTTTAATTTTCTCAGTGATCCATTGGTTGCTTAGAACATATTGTTTTAGCCTCCATGTGTTTGTGTTTTTTACAGTTTTTTTCTTATAGTTGATTTCTAATCTTAGCATTGGGGTCAGAGAGGATGCTTGATATGATTTCAATTTTCTTAAATTTACTGAGGCTTGCTTTGTGGCCCAGCCTGTGATCTATCCTGGAGAATGTTCCATGTGAACTTGAAAAGAATGTGTATTTTGCTGCTTTTGAATGGAATGCTCTATAAATATCAGTTAAGTACATCTCGTCTAATATGCCATTATAGATCTGTGTTTCCTTATTGATTTTCTTCCTGGATGATCTGTCCATTGATGAAAGTGGAGTGTTAAAGTCCCCCACTATTAATGTGTTACTGTCAATTTCTCCTTTTATAGATGTTAGTATTTGCCTTATGTATTGAGGTGCTCCTATGTTGGGTGCCTATATATTTACAATTGCTATATCTTCTTGGATTTATCCCTTGTTCATTATGTAGTGTCCTTCCTTGTCTCTTGTAACAGTCTTTGTTTTAAAGTCTCTTTTGTCTGATATGAGTATTGCTACTCCAGCTTTTTTAAAATTTCCATTTGCATGGAATACCTTTTTCCATCCCCTCATTTTCAGTATGTATGTGTCCCTAGATTTGAAGTAGGTCTCTTGTAGACAGTATATATATGGGTATTGTTTTTGTATCTATTCAGTGAATCTGTGTCTTTCGGTTGGGGCATTTAATCCATTTACATTTAAGGTAATTATTGATGTGTATGTTCTTACTGCCAACTTTTTAATTGATTTGGATTTGTTTTTGTAGGTTTTTTTTCTTCCCTTAGTCTTTTGTTCTCTTCTGATTTGATGACTATCTTTAGTGTTATGTTTTGGATTGCTTTTTCTTTTGTGTGTGTGTAGCTATTATAGATTTTTGTTTTGTGGTTACCATGAGGTTTTGGTACATATATGTACAAGATTGTTTTAAGTTGCTGGTCTCTTAATTTCAAATGCATTTCCAGTATCCTGCATTTGTACTCCCTTCTTCTCATGATTGCTGGTTTTGATATCATATTTGTGTGTGGATGATTTCCTACCTTTATGTTTGCCTTTCCTGTTGAGCTTTCCCATTTGCAATTTTCTTGTTTTTAGTTGTGGCCTTTTCTTTTCCGTCTTGAGAAGTTCCTTTAGCATTTGTTGTAAAGCTGGTTTGGTGGTGCTGAATTCTCTTAGCCTTTGCTTGTCTGTAAAGCTTTTGATTTCTCTGTCAGATCTGAATGAGAACCTTGCTGGGTAGCATATTCTTGGTTGCAGATTTTTTCCCTTTCATCACTTTAAATATATCATGCAACTCCCTTCTGGCCTACAGAGTTTCTGCTGAAAAGTCAGCTGCTAACCTTATGGGGATTCCCTTGTATGTTATTTGTTGCTTTTCCCTTGTTACTTTCTATATTTTCTCTTTGTCTCTAATTTTTGTCATTTTGATTAATATGTGTCTCAGTGTATTCCTCCTTGGATGTACACTGTATGGGACCCTTTGCGCTTCCTGGACTTGAGTTAGTGATTCCTCTCCCACATTAGGGAAGTTTGGCTATTATTTCTTCAAATATTTTCTCAAGCCCTTTCTCTTCTCCTTCTGAAACCCCTATAATGCGAACGTTGGTGCATTTAATGTCATCTTAGAGGTCTCTTAGACTGTCCTCATTTCTTTTCATTCTTCTTTCTTTATTCCATTCCACAGCAGGGATTTCCATCAGTCTGTCTTCCAGCTCACTTATTTGTTCTGCTGCCTCATTTATTCTGCTATTGATTCCTTCTAGTATATTTTTCATTTCAGTTATTTATTGTCCATCTGTTTTTTTGTTCTTTAAAGCTTATAGTTCTTTATTAAATATTTCTTGTATCTTCTTCATCTGTGCCTCCATTCTTTTTCTTTCTTTTTTTTTTTTTTTTTACAGTACACAGGCCTCTCACTGTTGTGGCCTCTCCCGTTGAAGAGCACAGGCTCCGGACGCGCAGGCTCAGCAGCCATGGCTCACGGGCCTAGCCGCTCTGCAGCATGTGGGATGTTCCCAGACCTGGGCACAAACCCATGTCCCCTGCATCGTCAGGCGGACTCTCAACCACTGCGCCACCAGGGAAGCCCCTCCATTCTTTATTCTGAGATCCTGGATCATGTTTACTATCATTACTCTGAAATTTTTCCCCCAACAGATTGCTTATGTTCATTTCTCTTGATTGCTCTTCTGGGGTTTTATCTTGTTCCTTTGTCTGGAACTTATTTCTCTGCTGTCTCATTTTGTCTAACTTTCTGTTTTTGTGATCTCCATTCCTCTGGCTGCAGGACTGTAATTCTTGGTTTTGGTGTCTATGCCCTGGTGGGCAAGGATGGTCCAGGTGCTAGTGCAGGTTTCCTGGTGGGAGGGACTGGTGCCCACCCACTGGTGTTTGGAGATAGGTCTTGTCACTCTGGTGGGCAGGGTCATGTCAAGGGGTGTGTTTATAGGTGGTTCTTGGCTCAGGACGACTTTAGGCAGCCTGTCTGCTGATGGGTGGGGCTGTGTTCCCACCCTGTTGATTGTTTGGCCTGAGGTGTCCCCTCACTGGAGCCTGCTGGCTATTGGCTGGGGCCCAGTCTCCATGCCAAAATGGCAACTTTTGGAAGAGCTCATGCCAAAGAGTATTCCCTGGGGCATCCACTGCCAGTGTCCTTGCCCCCACAGTGAGCCACAGCTGACCCCCACCTCCCCAGGAGACCCTCCGAGACCTGCAGGTAGGTCTGGCCTAGGCTCTTATGGAGTCACTGCTTTGCCTTGGGTCTCAGTGCTTATGAAAACTTGTGTGCCCCCTGCAAGAGTAGAGTCTGTTTCCCCCATTCCCATGGAGCTCCTGCACTCAAGCCCTCCTGGCCTTCAAAGCCGAATGCTCTGGGGCCCTTCCTCCTGATGCCAGACCCCAAGGCTGGAGAGCCTGATGTGGGGCTCAGAATTCTCCCTCCTGTGGGAGAGCCTCTGTAATATAATTATTTTTCAGTTTGTGGGTCACCCACCAGGTAGGTATGGGATTTATATTGTGAAGGTGCCCTCCTACCATGTTGTGTGGCTGCTTCTTTGTCTTTAGGTGTAGAATATCTTTTCTGGTAGGTTTGAGTCTTTTTTGTTGATGGTTGTTCAGCAGTTAGTTGTGATTTTGGTGTTTTTGTGAGAGGAAGTGAGCTCAAGTCCTTCTCCTCTGCCATCTTGTCTCTTGTCCCTGGGTTCAGTCATGTATTCTCAGTCCAGATGGTCTCAACAACACCTTGCTCTCTCAAGGCTGTATCCTTGGGACAGCTCCCACTGGGGGCACAGTGGGAAGAAAGACATTCTAGGTCAGGGGAGCGTGTGAGGTGCTTCTGAGTGTGCGGGACCTGCCTGCAGGTCAACTGGCAGTCATGTTCTCGCCATGACCTCTTACGAGTTGCCAGGCTGCAGCCCCAAGGACTCCATGGCAGGAGCCTGGCTTGGGGTTCCTTGCACCATGGGCCTTAGGGTAATTGGATTTTTTACATAGCGGCTTAGAGTTCTACATGATTGTGTTCCAGTGAACAAGACAAAATCTGAGTGGCCCTTTGGAAGTCACATAGTGTCACTTTCACTGTACTATATTGGTTGAAGTAGTCTCAAATCCATCTAGATTCAAGAGGAGGGGATTCCTCCTGATGAGAATTGTATCAGAGTATTTGCAGCTGTGTTTTAAAACCAGTACAGAAGCCAGTCTATATTAGTTACCTTTATTTTGAATTGATATTGAGGATGAGAAATGCATTATACTTTTCAGAGCTTTTTATTTCTAACTGTATTTATCTGGCCCTAATACTATCACTTACTAACTGTGTGACCATAGAATCCTACCTAATGTCTCTGAATCCCATTATCCATATCTTTAAAATGGAGATAATACTTATACCTACCTCATTGGACTTCTGTGAGAAAGAAATGTGACAATGTCTGCAAAGGGCTTAGCAAGAACATATTCCACATTTATTCAACACATACATTTAGCATTTATGTGCCAAGCTCTGTTCTAAGTGTTTTACAAAGATTACCTCATTTAATCCTCATTTACCTCTACAACATAGACAGTGTTTTTATCCCTATTTCAAGGATGAGGAAATGGAATGGTCACAAAGCACGTATGTGAAGACCAGGACTTGAACAGAGCAACCTGGCTCTGGGGTCCATACTCTCAACCCCTCTGATGTGCTGCCTTTCAGTAGATAGTACAGATGTGAATTTAGGCATGCATATATCATTTCTTGAGCACCCACAAGTAATAGTATGAGCCCAGGATTTTGGCTTGTACAAAGAATCTGTTCATCTAGAACAGGGGTCTGCAAACGACGACCATGGTCCAAATCTGGACAGTCCTATTTAATGTGTATTACTCAAGGCTGCTTTCATGCTATCACAGCAGAATGGAAGAGTTGTGACAGAGACTGTATGGCCTGCAAAGCTGAAAATATTTATTATCTGTCCCTTTGTTGAACAAAGTTTGCCAAGCCTTATTCTAGACCTTACCTGAAACAATGCATTATCCCAAATTTCTTGGAATTTCAAACATGTTGAACCTTGTCCTCATCCTTGTTAATTCCTTACTTAACAAGTAGCTATAATAATATATGGCAGCCATGGTTCTAGACCCTGGAGCTACTTGGTGAATAAGAGAGGCATGGTCCTTGCCCTCAGGGAGTTTGTGTTCTGCTGGAGGGAAATTAAAAAAAAAAAAAAAAAACACCAAAAAATCTGCAAGCAAAACCAAATGATTGTAGATTATAATGACTGCAATGAAAGAAAGAAATAGGATAACAGGTAACTGAGGTTAGAGAGAGGATTTCTTATAAATAGAAGCCATTGTGGGTGAGAACTCTATTACTGCAGCTAAAAGCATTCCAATAAGGAGGTACGTGGAGAGGGGAAAGTATGAAATTGTCATCTCTGAGAGTGGAACAGAAAGTTTATTAGGAAGTGTGGGAGGATGGATGCTCAGTGTGGAGTGCCCACCTCAGGATGTGAATTGAAAGTGAATGGTCAGCCTGACTGTATGATTTTTTCCCTTCTGCAATCTGAAGCAACTTGGATGCAGACATGGAGAAAGCAGGGAGTGAGTTCAACAAAAGTTGAGGTTTTGGAGGATAGCCGTAAGTGGAAATAAGGGGAGAGATGAATGGGAAAATTTAGCCTGGGGACAGATTTTGTTTGGCTAGCCCATTGTATTAAAACTAAGCATCCGAATGACTTTCAATGGAACACAATTTGGTTCACCATGTCCCTACACCTTCTTGCTATGTTCTGTCTTGCCTGTTTCACTTGTTTATGTTTTTTGCCTGACCCCGTAAACTTCTGAGATTGCAAACATTGAATTATAGTAATAGATGACAGGCTCTTACCTGCATGAGGAGAGGATGGAAGGACAGAAAACTAAAGGATTATGAGAGAATGGTAGGATTAATGAATTGGAGACTGAACTTTTGATGAGGTCAGATGAGAGCTAAGGAATTATTAAAGTGAGGACTGGAAATATAGCACAGTCTCTTACGAATGGAATATTAAAAATCAAGATTCTGAAGGTAGTAGACTGATGTTTACAAGGTAAAGAGTGTGACACTGGGAGAGGGTAGCTGAGGTAGGGAGAAGCAAAATGTTACATGTATATACAAACATATACATGAAACACGTGCATAGAATGTTCATATATACACATACATAAATTCATACACACAGGCTGGAAATGCTTTTAAGAGGCTACCTGGCATTCAAATTTAAGAAAATATCTCCACATAATGAGGATGTACTCTTTTATGGGTTTTCTAGACACATGATGAAAAGAGTCATTAGGAAACAGTCCAAATGCAATCAGCCAAAGGCAAGCCTAGGCTAGAACACGAGAAATCCATTTTCTGACAAAACAACTTTTCTTTCTTCTACAGAAAAACCAGGGTAAATGAATTATTAAAAGCATACCTTGGGCTTCCAGAAACCCCAAAACAGTGACTGCTGCCTAGACTGGTGTCTCCCCATATATCTATGGTTCACCATGTATATACAGGTGAACCATATATCTATATACAGGTTTCTATATACAGGTTTCCCCCATTAACTGAAAGTAGAGCCACGCTATGAAACTTTTCATAAGCCAAAATGGTATAAAGCGAAATAGCAATTACCTTAGGACACCTCTTGCTAACTGACACACTAAATAGATGGAGATGAAGCACAGATGCTCACACAGTTCAGAGCTATGGGGGCTTGACACTGAGATGTGGACTGTTGTTCCCGGAAGAGCTTGGCGGTGCCACTCTCACTACTTAGGGTGAGGGATGCCTCTATAAGGGCCCGCTGCAAAACAAATGCTGATGCTCTTTGTGTTTTTCACCTTTTCCATAAAAGCAAAAATCTTCAGATTTCTTTCAGTTTGAAATTGGTACTAATGTAGGTCTTTCCTAAACGTAAAGTGACGTAAAGCAAACTTTTGAAAAGTGGGGTATACCTCTATATCCCAGCACTGGTGTCTCCAGGCTATTGGGGTGGAGCCAGGTCTTGGTGCCAATGAGCTAGAGGGAGGATTCCAAGATGTTGCCCAAGTGCTGGCTTCCTCCAGGTGGTAGAACCAACTTCCAATTATGGCTGATGCCAGTGTCTACGTCCCCAGGGTAAGCTGCAGCGGCCACCCCCACGCCCCCCACCTCTCAGGGAGACTCTCCACGTTCAGCAGGTAGGTCTGGTGTAGGCTCCTATCGAATCACTGCTTTTACCCTGGGTCCTGGTGCCTGTGAGATTTTGTGTGTGCCCTTTAAGAGTGAAGTCTCTCTTTTCCCCAGGCATGTGGGACTCCTGAAATTAATCCCTGCTGGCCTTCAAAGCCAAATGCTCTAAGGGCGTGTACATGTACACACTTACAGGGAGAACGCTGAATATTGGCATGGGGACATTGGCATGGTCGGGGGTAGGAAAAATGTAATTGAGTGGGTTATTTTTAATACTGACATAGCACTGTGGGTTTATATTTATCTACAATGAAGCACTTTTTCAAGGAATAGTTTATGTAGAATTTCAGCTTTGGGTGCTGATGGTGAGGTTTAGTGCTTCTTCCTTGAGTCTTAGGGAGGTGTAACTTTCTCCTTTTCCGGTTTACAAGGCCGGGGTATTTGTTATACTACAAAGACTCTTCATTTTAAGAGCTTGTTCTCGATAAGGCTGGCTGTTGGCATTAGGACTAGGATTAAAAGAAAGTATAGGATGGAGGCTAGTTGGCCTACAGTTACATATGGGTGTTCCACGGGTTGGCCCCCGATTCATGTTAGGATTAGTAGGTCTATGATTAGTGTTCAGAACAGGAATTGACTGAAGGGTCGGAATATTATGCTTCGTTGTTTGGCTGTGTGAAGTATTGGGATGAATACTAGGATTAGGATGGAGAGTAGTAGGGCTAAGACGCCTCCTAGTTTATTGGGGACGGATCGTAGGATGGCGTACGCGAATAGGAAATACCATTCTGGTTTGATGTGTGTTGGGGTATTTAGTGGATTTGCTGGGGTGTAGTTGTCAGGATCTCCTAGCAGGTCGGGTGCGAACAGGGTTAGTGTAAGTAGGGATAGGATTAGTAGTAGGGCACCTATGGTGTCTTTGATTGTGTGGTAGGGGTGGAATGGGATTTTGTCTATGTTGGAGGGAATTCCTGTGGGGTTGTTGGATCCTGTTTCATGGAGAAATAGGAGATGTACTATTGTTAGTGTTAGGGTGATAAAGGGGAGGATGAAGTGGAGAGTGAAGAAGCGTGTCAGTGTTGCCTTATCTACGGAGAAACCGCCTCAAACTCACTCTACTAGGGTGGTGCCGATATAGGGAATTGCTGATAGAAGGTTTGTGATAACGGTTGCGGCTCAGAATGATATTTGTCCTCAGGGCAGTACGTAACCTACGAATGCGGTGGCTATTACTGTGATTAGGAGTATCATTCCAACGTTTCATGTTTCTTGGAAGATGTAGGAGCCGTAGTACAGGCCACGGCCCATGTGAGTGTAAAGGCAAATGAAAAATATGGAAGCTCCGTTTGCATGTAGGTATCGGATGGTCCAGCCGTAATTGACGTCTCGGCAAATGTGTGTGATTGATGAGAAAGCGGTTGTTGTGTCTGGTGTGTAGTGTATTGCTAGGAATAGGCCTGTTAGGATTTGTATGATCAGGCAGAGTCCAAGTAGGGAGCCGAAGTTTCATCATGAGGAAATGTTTGATGGGGTAGGGAGGTCGATGAATGCATTGTTAATGATTTTTATTAATGGGTGTGATTTTCGGATGTTGGTCATTAGTGTTCTTGTAGTTGAATAACAACGGTGACTTTTCATGTCATTGGTCGTGGTTTGAGTCCATGTAGGAATGATGATAATATATTTTGTTTTTGTCTTGAGTATTATATTCGTAGTTAGTTTTGTGGGGGTTTCTTCAAAGCCCTCGCCCATTTATGGGGGATTTGGGTTGATTGTAGGTGGTGGTGTGGGGTGTGGGATTGTCTTGAGTTTTGGTGGTTCGTTTTTGGGGTTAATAGTCTTTTTAATTTATTTAGGGGGGATGCTGGTTGTGTTTGGTTATACTACGGCTATGGCTACTGAGCAGTATCCTGAGGTCTGAGTTTCTAATAAGGTTGTATTGGGAGGATTTCTTTTGGGATTGGTGGTTGAGTTTTTGATAATGGCATATGTATTGGAGGGTGGAGAGGTGGAGGTTGTGTCTGGGTTTAAGGGGGGGGGGGATGGGGTAGTTTGTGATGT
>NC_041233.1:27906553-27940344 GCF_002837175.3 Physeter macrocephalus | reverse complement strand
TAGAGGAATAGTCATACGACGTCTACGAAGTGTCAATATCAGGCTGCAACTTCGAAACCGAAGTGGTGATTTGATGTGAAGTGGAATTTTATTTGGCGCAGAAAGCAGACAATGAGGAAAGTAGATCCAATGATAGCGTGAAGTCCGTGAAAGCGTGTGGCTACAAAGAAGGTGGATCCATAAACCCCGTCTGAGATTGTAAAGGGGGCTTCGTAATATTCTGATGCTTGTAGTAGGGTAAAGTAAAGGCCAAGTGCGATTGTGATGAAAAGAGCTTGAAGTATGTGTTTGCGATCTCCTTGTATGAGACTGTGGTGGGCTCAGGTGATGGATACGCCAGAGGCTAGTAGGACGGAGGTGTTGAGAAGTGGAACTTCGAAGGGGTTTAGGGGGTGGATGCCTGTTGGTGGTCAGCATCCGCCTAGCTCGGGGGTAGGAGCGAGGCTTGAATGGTAAAAGGCTCAGAAAAACCCTGTGAAAAAGAGGATTTCTGATAAGATAAATAGGACTATTCCATATCGGAGTCCTTTTTGGACGGTTGGTGTATGATGACCTTGGAAAGTGCTTTCTCGGATAATGTCTCGTCATCATTGGTATATTGTCAGGATGTTTGTTAGAAGGCTTAAAGTTAGTAAGATGGTTGAGCTGAAATGGAATCATATGATTAGGCCCGATGTTATGAGAAGTGCTGAGAGAGCTCCTGTGAGGGGTCAAGGGCTTGGGTTTACTATGTGGTAGGAGTGAGTTTGGTGGGTCATTATGTGTTATCATGCAAATATAGACTTACTAGGAGGGTAAAGACGTAGGCTTGGATTAGAGCGACAGCGAATTCAAGAATGGTTAGTAGGGTGAGAATGGTGACTATGATGAGGGTTGTGAATAGGCTGGTGCTTGCTAGTGCGAGGGTAGTTATTCCGATTAGGTGTATTAATAGGTGACCCGCTGTAATATTAGCGGTTAATCGTACGGCTAGCGCTACCGGTTGGATGAACAGGCTGATAGTTTCGATAATTACTAATATAGGGATAAGAAAGGCGGGTGTGCCTTGGGGTAAGAAGTGGGCTAGGGATGCTTTTGTTTTGTTTTGGAAGCCTACAATAACAGTACCGGCTCATAGGGGGATGGCCATTCCTATATTTATTGAGAGTTGTGTGGTAGGTGTAAATGAGTGAGGTAGTATTCCGAGGAGGTTGGTAGAGGCGATGAATAGAATAAGTGAGACGAGTAGGAGGGATCAGGTTTGCCCCTTGGAGTTGTGTGTGATTATTAATTGTTTTGATGCAAGTTTGGTCAATCACTGTTGGACAGAGATTGTTCGGTTGTCAATTAGTCGGGTTGGTGTTGGGAACAAGATAATTGGGAATATGATGATTAGGGTAACGATGGGGTTAAAAGGCCTAGGGCTAGTAGGATAGTTGAGTTGAAGTGGAATCATATGATTAGGCCTGATGTTATAAGAAGTGCTGAGAGAGCTCCTGTGAGGGGTCAAGGGCTTGGGTTTACTATATGGTAAGAGTGGGTTTGGTGGGTCATTATGTGTTGTCATGCAGGTACAGGCTTACTAGGAGGGTGAAAACATAGGCTTGGATTAGGGCGACGGCAAATTCAAGGATGGTTAAGAGGGTGAGAATGATGAATGTGATGAAGGCTGTGAATAGACTGATGCTTATTAGTGCGAGGGTGGCTATTCCGATTAGGTGTATTAACAGGTGGCCTGCTGTGATATTGGCAGTTAGCCGTACGGCTAGTGCTACTGGTTGGATCAATAGGCTGATAGTTTCGATAATTACTAGTATAGGGATAAGGAAGGTGGGTGTGCCTTGGGGCAAGAAGTGGGCTAGAGATGCTTTTGTCTTGTTTCGGAAGCCTATGATGACAGTGCCGGCTCATAGGGGAACGGCTATTCCTATATTTATTGAGAGCTGTGTGGTAGGTGTAAATGAGTGTGGTAGTATTCCGAGGAGATTGGTAGAGGCGATGAATAGAATAAGTGAAACAAGTAGGAGGGATCAGGTTTGTCCCTTGGAGTTGTGTGTAATTATTAGTTGTTTCGATGCAAATTTGGTCAATCACTGTTGGATAGAGATTGTTCGGTTGTTAATTAGCCGGGTTGGTGCTGGGAACAAGATAGTTGGGAATATGATGATTAGGGTGATGATGGGGATGCCTAGTATTACTGGGGTTATAAAAGAGGTAAATAGATTTTGGTTCATGCAGTGTTTCAGGGGGAGTGCTGTTTTTGTGTTTTGGTAGATATTGGTTTGGGATTAGGGGTGTAAAGGTGTATTGAGATTTTTGGTTGGAGTAGTGTGAAGAGAGTTAGTATTACGGATAGGATGGTAAGAAATCATGTTGATGTGTCTAGTTGTGGCATATCATCAAGGGGAGGCTTGGCTCTCATTCTTTAACTTAAAAGGTTAACGCTAGTTTAGCTTCTTGATGAGATTACAGTATGGAGATGGATCATTTTTCAAAGTTTTCTAGGGGTACTAGTTCGAGGACAATTGGTATGAAACTATGGTTTGAGCCGCAGATTTCTGAACATTGTCCGTAGAATAAGCCTGGTCGTGTTGATATTAAGGTTGTTTGGTTTAGGCGCCCGGGGATTGCGTCTGTTTTTAGGCCTAGGGAGGGGACAGCTCATGAGTGTAGGACATCCTCGGAGGAGACTAAGACTCGGATTGTTATTTCTATAGGCAATACTATTCGGTTGTCGACTTCTAATAGTCGTAGGTCTCCTGGTTTTAAGTCCGATGTTGGGATTATGTAAGAGTCAAAGGACAGGTCTTCGTAGTCGGTATATTCGTAGCTTCAATATCATTGGTGACCTATTGTCTTTACAGTAAGAGAGGGGCTGTTGATTTCGTCTATTATGTAGAGGATTCGTAGGGATGGTAGGGCGATTAGGATTAGAATGATAGCGGGGAGAACGGTTCAAATGGTCTCTACTTCTTGGGCGTCTATTGTGTTGATATGTGTTAGTTTGGTTGTTAGTATTAGGGTGATAATGTAGAGGACTAGAGAGCTAATTAGGAAAACAATTATTAGGGTGTGATCATGAAAGTGTAAGAGTTCCTCTATAATGGGAGAGGTTGCGTCTTGGAAACCTAGTTGAAGGGGGTATGCCATGGAGATATACAGGGTTTTCACTTGTAATTTAACTTTGACAAAGTTATGTAAGGTTTTACTAATATCTCGTTTATGAAGAGAGACATAAAGGTTATGATGTTGGCTTGAAACCAGCTAGAGAAGGTTCGAGTCCTTCCTTTCTTGATCATTTTGGATTGATGTATACAGGTTCTTCGAATGTGTGATATGGTGGAGGGCACCCATTTAGTCATTCGAGGTTAGTAGAGGTAAGATGTATTGATGTTACTTCTCGTTTGGATGCGAAGGCTTCTCAGATAATGAAGATTATCAGTATAACTGCTGTTAGTGAGATGAATGAGCCTATTGATGAGACTGTGTTTCATGTTGTATAGGCGTCTGGATAGTCCGAGTATCGTCGAGGCATGCCTGATAGGCCTAGGAAATGTTGAGGGAAGAATGTCAGGTTTACGCCTACAAATATGATGAGGAAATGGATTTTTGCTCATGTGGGGTCAAGTGTATATCCTGAGAATAATGGGAATCAGTGAACGAAACCTCCTATGATGGCAAAAACAGCTCCTATTGAAAGAACGTAGTGGAAGTGGGCGACTACATAGTATGTATCGTGAAGGACGATATCTAGTGAAGAGTTGGCTAGGACAATACCAGTCAAGCCACCTACTGTAAAGAGAAAAATGAAGCCTAAGGCTCATATTAGGGCGGGAGATCATTTAATGTTGCCTCCATGGAGGGTTGCCAGTCAGCTGAAGATTTTTACTCCTGTAGGGATGGCAATGATTATAGTTGCGGATGTAAAGTATGCTCGTGTGTCAACATCCATACCTACAGTGAATATGTGGTGGGCTCATACGATAAAGCCTAAGAATCCAATAGAGATTATAGCCCAGACTATTCCCATATATCCAAAGGGCTCTTTTTTCCCGGAATAATAAGTTACGATGTGGGAGATTATTCCGAAGCCAGGTAGGATTAGAATATAGACCTCAGGGTGACCGAAGAATCAGAATAAGTGTTGATACAAAACAGGGTCTCCTCCTCCTGCCGGGTCAAAGAAAGTTGTATTTAGGTTTCGGTCGGTTAACAGTATGGTGATTCCAGCTGCTAAGACTGGTAGGGATAGGAGGAGCAATACAGCCGTGACTAAAATAGATCATACGAAGAGAGGTGTTTGGTATTGAGTTATGGCTGGGGGTTTTATGTTGATAATGGTTGTAATAAAGTTGATGGCTCCAAGGATTGAGGAGACACCAGCTAGGTGTAGGGAAAAGATGGTAAGGTCTACGGATGCTCCTGCATGTGCTAAATTTCCGGCTAGAGGGGGGTAAACAGTCCAGCCTGTACCTGCGCCGGCTTCGACTATTGAAGAAGCTATTAGTAGTAGGAATGAAGGGGGGAGTAGTCAGAAGCTCATGTTATTTATACGAGGAAAGGCTATGTCAGGTGCTCCGATTATTAGAGGAACTAATCAGTTTCCGAAACCGCCAATTATGATGGGTATGACTATGAAGAAAATTATCACAAAGGCGTGAGCTGTTACCAGCACGTTGTAGACTTGGTCATCCCCAATTAATGTACCGGGTTGGCCTAACTCGGTGCGGATTAGCAAGCTTAGGCCAGTGCCCACCATTCCCGCTCAGGCACCGAATAGTAGATATAGAGTGCCGATGTCCTTATGGTTGGTTGAGAATAATCAGCGGTTTATGAACATAGGTAAGATGGCCGAGTAGGCATTAGACTGTAAATCTAAAGACAGGGGTTAAGTCCTCTTTTTACCAAGCCTTGTAGTGAATGATCATGTTGAATTGCAAATTCAAAGGAGCAGCTTCAATCCTGCCGGGGCTTCTCCCGCCTTTTTTTCCCCGCGGCAGGACCCCCAGGCTGAGGGAGACCAACATGGGGGCCAGAACTCTCACTCCTAAGTACAGGGAGAACCTCTGCACTGTAATTATTTGTTGTGGGTCACCCACCTGGAGGTATGGGACTTGATTTGATTATATGGCGAGTGCCCCCGCCCATCTCATTGCGGTTCCTTCTTTATGTCTTTAGTTGTAGAAGATCTTTTCTGGTAGGTTTCAGTCTTTTTCATCAACGGTTGTTCTGCAGATAGTTGTGGTTTTGGTGCGCCCATGAGAGGAGATGAGCTCAGGGTCTTTCTACGCCATCTTGGTTCTGCACTTCAGCAAACTTCCTTTTACTGTGTAAAGTAACATATTTTTAAAATTCTGGGGACAAGAATTTTGTAAACATATTTGTAGGGACATTATTCAGCTTACCACAATAACACAGATATAAAATTTTAAAGTTAGTTGACACTTTTAAACTTTAAAGTAAACTTTCAAGGCAAGTAACTGAGCTGACTTCATGATTCTTGAAACCCTTAACCACTTGCTGGGCATAAAACTGTCAAGAGTGGATTATGAGGATTTAATTGGTGAAAGCTGGGCTATGAGTCCGAAGTAGGAAAAGAGAGGAAGTATCTGCTCCATTACTTAATATCTTACGGGAAACCACCTGGGAAGTAGATGTATGTCTCCTGGAGTTTGACCACTGTTAGATCAATGTCTGAGGAATCTCAAAGAAAGGACTGTGGCTGCTGACCTAAGCATCAGGGTCAAGGGAAAGTAAAGGTCTGCATTTGAAAATAACCCTGCACCCAACAATGCATGGCATCGTGTGTTTCCTATGGGCCCACGGAAGGCCATCAGAGGAAAGAGTGTGAACCTGGGGCCATTTAAGAATTCTACCATTGAGTATCACCTAGGGTGGCGATAGGATTCCAACAGAGAGGAGTCTGGGAAGAGGAGTTCTCCAACAAAATAAGGCTGGACAAAGGCCTGGAGGAACAGGTATATTCTCACATCACAGGATTACAGTCAGAGGAACAGAAAACACCTATAAGAGAAATCATCACTTTAAACTCCACTCTACCTGCCCTGTGAAGGGAAAGGAATCCTTCTTTAGAAGAAGTTACTACCAACTTGCCTCTACATTTTTGTTATATATTTATAAAATAAATAAATTGATGGAATTGGACATGAACATGTAAAAAGGTGCTCGATATCATTATTCATCAGAGGGATGCAAAATAAAACCACTATATACTATATATATACTACTATATACCCTTGAGAATGGCTAAAATTAAAACAACTGATAATATCAGGTGTTGGAAAGGATGTAGAACAAGTGGGATATCTTATGTCTGGGGATTCCCTGAAGGTCTATGACTGAGAATTGGGCTGTACTTGTACAAGACAAGATTATTTGTAAGTTCCTAAAGAGCAGGTTCTACAGTGATGAGAATAAAGTATTTGGTAAATTATTTGGAAATATTTTCTAAAGTAAACGATCCATATACACTATACCCCAATAACTTTACTCTCTGATATGAAGCCAATAGAAATGAGAGCTTATATATGTCAAAAGTAATGCACAAGAAAAATCATAGAAACTACAATTAAACACCCCCACCTGGAAGCAACTGTTGTGTCCATCAAGAATGGAAGAGTAAATAACGTGTGGTAAATTCAGACAATGGAATAAGACACACATTGGGGAAAAAGAACACAAACTACTGATACACAGGCCAATATGGATGAATCTAAAGACATCATAAAGTGAATAATACTAGACACAAAAGAGTACCTAAAATGTTATTTCATTTATATGAAGATTTAAAACTGATCTGTAGAGATAGAAAATCAGAATAATTGTTACCTCTAGGGGACTAGTGACTAGGAGAAAGCATAAACAAGTCTTCCAGGACCTAGAAATAGTCTATTATCTTGATTTAAATGGTTGTTACATAGTCATTACACATATGTATTAATTCATTTAATTGTAAACTTAAGGTTTTTGAATTTTTTATGTTATACATCAGTTCAAAAGAATACTAATTAAACAAAAATACAGGACTATCTAACCAAAAACTGAGAGAAAATAATACATAAAATAGAAACAGACCCATTGTGACTTGGCTGACAAAGGCCTTAAAATCAACGTGATTAGTTTATTCAAGACAATAGAGATAAAGATGGCCAAAATAAAAGATGGAAAATGTCACTAGAGTAGCAGAATCTATTAAAAAGATCAAAGGGCTTCCCTGGTGGCACAGTGGTTGAGAGTCTGCCTGCAGATGCAGGGGACGCAGGTTCGTGCCCCGGTCCGGGAAGATCCCACATGCCGCGGAGCGGCTGGGCCCCTGAGCCGCGGAGCAGCTGGACCCGTGAGCCATGGCCGCTCAGCCTGCGCGTCCGGAGCCTGTGCCCCGCAATGGGAGAGGACACAACAGTGAGAGGCCTGCGTACCGAAAAAAAAAAAAAAATCAAATAAAATTTCTAGAATAAAAAAAAAATACTATATCTGGATCTAGCTTTTAGCTATGATAGAGAAACTGGTACTGAACTAGCCTTCCCACTATTAATTTAAAAAAAAACCCACAAAAGTTTATAAAGCATTGGACAACAGGAAGCACAGGACTGATCCCTGAAGAAGAGAAACCGAAGAAGTAGCCCACACTTAAGAGTGATTGTCTTAGATCTCTACCTGAGGGCAATTTTTAAATCATGGTGCAGTAAGCTAAGGTCCAAACCGAGTTCAGTCATCTTGCTGAACTGAGGAGGTGGAGATAAGAGTTTGGGGCAACTGAAGAGACTGGAGTCTGTGAGTAGGACATGAGACAGGAGGAAGCTGTGCAGAGATGAGACCCCAGAAGTAGGCATGGCAATTCCCTAGAAGTCTGTGACTAAGTGTTGGGCTATATTTGCACAGAACAAGATAAGCTGAGGATTTCCAAAAAGCAAGTTCATCAGAGATGAGAGTAGAACAGAGAAACTAGAGGTCACACAATGCTAGGGAACAAGGCAAGTTCAGCTGTTCTCATTAACTCCTTGTTGACATCTCAGGCATCCGACTGAGATACCAAAAAGGCCAAACCTTAAGAATAGGGACCTACTCTAGAAAGCCTACTCTAGAGATCCTCCCTAATAAAGTCTAAAGCCAAGACCTGACAAAATCTATGGAGAAGGCAGAGTTTGGAAGATGAGTCCTTCCAAGTAAAAAAAATTTTATTTAAGAAAGTTTAGGATTTTCATAGGTCTGTCCTAAGAAAGTACAAAACCAAGCCTACACAAATTCAAATTGATTAACCCATAAGTGAACTGTATACTTGAATAAACAGCAACTCTGCAGAGGAATGTAATACAATCTAAAATCTTTCCAATGTATCATCAACAATACCTAATAAAGAATAAAAATCTACTAGATATGGAAAAATAAGACAAATATAGCCCCCAGTCAAGGAAAAAGAAATAGAAAACAGACATAAGTTGGCCCAGATCTTAGATTTAGCAGACAGAAAGTGTGAAACAACTGTTACAAATATATTTAAAGAACTAAAACAATATATATTCAAGGGGTTAAAGGGAAATATGGTTTTCTTAAAGGAAAATCTATTCAGAGAACTGGAAACTATAGAAAAAAACAAATGGAAATTCTAGATCTAAAATGCTGAAATGGAAAAAAATAAAGGATGTGCTTAATAGACAGTTTCAGATGACAGAAGAAAGAGGCAAAGCAGATAGATGAATAAAAATTATCCAAACTTAAAACAGGGAAAAAAGAGTTGAGGAAAAGTGAACAATGCATCAGGGACCTGTGGGACAATATCACACAGCCTAAAATATGTGCAATAGGGGTCTCAGAAGGAAGAAAGAAGATGAGGCAGAAAAATATTTTGAAAAAATAATAGCCAACCTTTCCCAAATTTGATTAAAAAATTACTTTTCTGAGATTCAAGAAACTCATAAAACCGCAAGTAGGATACACACACACACCATAGCAGAAGACAGTAAAATTACTGTGTAAAATTTCAAGATAAATTTTGAAAGTGTAAAGAGAAAAAGACACTTTACACTTTTACATGCAGGGAAATAATAACATGAATTAACAATGACTTCTTAAAAACAAGTCGAGAAAAACAACAGAATGTCATCTTTAAAATGCTGAAATTAAGAAATATATATCCAGTGAAAGGATCCTTCAAAAATGAAGGTAAAATTGTTGGACAAACAAAACCTGAAAGAATTTGTCAACAGCAGACCTGCCCTATAAGAAATACTTAAGGATGTTCAGCCTGAAGGAAGATAATACCACATAGAAATTCAAATCTACAGGAATCTATAGCAAAATAGTGTGAAGTGCATATCTATTACAGTGTTCTTTGCAAAAGCAAAAAATTGGAAACATGCTAAATGTCCAACAAAAAGATGTCATTCAATTTCATTGTGTATCTATTCAAGAAAAACTACAAAGGCATTAAAAAAGAAATTAAAGATCTAAAGGACATGAGAAAATGTACATTATATCTTACATTTTTGGTCTTCTTTATCTGATAATTTCTGAGAAAATTGTGTGAAATATTTCACTGTAATTGTGTGTGTGTGTGTGTGTTGTCATTGCATACATATGAGTTCATGGTTTTTATATAGTCTTGATAAATTGCTGCTTCTGTCTGTAGTCTTTATATTTCCAATCATACTTTTTATATTAAATTATATTGTTGATATTGACAAAGCCATACTAGTTTTCTTGTAATATTTTCCAGATTATTTTTTTTAATTGTTGTATTGAACTTTTCTGCATCATTTTTATGGCATTTGCTTATAATTGAGTGGGTTTTTTTCTATTCAGTCAGATAGTCACTTAAAATTTAAAATTATTATTATGTGATTACCTTTTCTAACCACAGTAAAATAAAGTTAGAAATACAAAATTAAAGATAATGAACATAAATTTGGAAATGAGCATTCCTGTCTTTAACACTTGAATTGGAGAAGAAATCACAAGGAAATTTTGACACATTTAGAATCCTAACAGGAATATTGCATGTAAAACTTGTGAGATGCAGCTAAAATATTATTCAGAGGTAAGTTTATGTCAATATGTAAAGGTTTTTTTTAAAAAAAACATTTATTTGGCTGTGCCAGGTGTTAGTTGCGGCAGGCGGGATCTTTGTTGCAGTGTGCGGGATCTTTAGCTGAGGCATGTGAACTCTTAGTTATGGCATGTGGGATCTAGTTCCTTGACCAGGGATTGAACCTGGGCCCCCTGCATTGGGAGCACAGAGTCTTAGCCACTGGACCCCCAGGGAAGTCCCTGTAAAGGTATTTTAAAATAAAAAGTTACTGAAAATAAGAGGTAATCCTGCAACTGTGTAAGACAGGCCAAAACAAAACAAATTATGAGTGTATATCAGAGTAAGTGAAGTGAAGAACAAAATAAAGTTAGAAGCAGAAAATAAAATAGAGAATAAATAGGTGACAGTAAGCACAATAAACTTAAAAGCTTTTTATTAAAAAAATCAATAGCATAGACAAATCCCAGGTCACATAGATGGGGATGACAAAGGAAATAAATGATATTAATAAAGGAAAAGAAGGCTGAAGTCTAGATAACTCTGGAAAGAAAAAAATCATTTAAAACTATGCTGAGTAACAACAATAAATTTGAAAAATGTAGTTGAAATGGAAATAGACACGGAAATTACAAATTGCTACACTAAGAAAACTTGAAGACCTGAATAAATTAATAACCATCAAAAACAATCAATTTTTAAAACCCCTTCTTCCTTCAACAACAGCAAAATAGTTTTATAGGAAATGTGCTAACCCTTCAAGAAACATATGTCTTGTAAATTGTTTCAGATTATAAAACAGGGGAAAATGTCCTCACTCTCTTAGGTTAGTATAATTTAGATAATATAATCAGATAAGAATAGATCAAGACAATAAAATTGCAGATTAGTTTTATCTATCAACATAGATGCAAGAATCCTATATATAATATTACTAATTGTATTATATACAGAAATCATTTATATTAAATACAGTAGAATGAATACATATTTATATATAAGATTAATATATGTGATGTATATGGTTTAGCTGCTTATTTATGAGAGCTATGTAAGAATAGTCCATTATGATGAAAACCCTATGTATTCTATATTACCATTGAATATATTAAGTATCTAAACATTATATTTAGGTGTTAAGTATATAATAGATACTTTCATATATTTATTAAATGAAATCAATACATATATTAAGAAATTTATATCTATGTTAAAACAAGCAAGGATAATTTCATATCGGGAAATCTCTCTATGTAAGTCGTGAGATAAAAAGAGTAAAGAAAAGGGTATATGGTCATTTTAATAAACACAAAAGGAATTTAATAAAATTTAACATTCATTGTGGATATTAAAAGAAGGCAAAGATCTTATCCTATATGATAAAATATTATAAAATATTATATTATAAAATATTATTTCTCAAAAACCTACTGAAAACAGCGTACTTAGTGGTGTAACTTTAAAGTTAGAAGCAAATTTAGGATTCCTGCTATTGATGCTTCTCTTTAATATTTTATTGGAGTTCCTAACCAACACAGTAAGAGAAGAAAAAGAAACAAAAGGTATAAATATTGGAAAGAAAGGGAGCAAACTCCCTTCTTTGAGAATTTTTTTCTACAGTAAAATTTTTTTTCTACAGTAAAAAATTCAAGAGACTCTACAAAGTATTAGAAATAAAATTTTTAAGTAGAAGATCAACATAAAAATTAGTAATATTTCTATATGCTGTCAGTGACCAATTCAAAAATACAATTTAAGAACTGTAATTCCCAACAGCAGCAAAGCTTTTAGAACATCATGGATAAAATAAATTTTATTGATGGACATGAAAAAAATCTAAATAAATGAAGAGATACACTGTGTTTAATCATGAAAAGTTTCAATCTTCACAATTTTAAAATTTTCTCTAAATTTATGTATAGATTACATGCAATTTCAATCAAAATGTGTGAGGGAAAATAACTTCTATTAATGCTGGAAAGCGAAGGGCAGATAAAATGATCAAGAATGCTTGCTGTGAACCTGCGTTCAAGTGCCAAGACAGACCACTGTCAACAAACACCTCCTCGGATGGAAGCCTTGGGTTTTCATGGCATGTGATAACATCTTCAATTATAGAGGAATGGTAGTGCGACAAGAATTTAGTACTATCTAGATTCGTCAGCACCCACAATTGCACACTCCCTCAGAGCCATTGGATTAGTGGTTTTGGTCTCAGTGTTTATGCCTAACAAAAGCAAGCAAACAGTCATTAATGTGTAAGAAGTATGAATCTAAACTTCATAAACAGGAACAAGTTCATTTTTTAAAAAAGTCAAATAAAAAATGATCCTTTCACAACACCAAAATGTTGTAAACCAGAAAATCTTTCTTCTCCTCTTGCTGTAAACTTTTCTATTCTCTCAACTCAGTGTTTTTTTCATTCAGCACCCTCCACATAGGAAATGAACATACATTTCTGTCATTGACCTGAAATGACTCAGACTTATTTAAGAGAACCAGGAGCTAATTAGAGGTGATGACCAATGAATGACATCTCCAAAAACTGATTTGAAAACCATGACCTCTGCCTGTGGTTCTGTATCTAGTCTCTGATAGATAAAACAGAGGTAAACCCTTTCTTGGCAAGACTTATTATTGTACAGATTTGGAGGAAATTATGGTCCCTGACACTAAACTGGTATGAAACATATCAGCTGTGTATATAACACTAGTGCACTGAAGTTCCAACCTTCAGGGAGAAATCAGATGTGGGAGGGATTTTGACTTGAAATTCCTAACCCCATCTATTGAAAATCCACCTCATCAGCAATTATTATTTGAGTATAGATAGGGTGCAAATTGCTACATGAGGTGCCTGGGGTACATTTGATGACCTAAAGAAGACTGGGGGAAAATGTAATATGCATTCATGCAACCTCCCTCAGCTGTCTTCCAGGGTTATTAAGTACCCAGCACCATAAACTTCTACTTGTTTCTTTAAAAATTGTTAAAGCTGAAATGCCAGCATGTCAATAGCAGAGTAATATCCAAATCATACCTTATTCCTTCCAAGAGGCTGGAAAAGACAACATACATCCCCCAACGAGGACGAGACTAATCATGGAGCTAGTGCCAAGCCTGTGGAGATTTCCCCGGGGAGCTCCTCACTTTATCACATGTCACAGCTTTGTTCAGTTTCAACATTGCTCTCCGGAGCAGATTCCCTTCCACAGGCTCCAAAGGGGAAAGCGTTTCCTAAAAAATCTACCTAGGACAGGGCTGGCCAGGTTCAGGGATCCGTGGTAGCAGCACACTAACAAAACAGAGAGCTACAGAGGCCATTCCTCCATGAGAATAGTGATTTGACTCATACTAGCATCTGGACCAGAAATTGGTAATTCACGGTCACTACTTGATTTGGGAATTTATGCAAAATAATACTGGCTGCCAACAGCTCACGTGTCATTCCTCCTTACACTTTCAGTCTTCTTCCTCCCTTCATATGCCCAGCTATGACAGGCTTTGGGAACATAAGCATGCTCGCACGCATGTTTGCACACACACGGACACACATTTAGACAGGAGGTTATCGATACAGTTGGCTGCTCTGCTTCTGTAATCCCTGCTTACCTAGATCACGATGCATAACTCAAAGTCATAGAAAGCTGCGAGATTTTGCATTACTGCCTTTCTCCTACACGTAGATTGTTCAAGAAGGGTTAACCCTGTCGCTTCCCCACCGTCTGTAAGATAAAATATCCTCTCAGCTTTGATCATTTTGAACCAGTCCTGAAAGTCTAGAGAAATGCATTGATTTATCCATTCAGGATAGTTTCAATTAAACCTCATGATGGTAGAGAACAGCACGCAGCGCCAGGATGCAACGTGTTGAGAAATCACAGCCGCACATTGGTTGACTTGGCCTGAGGTCATCAGAAACCAAGAGCTTCCACTAGTAACTGAGATCTCAGGCAGACAGAGTGATGGAGAATGGACCCCATAGAGAACACAGCATTGGCCACAGGGTCAAAGATTCCTGGGGTTCTTTGGGGTTCCTCAGGGAGCAGGTGTAACTCTTCCCAGCTCTAAAACTCAAAGGTTGTGACTCAGAGTTGGCTCTGTCTTACTAGCCAGAGGGGTGGAAATGTTCACTGAAGTGGCATTGAATTGACCTGGCCAGAGATTAAAATGTTCTTTCTCTCCTTTATTCTCCCAAGTTACACTGCACTCTCTCAGGCCACGCTTCTGAGAGAGCAAAGATGAACAACAAAGTGCTGTTAAATATCCTGCTGACAATGTATAGAAATGAAGAGATTGTCCTCAAAGGCTTCTGTGAAGGTTGCAGGGACGGGTGAGGGCAAATGTTTTCTGAAGTACAGTTGTCACTCTGTGTTAATAACTGCATCTGACCTTTCCCTGACAAAGGCTCTTTGCTGGCTTCCACACTGAGCGGCCAGAATGATTTAAAATTTAAGCCCTGACAATAGGGGACACGCTGCACTTTGTTTTCTCCAAAACTTTTGCCCGTCATGGAAGTTCTGCGGAAGGCAAGAGAGAAGGGTGAAAAATCACCCCAGGGCCACTCCGTGGAATAAGCTATGCTAGTAACTAAAAAGCCTCATGCTTGCAACTGCAGTTCAAGTACTTTTAAAAAAATCAACTAAGGCACCATTTCTTCTTTTGCCTCGGGGATAAGTGACTAAAAATAACTAATAAATATTTGTGACTCCCTTTCCTCCGCTAAACCTGGCTTAACCTCCCACTAGAGGCTCCCTCTCCATTAAAACTGATCTTTTTATTCAACCCCAACTCTTAAATTGACGTCTTGGTCCAATTCTTGTTTCATATTCTGCCTACCAGCTTTCCCGTAGCCTTGTGTGCTTTGCTAGCCGGCTATTCCCAGAGCTATCGGCACTAATTATGAGCTCTCTTTGGAGATTTATGGTATATTATCCTCAGCTGTTATGTAGCCAGAATCTTCTCTTTTGCATCTGCATGAATCTATCTAGCTTGTGTTGTCTCTAGAAGCAATACAAATTCAATAGCTAAGTATTGATTTAAAATGGAAACCTAGGAGTCAAAGACTCTGTGTTAGGTCTAAGGGAAAAGAAGTGAAGGGTCAGCTGTGAGCTTTACCCTCAATGTACTTCTGGTCCAGTGGTGCAGAGGCAGCTGGGGTAGAAGCTGATGGGAGAGGCCATTCAAGGCTGAGGAGATAGCTTTCAGGTTGAGGTCAGCGGGAGGTAAGACCCAAGATCAAGAGAGTCCTGAGGCTGAAATTCCTTCAGTTTATATATGCCCAAACTGGGGCCCAACAGGTGAAATGATTTGCTATTGGCAAGGATCAGCACAGCCAAGATGGTATAATACTAGTAGGAACTAACAGTAACGATTGCACACATTTTTTGAGCTCTTGCCCTATGCTAAGAGCTTTACATGCAGTCACTCTTGTCATCCTCACCACAATTCAAGAGGTTGGTCCTATTGTTTTTCTCCAGGTTTACCAAGGCTGAAGTTGAGACATTAAGTGATTTTTCCAAGGTCACAGAGTTAGAGAGCGGGTGAGCCAGACTGAGACCCCAGGGCTCTGCCACTGTAGTCTGTGCAACTCTGTTCCTCTATTCTTGCTCTAACTTCCTTCAAAGAAGAAGAAAAAACTAAAATGAAGTTAAAACTCCTTACTGGTATGCATGATTTCCTTGCTCTTTGTGGATCCTGACCCTGGTGTCACCGGGTTCAGGGCCCCAGGTGTCATTAAAAGCATCAGTCACAGACAAGATCTTTCATTAAAGGGCCTTGGTTATTACCTCACTTGTAAAATGAGAGGGTTGGACCAGATAATCCCCGTGGTCCCTTCTGGTTCTCACAGTCTATGATTCTATGATTCCAAACAAAGGTTGCCATCCTCAAAGACTGTAAATTTCAACTCCTTTCACAAGCCCTAAAGAGGAAGGAAAGGAAAGAAGAATTGATTGCCTGCTTGTGCAAATTTAAGTAATAGAGAACAGAGATGCTACCCTTGTGAATTCCTGGGTGATATGCATGACTTGGAAAAAGAAGAAAAGTATCTCATGCAATACCATAGGGCACCCTTAGCTTAGCCTTTCTTCCTGAAATAAAAATACAACTGAGTTTTTCAAGTTAGTGGGTTGATGTATCACTCTGTTCCCCCTCATCATTCTCGTATGATTCAACAAACATTAGAGAGAAATTTTTCTGCTTAAATTCCTTCCTGCAACAGAAGTAAATATCTTACTTTTATAAAATACATTTCTTAAAGATAAAATACAGTTCTACAATGCTGTTTCAGATGGATTTGCCATAAGTCAGCTACCCTTGTTCAAATAATGGACTATGAACATAATCCATCTTGGGGAGTCAGGATGTACAGAACTTGGTCTTATTAAGGTGTTCTGTTATGAGGCCCAGTCACTGATACAATGAATTGTTTTTCAACTGGGCTGTGGCTGCCACCATAAGTCTTCGGCTTGAATGAAAAGGCAATTAAGAAAGGAAGTTGGAACAAGAAACTCAAACTAGATACTCTTCTTTTTCTAGTGCTAACATAATTAAAATTGTGTTTAACTGCCAGCTGGCTAAGACTAAATAAAAATGTGCAGTTAAGGGCACTGGTGAGGCCAACTATCTCCCAAACACTCTCTCTCCTACTAGTGCCATTTGATTCTTTTCTTTCCTGCAGAAGTTTCTTTTAAGGTGTGGTAAATTCTGCGTGTGGGTAATGGAAAAGTTGCACATCCCAATTCCCCATTTCACAATCCTTAGTTACTTTAGAGTTAGTTGGCTCTGACAGACATAACGTACTTTCTGCTGCTTCGCACAGGGGCCATCAGGGTGACTGTGTTCAAAACCCATAGCCCAACTTCCTTTCTTACGTGACCATGGTAAGAAAGCCCTAGTCTCCCAGGAAAGCAAAAAAATTGTATTCCATCAAGGACGGTATTAGTAATCTATTGCTATGTAATAAAGTACTGCAAAACTTAGTGGCTTAAAAAAATACAAAATTATTGTCTCTCAGTTTTGGGGGGGGTCAGGAATTTGGGTATGGCTTGGTGAGGTCATCGATCTGAGGGTCTCTCACAAGACTGCAATCGGGGTTTAACTGCAGTAGGATCTGCTTCCTGCTTCCTCGCTTACTCCTTGGTTGTTGTCACTCTTCAGTGCCTTGAGGGCTGTTAGACTGAGGACCTCAGCTCCTTGCTGGATGTTGGCTGGAGACCACCCTCGATTCTTTGCCACATGGCCTTTCCAGTGTGGCAACTTGTTTCATCCAGTCCAGCTAGACAGAGTCTGCTAGCAAGACAAAGTCACAATCTTTTGTAACCTAATCATAGAATTGTTATCACATCACCTTTCCATATTCTATTGGTTAGAAGTAAGTCACTAGGTCAGTCAGTCCGTACTCAAGGGGAGAAGATTATACAGGGGTGTGCATACCAGGAAGGTGGAGATCACTAGGAGTCACCTTAGAGGTCATCTACTACAAGGAAAAATGTGCTTCCAAGGCTTGACCAATCGTCATACAATAATTAAAAGCTAAGGTCTAATCAGTTAGCCTCCTTCCCAATTTTTAGAGCAAAATCATCATTCTAAGAAGAATAGAATCATCAGTTATAGGTGCTCCTTCTCATTTCCACTACTACCTACACATGTGGGATCTTCATAGCTACTACTTGAAATGGAATCTTTTCCTGTATAAGCATTAAAATTACACTGTTGCATTATTTCTCAGAATTTACACTAGTAACTCTTACGGTTTAGTTGCTGTTGATACGGGTGTGACCTAACATATATAAAAATATTCTGAATCTACCGATAAATCCCTGTGGCTACTTGGGCAAGTCATCTCCCCACTTTGGGTCCAAATTTGCTTCCCTAAAGAGCAAGAAGTTTACTTTAGATGGGGACTAAGCTCCCTACAGCGTTGTCATTATATGGTTTTTATTTTGGGTCCATCAAAAGAAGCACTAATGAAAACCTTGCTGGATTTCTTTATGATGAATATGGTCAGCTGATTGCATCCAGTGTTTATCTGTTAGGGTTCTCTAGTCTAAGCAACAGAAATGGACTCTCATTAACTAGAGTTCAGAATTATGTTTTGAGGGAGGAGGGAATTTATTGGAAGGATAATGGTGGGGGCGGGAATCATAGACTGAAAGGAAGAGTAGAACAACTAGGCCACTGGAAGGGAAGCAGCCAAGCCCCCTCTAGGGCTTGCAGCAGTGGGTCCATCTCTCTGGGGCCCTCTCATATTGAGGTATGGCACCAAATGTCTTATATTCCTGTATGTCTTCTCTGATTAAACTGATATTTAAATCCATAGGGGAGAGATTCTGATTAGCTCTACTTGGATTATCATCCTACCCTGCTGTCAAGGGAAAGAGTCTTACGATTGTCAGTCCCATCAGAACAAGTGATGGGGGAGGAGCATTTCCCGAAAAGAGGTCATGTTGAGTAGATTAAAGCAATTTATATCACTACTTTCAACCAAAAGGATGGCTGGGGCAATGGATATTTGTAGGAGCTAAGTTAGGAATATGTTATCCACAAAACTTAGTTGCTTAAAAACCTACAGAATTATCTCACAGTTTTGGGGGGTCAGGAGTCTGGACATGGCTTAGCTGGGTCTCTAGCCTTATTTATGGGTCAAGTTAGGGTTAGTCGAATCAGCTTTGATCTAAGTATGCCTTCCTCAGTCAGCAGTACTCAACAGTAGCCACATGTAGTCTGTTGGAATGTAAGCCCCATGAAGTCAGGAGTCTTTGGTTTACTCAGGCATCACAAGTGTCTAGAACAGGACCTGGCATATAGTTGACTTTCAATAAATATGGTTGAATAAATGCATTGAATGTACTTGGCTGGTGTAAATGTACACTGGTGCAAGTGAACCATATCTCACACAGAGGTTAGACTCCAGTGACAATTTGTAATGGGGAGCTGCATGTCATAAAAATGACCACATGATGAATAACATGGGGGGGCTTTCTAAACCTCACTGAACTTTGACATTTTTAGCCATTTTTCTACATAATAACTCCAACGGGGTATCTTCTCTCTGAAGTTTCTTTTATCCAGCACCGTAAAAGTGACTCCTTTGCATTTACTGGCCATGATGTATAAAAATGTGTATCATTAAGCCTTTCATGACAGGCCTCAAGAACCACGGCCTGGGCATAAGCAGGTTCATTTGTCCTGTCTTGTCCATACTCTAGGATGTACACTTGTGCCTATGCTGCCATTTTGGAAAATATCAAGATCCTTAAAGATGTTCATACCATTGGACCAAGTATGATTCCAATTTGGAAACTATCATAAGAAAATAATCAGAGCCCTATAGGGATGTATATTGCAGTGTTATTTTTAATAGTAAAATTCAAACCTATTAAAATGCAAAATAGAGAAAGGTTAAATACTTTATGTATATATAATTAAATATTCTGCAGCTTTTGAAATTCTTGCTTGTTGGTAGTAAAAATGTTACCATACCCATTTTAGCAGTGGGGGAAGTTAAAGATAGATTCAATTCCTTGTAAAATGTTGAAGTGTCATATAATCCCTATGCTGAAAAGTTGACCTGTGGTCATTTAGTCCAACTCTAACAATGTGAGAGTCTTCCACATACTGCTTTAAGGGGTCCTCTGACTTACTTGCTACCTCCCATGAATGATGTGATTGACAGAATAAAGAGCCCCTCAAAGATTTCCACGTCCTAATCCACAAACCTGTAAACATGTGATCTTAAATGGCAAAGAGGAGTTAAGGTTGCAGGGGGCATTGAGGTTGCTAACCAGCTGACCTTAAAATAGGGAGGCTTCTTTGGATTATCTGGGTGGGCCAGGTGAAATCACAAGAGTCCTTAAGAGTGAAAGAGGGAAGTAGAAGAAAAGAGTCGGAAGGGAGATACGATTCTGGAAGAATGGTCAGAGAACATGGGACATTGCTGGCTTTGAAGATGGAGGAAAGGGGCCACATGCCAAGGAATGCAGGCAGCCTGTAGAAGCTAAAAAAGATGAGGATACAGATTGTGCCTTAGAGCCTCCAGGGGAATACTGCCCTGCTGCTGTGACTTTAGCCCAATGAGACCCTTTTATACTTCTGACCTCCAGAACTCTAAGATGATAAATTTAAGTCACTAAGTTTGTGGTAATTGGTTACAGCAACCATAGGAAACTAAGAGAGATGGGTAGTTTGTCATTTCTCAAAACTACTTCCATATTTCAGACCTTGCAAGGCAATGTGGGAAAATGGACCAAATATTTATTGACCAGGAAGTCCCTGAAAGATGGGCTTTAAAATATATTTCTGAGGTCTCACCTCAAATCTTAACCTAAAACCACATCCCAATTCACTGAAATTATGTAACTGATCTTAGCATATTGTCCTTCTTTTGGCTGTCTTGGTTTGGATTACCTCTCACACGTGGTGGTATATAGTGCCTTGAATTCCTCTCCTTTCTAAAATTCTTAGACACAGATCTGGTGAGAAATTAAATTTCTTTGAACACGTGAATAGACTATAATAATTGATGAAGTTGAAGAACTACTCAAAGTCTTACTCATAACCTATAGCCTGGGCTTCTCAGGGATTTAATAAAGAGTGTCTTCCTCTCACACAGTTTACCAGCCTTAAATTGTTAGAGAGGAAATCAAGGAGTCATCAAGTTACATGGTTACATATTAATCATTAGATGTTATAGTTGGTCATAGTTATTTTATTTATTACCTTTTTATGCATCAAATGCAATATTCAGAAGCACATAGACAGTTACATAGATTCAGGGGTTTCTAACTTAGGAAAAGTGGGCTTGGTTTCTCTGTGTGCCCTTTGTTTACTTGCATGAACCAAAAAAATGCATTTGTAATCAGGACATCACCCAACAATGCGACTGCTGCAAAGAGATCACAAATTAACCCGCAAGAATGGAAGGCAACCCAGAGTTTTTTGAGAGCAATCTTAGAGCTTGGAGAATTCAGAAACCAAGTAAACCTTCTGACATAACTATAAAATGTGGTATAAACCCTAGAAAAAAATGGCCATCTTGAAAGGGTAACAGCACTTTTATGAGAATCCCAACCGCACCATGGCAACATCAACCCGTCAAAGCAAATGAAGGGTAGTAAAAGTAAAATTAAACATGATGGAGGGGACACCAGCTTGCTAACAGCTTTCCAAGCAGTAAAGCTTTCAAATGTTATCTCTTCATTGGTCTGTTCAATCACACATGCCTGCTACCAAGCTTTATCATATTATGTATCTTTCTCATCACTGCAGCCTGCCACCGGTTTGATGGACTTGTCTGTATATTCACAAAGGAGGGAAAGAGAGTGTTCCCCTTCCCCCAACTGCAGCTCCCTCCTTGTGAGCCCTCATCTCTCTCCTGTAATTCTTCTCTCCCAGTGTCCTCTCTTGCCCTTGTTCTGGGGTCCAACATGAGTCTCTCTGGCATAACAAAGGTTGCCGCGCAGCTTTGAGCTTTGGGGACTAAATATAGATCAAAGCCCCATCCTACCCTGAGTCATCCAAAAGACAGATTCCAAAGAGCGTCTGACTTTGTCCTCTCTTTGCTTCTAAAAATCAGCATCCTCCTTTCCTCATGGTTCTTTTTCCTCCCAACTAATCCCTCTTCCTTACCACTTCTCCGACCTCCTGCAGGGAAAATTGTGAAGGCATTTTCATGTGTTAACTCACAGACTTGTTAATCCCCTGGACTGAATGCCTTTGCCCTGTTTTCAGGGATGCAGAAATCTTAAGGTTACATTTATTCTCTGACCTGCTCAACCACCAGGGAGTCGGGGCAAATTCTGGCCTTTCAGTGCTTTAAACTTCTTCCCGACTCTATTTTCCAGTTCTAAACAAATAAGGTTCCCATTCATTTTGTGTGCAGTGTTTGCAATGCCAAATACCTAAGCCTGTAGACCATATGAGTTATTCAACTGTATGGAAAGGGAAAAGAAAAACAAATGACTAATCAGCCGGCTAAGGCTTCCCATAGCCCACACAGTGATGAGGAGATTCAGGGGGGGAAAAAAAGCTGGGATACCATGCTGTGGTGCTTACACATAGTCAATAGGGGGTGGAAAGGGAAAGGAGAAACCAAGAAAAGAAAGGCAAAGTTGCTGCAGCCAAGTGTCTCATAAAATTGCCATGTTTTAGCCTGAGTTTATTGCCTGTTAGTGTGGGTAATTGAATTGCTTTCTCTCCTGTGGGCTAGTATGAGAGCCTACCTCCTTTTTCTAGGATCAGCATTAAAGCGTTCCCAGTTAAATCGGTTCCTTTGATTCATTCATCCATTCAACACATACTTATTGAGACTCAACAGCGTGCAGAGTTGGACTTAGAATGCATTTGAAGTCTGAGAAAGGGCAGCACTGAACTTAGCCATGAGTGTGCTTCAGAGAGAAGATGCCTAAATGTGCTGTGATGGCTCCCAGCAGCTCTGTCTCCAGATGTTTCTCTCCATGTCCGCCTCCTATGAGTCAGGTCTCAGGCGTCTGGTTGTCCTGGCTCGAGCTTCCAGCCAGGAACCCAGATGTCTGCACGCGCTGATTTTCCATCTCTTTTTCTACTCTTAGAGGGTTATCGTAGCCTTCCGCACTTCCTGTCTTCAGTGGCTGCTTAAAGTACGAACACTTACTGGGGGGAAATATTCAAAGTATGAATGAGATCGTGGTTCCAAAAAGAGCCCATGAGGATTCTGATAAGTTTAATTTTGTGGTGTGTGTGCACGCACGTGCACGCACGTGCACACACACACACACACACACGCACACCAGAGCCTGCTTGCAAGCTCATGTGTGGGTGCACGTGTGCGCTCGCACGCACACACACACTTCTGTTGCTTTATTCTTTACTTCAATTGATCCTAATATTTATAATCGAAGCAGTCAGCCATCTTCTCCCAAAATGTAAGAAATGGTTTATCTAGTTGATGATGCCAAAGCCAAAACATTGTACTTCTTGGAGGGTCCTCACGTAAACTGAAAATCACATGAATTGAATCATATCATCACGGAAACCTGGGGCTGAAGGCAGGGTTGAGAGGCGGATGAGCAGAGGACTGGTTTTCTCCTCACAGTCTCTTACAATTTACTCTGTGGCCATGGACGCGTCACTTTCATTTTAATTAATTAATTTATTTATTTAAAAAAATTATTTATTTATTTATGGCTGTGTTGGGTCTTCGTTTCTGTGCGAGGGCTTTCTCTAGTAAACCCCAGGCTGTCTGGAAGAAATTTAATTCATTGCCCTCTTGAGCTCCACCAGGGCTAAATAGAGAGGGAAGGGTGAATAGGTGAACCCCAGTCTTCCTCTCAGGGTGTTGCATGTTTATGGTGACCTCGATTTGTCCATGTGCCCCTCTCCCCTCACCCCATCCTGAGGTCTAGCAACTCATACTCTGAAAAACTTTCCAAACACAATGAGAAAACTGTGAGAACATATATATAAGCAACAAAGATTCTTTCAAAAATTATGTTTTAGCTCCACAGAGTGTGTTAGGGTTTTTCTATATATTTATTTATTCATTTATTTTTGGCTGTGTTGGGTCTTCGTTTCTGTGCGAGGGCTTTCTCTAGTTGCGGCGAGCGGGGGCCGCTCTTCATCGCGGTGCGCGGGCCTCTCACTGTCGCGGCCTCTCTTGTTGCGGAGCACAGGCTCCAGACGCGCAGGCTCAGTAGTTGTGGCTCACGGGCCCAGTTGCTCTGCAGCATGTGGGATCCTCCCAGACCAGGGCTCGAACCTGCGTCCCCTGCATTGGCAGGCATACTCTCAACCACTGCGCCACCAGGGAAGCCCCGTCACTTTTATTTTAAAACGTAGATATAAATATAAAAACATTGTAAATACAAATATATACCCACCTATATCTTTAGCACCAATCACATGCGACCGTCTTGTACTAACTGTATTAGTGTGATAGGGCTGCCATAACAAAATATCACAGATGAGGTGGTAAACAACAGAAGTTTATTTTTCCTCAGTTCTAGAGACCAGAAGTCCAAGAGCAAGGTGTTGCAGATCTGCTTTGCTCTGAGGCCAGTCTCCCTGAGAATGGCTGACCTCTGGCTGTGCTCTGGCTCTGTCCTCATGTGGGCTTTCCTCTGTGTGTTCCTCTGGTGCCTCTTCTTCTTTTATGTATTGGCCTCATTTCGACTTAATGCCCTCTTTATCTCCAAATGTGGTTACATTCGGAGGTGTTGGGACTTCAGTATAAGAATTTAAAGGGGCGGGGGATAGAATTCAGCCCCTAACACTAGATGCAAGGCAACAAAAATAAATGGGGCATGGTTTTTGCCCCTGAGGATCCAGTCATTGAAACAGAAATAAAGTTAATTACACTATAGTGTAAGAAGTGTAGCAATAGAGGCAGGTACTCAGTATAGTGAGGGCACAGAGGAGAATCAGCAAGTCAAGTCACCTTAACTCACAGGGAGAACCAGGAGGGAGACAGTGTTTGTACTGGGTCTTCCCATCTTAGTAGGAGTTCTCCAGGTCAATGGGAAAGGACGAGGAAAGGAATGGGCATTTGATATGGGTGGATATTTAGGGTCAACCCAGTGGCCCAAAAAGGTCAGTGCTGTCTCATATTAAGGACCTCCTGTGTTGGGAGGAGAGAAATGTGTCCCAGCTCTGCTTAGCCAGTTAGATCTCTAACTGGTCTAAATCTCATACAAGCCTATTTAAGCTGTGGTGAATTTTGTACTCTGTGTGCAGTGCTGTCCTAGGGTCCTTGAAGGCAGAAAGGACACTAACCCTGTCTCTTCATAATCTGAATAGGGAGATCAGAGACAATTGAAATAACTTGAATAACATTACAAGGCAACAAATGAATAATTCCAAAGAATATTTGCCTCTTTCCCTCTAGATAAAAAGAATAATGTTATACTGAATCTTCTTTACATTTTGCTCAAGGAATCAAACGGTCTATAACAGTGTTTCTCAAACTTGAGCAATATATTTTAAAAATTCACAGATCCTCCTTGTGTTACCTTAAATTATTAATGTTATGTAAGAGCATAGATGCAAGAGCCACACTTCCTGGGTTTGAATCTTAGATCTACCATTTATTGGTTATGTGACCTTGGCCAAATCATTAAACTCTCTTTGCCTCGGTCTTCTCATCTGTGAAATGGGGATGATAATAATACCTATATTCATAATAATGTTATGAGAATTAAATTAGTTATGAGAATTAAATTGTTTTATTAGGTTCTTTTTTAAAATTTACAATGTTGCATTTAATTTCTGCTGTACAGCAAAGTGACAGTTATATACTTTTTAAGAAAAATTTTGTTGAAGTATAGTAGATTTACAATGTTGTGCTAATTTCTGCTGTACAGCAAAGTGACTCAATTATACATATATATATTTACATATTCTTTTCCATTATGGTTTATCAAAGGATATTGAATCTAGTTCCCTGTGCTATACAGTAGGACCTTGCTGTTCATCCATCCTATATATAATAGTTTGCATCTGCTAATCTCAAACTCCCAATCCTCCCCCCCACCTCCTTGGCAACCACCAGTCTGTTCTCTATGTCTGTGAGTCTGTTTCTGTTTCATAGATAAGTTCATTTGTGTCATATTTTAGATTCCACATATAAGTGATATCATATGGTATTTGTCTTTCTGTTTTACTTCGCTTAGTATGATAATCTCTACGTCCATCCATGTTGCTGCAAATGTCATTATTTCATTCTTTTTAATGGCTGAGTCATATTCCATTGTATATATATACCACATCTTCTCTATCCATTCATCTGTCGATGGACATTGAGGTTGTTTCCATGTCTTGGTTATTGTAAATAGTGCTGCTATGAACATAGGAGTGCATGTATCTTTTCAAATTATAGTTTTTTTCTGGGTTTATGCCCAGGAGTGGGATTGCTGGATCATATGGCAACTCTGTTTTTAGTTTTTTGAGGAACTTCCATACTGTTTTCCATAGTGGCTGCACCAATTTACATTCCCACCAACAGTGTAGGAGGGTTCCCTTTTCTCCACACCCCCTCCAGTATTTATTATCTGTAGAGTTTTTAAGGATGGCCATTCTGACTGGTGTGAGGTGGTACCTCACTCTTGTTTCGACTGGCATTTCTGGAATAATCAGTGATGTTGAGCATCTTTTCATGTGCCTCTTGGCCATCTGTATGTCTTTGGAGAAATGTCTATTTAGGTCTTCTACCCATTTTTCTATTGAGTTGTTTGTTTGTTTGTTGCTATTTAATTATAGGAGCTGTTTGTATATTTTGGAAAGTAAGCCCTTGTCAGTTGCATCATTTGCAAATATTTTCTCCCAGTCTCTAGGTTGTCTTTTCATTTTGTTTACGGTTTCCTTTGCTCTGCAAGAGTTTATAAGTTTGATTAGGTCCCATGTGTTTATTTTTGCTTTTATTTCCATTGCCTTGGGAGACTGACTTAAGAAAACATTGGTATGATTTATGTCAGAGAATATTTTGCCTATGTTCTCTTCTAGGAGTTTTATGGTGCCTTGTCTTATATTTAGGTCTTTAAATCATTTTGAGTTTATTTTTGTGTATAGTGTGAGGGTGTGTTCTAGCTTCATTGATTTACATGAGACTGTCCAAATTTCCCAACACCACTTGCTGAAGAGACTGTCTTGTATATTCTTGCCTCTTCTGTCGAAGATTAACTGTCCATAGGTGTGTGGGTTTATTTCTGGGCTCTCTATTCTGTTCCATTGATGCATATGTCTGTTTGTGTGCCAATACCATGCTGTTTTGATTACTGTAGCTTTGTAGTATTGTCCGAAGTCTAGGAGTGTTATGCCTCCTGCTTTGTTCTTTTTCCTCAGGATCTTCTTTTTATCTTCTTTTAATCTCCTTTTATGAACTCCTGAGAATATGTAGTCAGCCTATGGAGTTAGAGACCCTAGTTTGAGTAAGGAGGTATCCCATATATGCTAATGATCTCTGTGAAGACTATACAGGAGGATGGTTGCATGGGACTGCAGCTTATACGCGTGGGGCTACAAGGTACTCACACATGTGCCTCTTCTTTGTATTTCTTTCTTTTAATTATAGTTAATTTACAATGTCGTGTTAGTTTCTAGTGTACAGCAAAATGACTCAGTTATATATATCATATATTTTATATATATATATTCTTTTTCAGAGTCTCTTCCATTATAGGTTATTGCAAGATATTGAGTATAGTTCCCTGAGCTATACAGTAGGTCCTTGTTGTTTACCTATTTTATATATAGTAGTGTGTTTACCTATTTTATATATAGTACTGTGTATGTGTTAATCCCAACCTCCTAATTTATCTCCCCCCGCCTCCCCTGCTTTTCCCTTTGGTAACCATAAGTTTGTTTTCTATGTCCTTGAGTCTATTTCTTTGTATTTTTTTGAACAGAACTCTAGGTTCTGGAGTAACCCAGAGTTACCCATTGGTATGATGAAATCCTTCATAAGTGGAGATGTCAAAGCAATTATCTTATGGCTTCCTGAGTTTCCAACTCTACATTACAGTCAAATCGAACCTGGAAGCTTCTTTCTCGTGGTATCCGTTATGATGCAATTTGGCATCCTCTCCAGCCTAAATCAATACATTTCATCATTAAAAAGTTCAACCTCTTTGTAAAGAGCTTTGGTTTTCAGCTTGGTTGGGGTGGGGCAGAAATGCCTTGCTCTGCTGGCCTGTGGACCACTGGCTCTTAACGAAACCCTGCAGAATGTGTGTACCTTTAAAGCAGAGAATCATGGAAGGCTGGCATGCAGTAAGAAATGACCAAGTTCAACCTCTTTTGTTTTACATGTTGAGAAGTCAATGCTGACTTCTCAAAGAGAGCACAAACCTTAAAAAAAAATCATACTTATTGAGTGTGAAGAGTAAACACAGAAAGTCTGTGTTTTCTTGTTAGAAACACTGTAGTCTGGTTCAAGGTGCTCTGGGATGGTCCCGGTACTTCCATCATTTGGCTACAGGACTTTGGCTCAAATGTGGGAGGTTTCTTGAACAGTTGGTTAATGCAGAGAGGCAGATCTGACTCCCTTGTCCTGTTTTCAGGATGCTCAGGCCATCAAGCTGTCCCAGCCTTTGTCATATGCCATCACATGTGTGTGTATGTCTGTCCTCTTCTAGTACAGAATTCCCAGATTATATGAATACGTCTTGTTGGCAAAAAGATTCTGTGGTCAAATAATTGTTGAAGTGCAGAGTTAAATAGTGAACATTTCCTAGGACTTCTTAGAACATTTAATATGCCCACATGCATTGCAAATCTCCACCAGGGGCATAAGCAGGATGTTGCAATTCACTTATTTTTTTGAACCGGAGATTTTTATTTTTAGGGCATATCTGGTAGGACCTGGATAAACACTATGTTACCTAGATTTTAATCCCCTGTCCACAGTTATAATGACTTAGTCCTCCTTGTGCCCTAAACTAAGTGCACTATGCTGGGCACATGACGGGTTACCAAACATGTTTAATGAAAGAATGAGTGAAGTTCCGTGTTTTCCCGAGTTCTCAGTTTGCTCATCTGCCATATGTAGAAGTAAGATTACATGTTATTTTGCTTGGTGGTTTTAACATGTTCAGAAGGAGAAGGATTTGAATGAACATACATTGTTAAACTGGGAAATACTTTGTGTATTTTGTGTTACCATCAATATCAGAACAACCACTACCAATCTATTACTATTAGTAGGTGCTTCACAGAAAATTGTTTCTTGTAACCTTTGCTCTACATGGAGTATTAAATATCTCATAAGTTTTATTACCATAATATATATAGCTTTTAAATAGAATCGGGTAGAATTAAATAAAATTTACCAAACATATGTAAATGGATCATTTGCTGGATCCTTGCTTTCTAAGTTGCCTAGGCCTGAAAACAAGGGTACTCATATATCTAGACAAATATTCACCTGCAACCCTCATTCATCTGGTTATAACTATATATGATAATTATTACTACAGCTATATGTGTGTATATATTTGTTTTGTATATATATGCATATACTAATTGCTCAATAAATGTGTGTGTATATATATATATATAATATATATTGCAACCCTCATTCATCTGGTTATAACTATATATGATAATTATTACTACAGCTATATGTGTGTATATATTTGTTTTGTATATATATGCATATACTAATTGCTCAATAAATGTGTGTGTGTGTATATATATATATATAATATATATGCAAATATGATTTATCAAGCAATTACTATGAGCCAGGTATGGTGACAGGCACTTTTTTATTTATTGTCCTCATCCTCACAATAACTCTGCAAAATCTGGCATTATCATCCCTAGTCTAACAAGAGAAAGCTAAGGCCTAGAAATGTTTGATAAGCACCCAGAAGTTTAGGGACCCTGTGCCTTAATTCTCCAAAAGAATCCTCAAGATGTACTTGCTCAGCCTAAAACAGACTTGCTCATATCTTGCATTTATACCCTGATAAGTTATGGCCCATGCCCAGAACAAGAATATCCAACCGGAATGGAGGGCTGACAGTAGCCAAGCAACAGAGAGGAAATATTTGAAGCGTGACACTGTATTACTGTAACTCAAGACGGCCCAAGGCCCAGAAGAAGGGCAGTTTGCCTCAAGTCACAGTGAACACTGACACGATGCCATCACACACCTGGCATTATTCTCAGCTTTTTACCTTGCTCACAAGCCTCACGATAACCATACATGGGCTACAATTATTTAAATCGTTTTGCAGATAAAGTAAAACAGAGGCCTAGAGAGTTAGAGCAATTTGCCCATGGTCACAGAGCTGGTAAATGGCCAGCTGGGACTTGAACCCAGGTAAAGCTAAATTTAGCAGCCGGGTGCTTAACTCCTAAAGCAGTACAAGCAGTCTTAACACACCTACTGCCTCCTTAAATCCTGCTCCACCTCGGTTGCCAAGTCCTAATCAATCCAAGGGTTCTTGCAACCACGTTATCCTGTAACCATTACCTTGTGATGTTGTATTACCATAACTGTCTCCCCAGTGAGCCAGTGGTTCTCCCCTACGTGCCTCCACAAACCCCCGTCGAAGTCGCTGGACCATAGGTGTTCAGCTGCTCTCCCTTGCAGTCCAGTTCTCCTCTTCCCCACTGCTCACACTACGCCCAGAGTTTTGCCTTCTGATGTAAGGTTTACAGGGGAGTCATCATCACACAGTTACCCTCAACCATGCAGCGCTGACAATGCAATCATCTGTCAGCAAATGAGCTGAGCGGTTCCTGCATGAGGCTGTCTGGACCACAGTTGGCAAAATCAGGTTATGACCTTCATGCCTTCTAACCAAACTCAAACAATAGAGCTCTCCATTACCCAGAATGGGAGCACGGTTTTCTCCGGCTTTCCTGCCCACATACTGAGATTCACATAGAAGCCACAAAGCTAGAGGGAAAATATCTCAAGACAAAATGCTTTTGTCCTGTCTCCTTAATTAAAGAGTTGAACTTGTTTTATAGAAGGCTCTTGGAAACCAATTATAATATTTCCTGCACATTTCTTTTCACTAAGGAGCGTGTTCCCAGTGTTATACCTGGCAGGTTTGTCTTCTGGGTAGTCAAAATTTAATCATTTTATTTAGTCAGTGGATAGGGTAAAGACTGATGTAGAGACCATGGGACAGTCAGACAAGGCACAAAGCCCCTGTGTGCTATTAATGCTGACCAGGTGAGGAAGACCCTCTATCTCTTCTCTCTTTTTTCTCACGACAAACTATTCTGAAGACATTTCCAACATACAGAAAGTTAAAAGGATTTTACAGTGAATAACCCCCTCACCCATACGTAGGTTTTATTTCACTTGCTTCCTGTCACATCTATGTGTCTGTCCATCCTTCTATCCAGTTACCAATCCATCTTATGTTAAAGTGCATTTTAAGTAAGTTGCAGACTTTGGTACACTTCACTCCAAATACTTCAGCACACATAGCCTTAATTAAATTTAATATTCATTTATGTTTCTCTCTCACTTGTGAATTTTGAGGTAAAGTTTGCATACAATAGTGTAGAAATCTTAAGTGGACCCTCCACTGAGTTTTGATATCTGCATACACCTGTGTAATCCAAACCCCTATCAAGGTATAGAATATGACCATTACTCCAAAAAGTTTCCTCATGCCACATCCTACTCAATCTACAACCCCCACCTCCCCGGCGGCAATCAATATTACGATTTTTTCCCCACTGTAGATTAGTTTGGTTTGCTCTGGAGTGTCATATATATGGAATCATAGAGTAGGTACTCTTTTGGGTAAGTTTCCTCCCTCAGCATAATGTTTTTGAGATTCATCCATGTTGTGTGTATCAGTAATTCAGTCGTTTTTACTGCTGAGTAGTATTCCCTGTGTATAGATATACCACAGTTTGTTTATCCATTCACCTGGTTATGATTACCTGGGCTGCTTCCAGATTTTGGCTCTTGTGCATAAAGCTGCTGTGAATTTCTGCGTACAGGTCTTTGTGTGCACATATGCTTTCATTTATCTTGGGTAAATAGGAGTAAAATTGCTGGTGATAGGGTATATGTATGTTTAGTTTTATAAGAAATTGCAAACCCTTTTTTCAAGTGGTTATCTCATTTTACACTCTCGCCCACCATGTTTGAAAGTTAAGTTTGCTCTACATCCTCACTGACGTTGGGTGTTGTCAGTCTTTATAGCCATTCTGGTGGTGGTGTAGGTATCTCACTGAGGCATTAATTTACATTTTCAAGATGACAAATGATATTGAGCATTTTGTCATGTCCTTATGGCCATCCACATATCTTCTTTTGTGAAAAGTCTACTCAAAACTTGTGCCCATTTTTTTTTTTTTTAAAGGAAGGGTCTGGTCAAACCTTGCCCCTGGTTCCAGGGAGACCAATCTACAACCTTGTGCATGTGCTTGTATTCAGAAGCCCCAATCCATTCCTGGTTCTCTTACCCCTGACCAGGCTCGAAAGACCCTGAAGAGAGAATTTTTGAAATAAATGTTGATCACACGCCTCATTTGTTGGGCGCTGCCAACAGGCAGCAGGAAGGGACAGCTTGTTAGCAAAGCCTGGCCTCTTTGTGAGATGTTTGCAGAATGATTGATTTACAAGAAAGTGGTTCCTGGTGGGTTCATGCAGGTGGAACTGATGCAGATCGATTCCAGTGGTGCTAACTAATCAGCTGTTTAAACTGGCAGGGAGAGTGCTCAGTGACAAACATAGTGTGACCATCATTTTCCCCCTAAGATTACAGATTAACTTGTTGGGGTTTGCTGGGGTGTGTGACAACCTGGAACCCAGCCTCAGAGGAGCGGAGGGTGGCTGTGCCTTCAGGGATGCCTCTCTGGGATGCACTTTCCTGTAAGGCTGGACCTGGGCAAACAGCACTCTGGGCTGGAGGAAGAGAGATCCCATCTAGGAAAGGGTAGGGATTTTCATCTTCTTTGAAATTCATCTCTGCCCCCTGGGTGAGGGGGCCGGATGAATATTAAAGGGGCCTCTCCTGTTCCTCTTTTCTTTTTTCTGTTAGCTATTTGCTTGACCTCATGGCAGGCCCATGTCTCTTCCTTTCTTCACATAGAACGAGCACACAGAAAACCATCATTTTCTTCCCTCTGGTCAGGGAGAAAACTCAATGTCCTCAAATCCAAGCTCTTTCAGGTTGAGGGGCCACTGTTTTGTTTGTTTTTAAGGCTCTTCACTTTGTAGCAGGATTACATTGTAGTACCGTTTAAGCATTGAGGTATTTGCCTTTACAATATTAATTACAAAACTTGATCCTGACAATTGGGAGGGTTTAGGCTGAAGAGGCCAGATAAGGTGATGAAGATGAAGAGGCTGGTGTAACTGTGGCCCAGTCATGGCCACAAGAGGAAGGCCTAGCCTAGCTCCAAACTCTAGCACTTATCTTGACCTCTTGCTCACAAAAGCTTTTTCATACATGGTTTCATCCTCGCGATAGCTTCACGTGATGCACAGCGCTCACCATCTTATACATGGGAAAGCAGAAATCAGAAAGCATCCGTAAGTAGATGTTGAAAGTGGTGAAATCTGACCTCAAATACAGGTCTTTCAGTATTAGTATTTCTAATTACAGCTCTGGAAACCTGAATTAGCAGGCTAAATAACGTATGTGCTACATGAAGTGTCTGGAATGGCATTAAAGAAGGTGGACCTGCTAACAACCTGCAAATTAACATTTCAAAAGGATTTGTTTCTTCAGAACTTGATACTGTTATTCTAAAGTGCTACTGGAGGAATAACCAGGTGAGAGCTGGGACAGGCTGCAACCAGATATTAAAACTTAGTGTAAGGCTCCAATAATTAAATCACTGTAGCCCTAGGGATAAACAAACAGACTAAGTAGAATAGGTGACTTTATAAAAGCTTCTAGCTAGTATTTGAAAAGGCAAAATATAAAGGAGGTATCAAGAACTTGTAGAGAGAGGATGGGAAGATTAGTCAATGAATAATTCTGCAACCATTGGAAACTTATTAAGCAGAAGAAGTATATTTAGATCCTTAACAGATGATATGCTCCAAAATAAATACCAAATATTTCAAGATTTAAATGGAGAAACACAAATTATAAAACTCTTTAAAATATTTAGGTGATGAAATGTTTGGATTAAGAAAGACTCTCTTAGCAGAAAAGCAAAGGAAAAATCACAAATAAAAATATTCATAGGGCTTCCCTGGTGGCACGGTGGTTGAGAGTCCGCCTGCCGATGCAGGGGATACGGGTTCGTGCCCCGGTCTGGGAGGATCCCACGTGCCGCGGTGCGGCTGGGCCCGTGAGCCATG
>NC_041233.1:27901524-27906407 GCF_002837175.3 Physeter macrocephalus | reverse complement strand
GGCCCGCGTACTGCAAAAAAAAAAAAAAAAAAAAAAAAAAAAAAAAAATTCATAATGTATAAAAATAAATTGCTATGTATTTATAAAACAATACAAAGAGTAAAAGCCAACAACGAACTAAGAGAAATAGTTGTAAAAATTATGCTGATGGGCTAATATCACAATATATAAAATCTTGTTCAAATAGATAGAAAACCAAGAATCTCAATGGTTATATTAAGGTCAAGAAATGAAGAGATAAGTTATAATGGAGGAAATAAAAAGGTTAAATTAGCTTTTCTGTGTAAATCCACCAGTAAACAAAGGAGTAAAAATTAAGATAATGGGATATTTTTCATGGATCAAGTTAGCAAAGATGAAAATATGATAAAGCAGACACTCTCATACACTTAAGGTTGAAGGTTAAATTGTATGACTTTTCTGGTCTATATGCCTATATATTGACCTCCCCAGTCTTACCTTATATTGCTTTCCCTTTGCTCTCTGTTCTAGGATGAGGGGAATTTATTTTTTTCAGTTGTCCTCACACAGATTTTCCATATGCCTAGAAAGTTCTCCGCCTTCCCCCCTCTCCCCTCCCTCTCACTTCCTCCTCCTCTTCATTTCCCTCCTCTTCTCCCTTCCCTCTTCCTTAGTCTCCCCCCTCCTCCATTTTCCTTGCTCCTCCCCTTCTTCTGTGTTTACCCCTTATCCCTTCCATTCTTTCTCTTCCTCTACCCCTTTCTCTCCATCTTTTCCTAGTTGAGACTTACTCATCCTTGAAATCTCAGATCAAACATTACTTACTCAATGCATTCATCTTATTCTCCCTGAAAGTGTCACATTATTTGGTTATTTGCTCTCACAACACCTTATAACTGTCCCATATAACACTAATCACAATGGAAATGTATATATTTGTAATGGTTTGACAAATATATTTTTCCCTCCCAGGATTACACGGACTGTTGTCACCTTTCGTCAACACTCAATCCCCCATATCTAGCCCAAAAAAGCGAGTTAATACATATTTGTTGGATGCTTTGACTTTGACTTGCCAAAACGTCACTAGAATAAACTGAGGCGTAAGCAAAGCTAACTTGATTAAACCTATGGCAGTAAGAGATAACGTACCCCAACAGAGTCTTAGTCATGGCACAAAAGAGGATGGTCATGGGTAGAAATCTCTACAATTTGAGGATCTGGGCTCAAGTGGTTTAAGGCAGGTTTAGTGTGAAGATCTGATAGGGAATGGCCAAAGTATGATGCAAGAGCTTAAGATTGGTGAGCGCTTCAAGATAAGGATCTTTAAGAAAGTCTTCTAAGTAAAAATAGTTTGATATGTGAGCTGTTTACTCCTGTGAACAATCTATTGTTTTGACAAGGTCTGTTTATCTAGATGGGCAAATTAATTATTCATATAACTTAGTTTTCAGACAAGTTCTGAAGCTAACAGTGAAGTGATTTATTGCTTTATAGCCTTATCTTCGTGGGTAATAACTTCCAGGAAGAAAGAGTAAAATCATGTTGCTAGAACTGTCTTGAGTTCTCAGTCCTGGGAGTTAAACTTTGTAACCACAGGAGATCTCTGTTCTGAGATGAATAAATGGAATGCCATTTTGGCAATACATAAGAAGGTCCTTAGAAATTATTTTTACAAAATTTTCTAGTAGCTCCTTTCTAAGAGTCTATCATTAAAAAAAATTAGGAACACAAAGTTTTATGTATGGGGTTTGGAAGTGTCTCTTTGGGAAATTGGGGCAACCATTAACAGGCAACATGACCCGCCCTTGGGAGAAGAGAAGGGCTAGAGCTTAGGAGGGGGAAGTAGAGGTGAGGAATAAAAAACCAAAACTGCCAAGCTTTCATCCATTTATGGAAACTGGATTCATTATCTGTTGAGGGATTCTCCTCTTCTCTGCTCCAAACTGGTCACATATTTATTAAACACACACACACACACACACACACACACACACACACACACACACACACACACACACGACTCAAACTCCAGGAATGTCTACCATTAAAGCTCTGTCTCCGCAGTTAATCAGTGAGTGGTAGACACGTGGCTCTCAGTTCATGTAAGAGAAGCAATCACCTGATGAGACTCCATGGTGGGGAAAATGCTACAAATTCTATGTAGTGACAAGGCTAAGGTTTTTTCCCAAATATCTAGAGCTTTCTTTGACTCTTTTCATAACAATGCATATAATGGGCAAAACTCACATTTTCTTTGGTATTTTTGGTCAAAGAAATGTTTTGTTTTGTTTTGTTTTCATACCGAAATCTGCGGTACTGAGTGTGTGGCAACTAAGACCCTAGATAATTAGCAAGATTGTAGGAGGTGAGCTGTGATTCTATCTGAGGGCATAGCTCCTTATGGTTGGCCTTATATCCTGAGGTATGAAGGCAGCTTCCAAATAAGATCCCTAACATTAAGAGAAGTGCTAGATGATAGGAGAGAGACAACATCTGGTTTTCTTGAAAGGCATGACAAACTACAGATGAGATTTTTTTTACGTACTACTGCAAACACGATATGTCCATTAAAGTGCAGAGGCAAGATTCCAACCAGCTTTTCAACTCCAGAGCTGGCGCTCTCCACTAACCCGTGGTTTTTTTTGTTTTTGTTTTTGTTTTTTTCGGTACGCGGGCCTCTCGCAGTTGTGGCCTCTCCCGTCGCGGAGCACAGGCTCCGGGCGCGCAGGCTCAGCGGCCATGGCTCACGGGCCCAGCCGCTCCGCGGCATGTGGGATCTTCCCGGACCGGGGCACGAACCCGTGTCCCCTGCATCGGCAGGCGGACTCTCAACCACTGCGCCACCAGGGAAGCCCCAGATGAGATATTTTTGGTTAAAATTACAAGCTGCTTTATGAGCACTGAGGAGAAAAAGTAGTTCCCACCAGGACGTAAGATGGGGTCATTAAGAAAAAATCATGACAAACAAACCCCATTTCCTGTTTTTGATATTGTTTGTAGATCAAGCATTTGTATCTGGATTTTATTTAAATGGCATTTCACCAAGTCGTCAAAATGTCTTTGTGGACAAATACGGGGTTGACATACTCAGTGAGGTGGCTAGCACTTGGCTGAAGTCCAAAAGGTATGGATTTAAATATTAGTTTTAACCTGCATTAATATATTCATTTCAACCTGTGGCTATTCAGAATAACTATGAACTGGCAGAGGTCAGTCATAGTGCAATAAAAGCTTTTTTTATGTAGTGCTAACACCCTGTTAGATCAAAGTTTATTCAGTGTCAATTAAAACTCTATGTCCTATAACAGAAAATCTGTAAATACCTCCTGTCTCACAGTATTCTAAAAAGTCATAAGATTTGATGTTTTGATCATGATGATGATTTTTTTTTTTTTTTGTCTGAGTTACCTGAAGTCAAAATCTCCTGGGTCAAAATATACAGCTTCATTGAATTATCTAAACAGACTATATAGACCCATATTTTCATAGTACACATCAGTGTCAAGTCTATTTTAGCCAATGATTGTTAACTTCAACAACAAGCTCACAAAACTTGTAAATGAGCTGGAGCTAATTATGAAACAATTAGTCAAAGTCGATGAAAATAATAAATGAATATCGTATTGCTACATCTCATTAAAAGAGTCATTCGCCTAGCATATATCATCATGTTCATATTGCTCCAATCACACCTAGATCATGTTAGAAAGTCAGGCTATTAACGTGATGATAAGTCATAACCAATAAGGTTATGGATGTCAATTACTTTGTAATTACACATAATGCAAATCTCATAATGTATGTGGTAACCAGTTAGAAAATAGAACATAACTTTTAATACCACAATATAATACATTCTATAAAAGTTAGGGGAAAATATCTTTTATTCCAGTGAAGAAGTAACTTCTGGATTCCTGAATTACTAGGCAAAATCAGCCGGCCATGTGGGGATGGGAGCAGAAAGTTCCAGGTAGAAGGAGGGAAAGAAAAGTCCTAAAGAGGGAATGAGCTTGGCATATTCTAGGAACCAAAGAAGTCTTTCATAGCTGGAGTGGGGCAGAGGGGCTAGAGTGACTCTGTTTGAGGCTAAGAGGTGGGCAGGGACCAGTTCACGTAGTGACTTGCAGTCCAAGGACAACAAGTTGGGTTTCAGTCTAAGCAAAGTGGGAAGCCATTGGAGGGCTTTAGGGAGGAAAGCAATATAACCCAATTTGTTTTTAAAAGGGTCCAACTTGGAGGTTGAAAGGATTATGGAGTATAGATGAGTAAGAATAGAAGCAGGGAGACAATTACAAAACTAATGCAGGGACTTCCCTGGTGGTGCAGTGGTTAAGAATCCACCTGCCAATGCAGGGGACACGGGTTCGATCACTGGTCCGGGAAGATCCCACATGCTGCGGAGCAGCTAAGCCCGTGCTCCACAACAACTGAAGCCTGCACACCTAAAGCCTGTGCTCTGCAACAAGAGAGGCCACAGCAATGAGAAACCCGTGCACAGCAACGAAGACCCAATGCAGACATAAATAAATAAATTTATTAAAAAACCCCAAAACTAATGCATTAGTCTACACAAGAAATGGTGTTTGCTTGCACTAGGGAGGAAGCTGAAAGATGGAGAGAAGTAGAGGCATTTAGGATGTAGTGTGAAGGTAGACCTGAGAGGATTTGAAGTTATGGATGAAGTGGAGTGTGAGGGAAAAGGATGCTTCAAGGAGGGCTCCTAGTTTGGGAGCTTTAGTGAATTTAGTGGATGGTAGTGCTGTTAAATATGTATTAAAAATATATACTGAGTCGTATGGTAGTTCTACCTTTAGTTTTTTAAGGAACCTCCATACTGTTCTCCATAGTGGCTGTATCAATTTACATTCCCACCAACAGTGCAAGAGGGTTCCCTTTTCTGCACACCCTCTCCAGCATTT
>NC_041233.1:27900330-27900976 GCF_002837175.3 Physeter macrocephalus | reverse complement strand
GTGAGGCGGATGGACACAGAGTCTGTCATACAGAGTGAAGTAAGTCAGAAAGAGAAAAACAAATACTGTATGCTAACACATATATGTGGATTCTTAAAAAAAAAAAAAAAAGGTTCTGAGGAACCTAGGGGCAGGACAGGAATGAAGACACAGTTGTAGAGAATGGAATTGAGGACACGGGGAGGGGGAAGGGTAAGCTGGGACAAAGTGAGAGAGTGGCATGGACATATATACACTACCAAATGTAAAACAGATAGCTAGTGGGAAGCAGCTTTATAGCACAGGGAGATCAGCTCGTTGCTCTGTGACCACCTAGAGGGGTGGGATAGGGAGGGTGGGAGGGAGACGCAAGAGGGAGGAGATATGGGGATATATGTATATATATATTTAGTGGATGGTAGTGCTGTTAAATATGTTAAACATGTGCCATGTTTGTTGGCAATCTGTATATCTTCTTTGGAGAAATGTCTGTTTGGGTCTTCTGCCCATTTTTGGATTGGGTTGTTTGTTTTTTTGTTATTGAGCTACATGAGCTGCTTGTAAATTTTGGAGATTAATCCTTTGTCAGTTGCTTCGTTTGCAAGTATTTTCTCCCATTCTGAGGGTTGTCTTTTGGTCTTATTTATGGTTTCCTTTGCTGTGCAAA
>NC_041233.1:27899430-27899841 GCF_002837175.3 Physeter macrocephalus | reverse complement strand
TGATTCTTCCAGTCCAAGAACATGGTATCTCTCTCCATCTATTTGTATCATCTTTAATTTCTTTCATCAGTGTCTTATAGTTTTCTGCATACAGGTCTTTTGTCTCCTTAGGTAGGTTTATTCCTAGGTATTTTATTCTTTTTGTTGCAATGGTAAATGGGAGTGTTTTCTTAATTTTGCTTTCAGATTTTTCATCAATAGTGTAGAGGAATGCCAGAGATTTCTATGCATTAATTTTGTATCCTGCTACATTGCCAAATTCATAGATTACTTCTAGTAGTTTTCTGGTAGCATCTTTAGGATTCTCTAAATATAGTATCATGTCATCTGCAAACAGTGACAGCTTTACTTCTTCTTTTCCGATTTGGATTCCTTTTATTTCTTTTTCTTCTCTGATTGCTGTGGCTAGAA
>NC_041233.1:27897360-27898957 GCF_002837175.3 Physeter macrocephalus | reverse complement strand
GTTCCTCCCTCTGCTATCTTTTGGAAGAGTTTGAGAAGGATAGGTGTTAGCTCTTCTCTAAATGTTTGATAGAATTCACCTGTGAAGCTGTCTGGTCCTGGGCTCTTGTTTGTTGGAAGATTTTTAATCACAGTTTCAATTTCAATGCTTGTGATTGGTCTGTTCATATTTTCTGTCTCTTCCTGGCTCAGTCTCGGAAGGTTGTGCATTTCTAAGAATTTGTCCATTTCTTCCAGGTTGTCCATTTTATTGGCATTTTATTGCTTGTAGTAATCTCTCATGATCCTTTTTATTTCTGCAGTGTCAGTTGTTACTTCTCCTTTTTCATTTCTCATTCTATTCATTTGAGTCTTCTCCCTTTTTTTCTTGCTGAGTCTGGCTAATGGTTTATCAATTTTGTTTATCTTCTCAAAGAACCAGCTTTTAGTTTTATTGATCTTTGCTATCGTTTCCTTCTTTTCTTTTTTCATTTATTTCTGATCTGATCTTTATGGTTTCTTTACTTCTGCTAATTTTGGGGGTTTTTTGTTCTTTCTCTAATTGCTTTAGGTGCAGGGTTATTACCAAGGCTAGATTTGTGACCCAAGATATCATCTATCTTGGAGAATGTTCCATGAGCACTTGAGAAAAGTGTATTCTGTTGTTTTTGAATGGAAAATCCTATAAATATCAATGAAGTCCATCTTGTTTAATGTATCATTTAAAGCTGTGTTTCCTTATTTATTTTCATTTTGGATGCTCTGTCCATTGGTGAAAGTGGGGTGTTAAAGTCCCCTACTATGATTGTGTTACTGTCGATTTCCCCTTTTATGGCTGTTAGTATTTGCCTTATATATTGAGGTGCTCCTAGGTTGGGTGCATAAATATTTACAATTGTTATATCTTCTTCTTGGATCGACCCCTGGATCATTATGTAGTATCCTTCTTTGTCTCTTGTAATAGTCTTTATTTTAAAGTCTATTTTGTCTGATATGAGAATTGCTACTCCAGCTTTCTTTTGATTTCCATTTGCATGGAATATCTTTTTCCATCCCCTCACTTTCAGTCTGTATGTGTCCCTGGGTCTGAAGTGGGTCTCTCGTAGACAGCATGTATACAGGTCTTGTTTTTGTATCCATTCAGCCAGTCTGTGTCTTTTGGTGGGAGCATTTAATCCATTTACATTTAAGGTCATTATCGATGTGTGTGTTCCTATTCCCATTTTCTTAATTGTTTTGGGTTTGTTACTGGACGTCTTTTCCCTCTCTTGTGTTTCTTGCCTAGGGAAGTTCCTTTAGCATTTGTTGTAAAGCTGGTTTGGTGGTGCCGAACTCTCTCAGCTTTTGCTTGACTGTAAAGTTTTTAATTTTTCCATCAAATCTGAATGAGATCCTTGCTGAGTAGAGTAATCTTGGTTGTAGGTTTTTCTCCTTCATCACTTTAAATATATCCTGCCACGCCCTTCTGGCTTGCAGAGTTTCTACTGAAAGATCACCCATTAACCTTATGGGGATTCCCTTGTGTTATGTGTTGTTTTTCCCTTGCTGCTTTTAATATGTTTTCTTTGTATTTAATTTTTGATAGTTTGATTAATATGTGTCTTGGCATGTTCCTCCTT
>NC_041233.1:27877352-27897302 GCF_002837175.3 Physeter macrocephalus | reverse complement strand
TTTTCATTCTTTTTTCTTTATTCTGCTCTGCAGTAGTTATTTCCAGTATTTTATCTTTCAGGTCACTTATCCATTCTTCTGCTTCAGTTATTCTGCTATTGATCCCTTCGAGAGTATTTTTAATTTCATTTATCGTGTTGTTCATCATTGCTTGTTTCCTCTTTAGTTCCTCTAGGTCCTTGTTAAATGTTTCTTGCATTTTCTCTATTCTATTTCCAAGATTTTGGATCATCTTTACTATCATTTTTATGAATTATTTTTCAGGTAGACTGCCTATTTCCTCTTCTTTTGTTAGGTCTTGTGGGTTATTACCTTGCTCCTTCGTTTGCTGTGTGTTTTTCTGTCTTTTCATTTTGCTTATCTTACTGTGTTTGGGGTCTCCTTTTTGCAGGCTGCAGGTTTGTAGCTGCCGTTGTTTTTGGTGTCTGTCCCCAGTGGCTAAGGTTGGTTCAGTGGGTTGTGTAGGCTTCCTGGTTGAGGGGACTAGTGCCTGTGTTCTGGTGGATGAGGCTGGATCTTGTCTTTCTGGTGGGCAGGTTGTCTGGTGGTGTGTTTTGGAGTGTCTGTGGCCTTATTATGATTTTAGGTAGCCTCACTGCTAATGGGTGGGGTTGTGTTCCTGTCTTGCTAGTTGTTTGGCATAAGATGTCCAGCACAGGAGCTTGCTGGTCTTTGAGTAAAGCTGGGTGTTGCTGTTGAGATGGACATCTCTGAGAGATTTTTGCTGTTTGATATTACGTGGAGCTGGGAGGTCTCTAGTGGACCAGTGTCCTGAAGTTGGCTCTCCCACCTCAGAGGCACAGCCCTGACACCTGGCTGGAGCACCAAGAGACTGTCCTCCATATGGCTCAGAATAAAAGGGAGAAAAAATAGGGAGAGAGAAAGAAAGAAAGAGGATAAAATAAAGTAAGATAAAATAAAGTTATTAAAATAAAAAATAATTATTAAGAAAAAAAATTTTTAATGTAAAAAAAAAAAAAGAAAAAAAACCCCCGGATGGTCAGAACCCTAGGACAAATGGTGAAAGCAAAGCTATACAGACAAAATCTCACACAGAAGCATACACACACACACACTCACAAAAAGAGGAAAAGGGGAAAAAATAATATATCTTGCTCCCAAAGTCTACCTCCTCAATTTGGGATGATTCGTTGTCTATTCAGGTATTCCACAGATGCAGGGTACATCAAGTTGATTGTGGAGTATTAATCTGCTGCTTCTGAGGCTGCTGGGAGAGATTTCCCTTTCTCTTGTTTGTTCACACAGCTCCTGGGTTTCAGATTTGGATTTGGCCCCGCCTCTGCATGTAGGTCACCTGAGGGCGTCTGTTGTTCGCTCAGACAGGACGGGGTTAAAGGAGCAGCTGATGTGGGGGCTCTGGCTCACTCAGGCCAGGGGGAGGGAGGGGTACGGATGCGGGGCGAGCCTGCAGCGGCAGAGGCCGGTGTGACGTTGCACCAGCATGAGGCACTTCGTGCGTTCTCCCGGGGAAGCTGTCCCTGGGTCACGGGACCCTGGCGGTGGCGGGCTGCACAGGCTCCCAGGAGGGTAGGTGTGGAGAGTGACCTGTGCTCACACACAGGCTTCTTGGTGGCGGCAGCAGTGGCCTTAGCGTCTCATGCCCATCTCTGTGGTCCGCGCTGATAGACGCGGCTCTCGCCCGTCTCTGGAGCTCCTTTAAGCGGCGCTCTTAATGCCCTCTCCTTGCGCACCAGGAAACAAAGAGGGAAGAAAAAGTCTCTTGCCTCTTCAGCAGCTCCCGACTTTTCCCGGACCCCCTCCTGGCTAGCCGTGGCGCACTAGCCCCCTTCAGGCTGTGTTCACGCAGCCAACCCCAGCCCTCTCCCTGGGATCCGACCTCCGAAGCAGGAGCCTCAGCCTCCTGCCCCCGCCCGCCCCAGCGGGTGAGCAGACAAGCCTCTTGGGCTGGTGAGTGCTGGTCGGCACTGATCCTCTGTGAGGGAATCTCTCCGCTTTGCCCTCCGCACCCCTGTGGCTGAGCTCTCCTCCAAGGCTCCGAAGCTTCCCCCCTCTGCCCCCCCGCAGTCTCTGCCCATGAAGGGGCTTCTAGTGTGTGGAAACCTTTCCTCCTTCACAGCTCCCTCACACTGGTGCAGTCCAGTCCCTATTATTTTGTCTCTGTTTTTTCTTTTTTCTTATGCCCTACCCAGGTACGTGGGGAGTTTCTTGCCTTTTGGGAGGTCTGAGGTCTTCTGCCAGCATTCAGTGGGTGTTCTGTAGGAGCAGTTCCACGTGTAGATGTATTTCTGATGTATCTGTGGGGAGGAAGGTGATCTCCGTTTCTTACTCTTCTGCCATCTTCTCCAGAATCCAAACAAATATTCTAAGTAAGCTTTCTTTCTTTTTTTTTGCCTCTCTCATTATCTTGTTACTGTAACATAGATCAGGGGTTGGCAAACTTTTTTCTGAAAGGAGTGAGATAGTAAATAATTCAGGCTTTGCAGTCTCTATGAACTCTGTTGCAACTACTGCACCCTGATAATGTAGTGTCAAAACAACCATGGACAATACATTAAGGAAAGAGTGTGGCTGTGTTTCAATAAAACTTTATTTATAGAACAAGCAGTGGACCACATTTGGTCTCTGGGTTGTAGTTTGCTAATCCCTGACATAGACTACAGATCCCCATACAAGACAATGTCGAGTGCAAAAGAAAATCTGGTTATGAATAAAGAAACCAAGAACTTATTTATTGATTGACAAAAATGCACAGTGGAAGCTATAGTTGTCATTTATTTTTTTTCTCCCAGTATTATTTTAATTGTCCTTCTTCTGGTTTCTTGAGGATCCCTCACTCCATTTAATCCTACGACTATAAATCATGGCACTTTGTTCTCTACCACAATGGTAGGTCCTTACCCAGGTTGGCCAAACTGAGTAGTCCCTTCCCAGTGGTCACAGTGACTGGGAGGCAGGCACACGATTCAAGCAAGGCCAGTTAGAATCTTCCCTGAACTTGATATGTAAATAGTAGGAGACAGTTTTATTCACTGAGGGTCTACTAAGAGAGGGGGCTGAAGATCTTTAACTTATACTAGCTATTTTGCCAATCTTTTGGTCAGTGCTTGTGTTCAGAGCAACTCCAAGCAGAGATAAACAGAGTCAAGAGCCATGGCGACATTGTTTGGGACGTTTAATCCAGGTATGTCCAGAGCCAGAGACATGCCAGGACTTCCTGGTTATGTGAGTCAGTGAATTCCATTTTAGCTTCAGCTAGTTTGAGTTGAGTTTCCATCAGTTGCAGACAGTAGATTATAGACAAAAATACTGCTTCATTGAATCTGGAAGGGGATAATTAACATTTGAATTCCTTGAATGTGCCAAGCATAATAATGCTAATCTTAGTTAAACTTAAAATAGCTTTATGTTTAAGGTTGAGAGAACAGGGACTCAGAGATAAGCGATTTGCCTGAAGTTACGTAAATTTTTGGTAGAGTTATGATTTGACTGCTAATATTTTTGACTCTGAAGATCATGCTCTTTATATGGTACTAAGGAAGCATAGGAATTAAATGAAAAAATAGTAAAATACAATTTTTGGATTTCTCAATATTTCCCTTAAACTGATTTCTTCTAGGGCTCCATAACTGAGGAAGAGAATAAAGATGATTCTTGAAGCATCAGAAAGATTAGATGTAGTATATGACCTGTTAAGAAAATCAACCATGGATAGCCTTTCAAAGCTTCTTTGAATCCTAGAATGGGATGTTTCTAGCCTAAGTGTCCACAGGCAAAAGCTGGAAAATGTTCCTCTTTTTCTCCTGCTTAGGGAGACCAGATTTCATATGTATGCAGGAAATGAGGCACCAGGCAAGCCATTCATTTCCATATCTCTAAGTGGGCTGTGTGAGCTTGACAAGGAAGGGCATGTAAGGGATATAAAATCACCATCAAAGATTCATGCTGAGGAAACTCTTCTTGAGAGCTATATGGAGACAGAAGTACAAGAGGGGCTCCTTTATAGGTGGAAAGAGGTGATAATTAAACATAATTTGTAGAGGGAAATTAACGGTGATGGACTTGAATCCTTTATAGCAAATGTAAATTTCAAGGCAATTTTGTGTGGAGAAGTAAAAAGCTCTAATATATGGCTGAGTGGTATATGCTGACAGTAATGGTCCTCTTGTGCAGTGAGTTATTAAAGAGTTTCATCTCGCGGTTTTCAATAATGAAAAGGGAGGCAGTCTGGGGGCATTTTCTGAGATACGTCCCTTGTGTTGATGTAGCTTTTACAACCAGTAGGTTATCTCAGTAGCTGCATGGAAAAGGTTAAATTTGCTAAGGAGAGTAAAAGACTAAAATGTGAGAAGCATCCTATTTTAGAAAAATGTATGATTTCTTCTAAGAGACTAACAAACTGTGACCTTGGGCAAGTCATTTAATCTCTATGGGTCTTGATCTCTACATCCAGTACAAGGATCTTATCCATGGCTTTTTCCAACTCCAGTAACCTATGATTCCTTCTTATGGTAAAAATACCCTCTTGGAATGAAGCAATGTCAGGGACATTTTGCTTGGAGCCACTTTCTCTCTCTCTTCCCTTATTTTTGAAATGGATTCTAGAATCAGCTCCAGGACTGCATGGCCACCACTGAACAAGATACAGATATGGTGAAGAATCAGAGTCATTTCACAAAGCTTGATGTTCAAGCTTTCACAAAGATCTACAGAAGGAAAACTTGTAGGGAAACCAATAGCTCCCTTTCACTGGGTCACAGTACGAATGACTATGGGTTTGGGATGTGCTTGAATAGTCCTGGCTTGTGAGGATTGGACCTTGAGGAAATGAGAAATGGGATTCTGAAAGAAAGAAGAGATCATTTATTTTTGATAGTTTACTGCATTTATTAAACTTCTGGGGGTTGACTATGGAAAGTTAGCATAAATAGATCATGTTTTAAAGACCATAATCATTCATGTTCTAGAGCAGAACTATCTTACTTTAGTATATTTGTCAAAACTGATTAACCAATGTTGACTCATGATTGCTAACTAAAGTCCAAAGTATTCAGATTTACTTAGTGTTTACCTAATGTCCCTTTTCTGTTCCAGGATTCCATCTAGAATAGAACATTACCTTTGGTCTTAATGACTCCTTAGAGCTCTTTAGAGTATGACAATTTCTCAAATATTTCTTGTTTTTGATGACTTTGACACTTTAGGGGAATACTGGTCAGGTATTGAGTAGCATGCTTCTCAAGTTGGGTTTGTCTGATTTTTTTTTCTTCTTCTCTTGATTGCATTGGGCTTGTGCGTTCTTGGAAGACCACAGTGTTTGTAAAGTGATAGCTTTTTCACATCATATTAAGTGCATCTGCTACCCATATTATTTATCACTCAAGATGTTAAACTTGATCACATGGCTGAGGTAGTGTTTGTCAACTTTCTCCACTGTAAAGTTACTCCCCTCACTTTTCTGTACTATATTTAGAGGGAAGTCAGTCCCTCCCACAATTAAGGGAGTGGGGAATTATGCTCCACCTATTTGATGAGAGAGTACATAAATTGTCAGGAAATCTTCTGTATGGGAGAGTTGCCTATTCTTATTAATTAATTAAATTATTTATTACATCACTATAGACTCAGATATTTATGTTTAGATTTATACATTGGGTTATATTCTAATACACGTTATTTATTTTATTGCTCAAGGTTTCAGCTTTGGACATTGGGAGCTCTTTCAGTTGGCTCCTGTGTCCCTCTGACATACCCTACTTGTTTTTGTTTTGTCTTCCTTACTTTCTGACACTGTAAGATGCTCCAGGCTCATCCTGTATATCCTTGCCTTGGCTTTCAAAGCTGTCATTTCTCCTGGAAGCCCTAGTTTATTTTCTTGGAGAATGATGTTTGAGGGAGGGAGGAACAGGGAATAAACTTTTAATGGATACAGAGTTTCAGTTTGGGGAGATGAATGGTGGTGATGGTTGCATAATAATGCGAATATCCTCAATGCCACTGAACTATACACTTAAAGTTGTTAAAATGGTAAATTTCATGTTATGTATATTTTACCACAATTCAAATATGCTTTGTTTAAAAAACAAAGAAACCTTCCAACTTGTTTCCAATGAATGAGAGTTCCTGTTGCTCCACATTCTCACTAGCATTTAGTTGTCAGACTTTGTTTCAGGGTTTTTGTTTCATCTATCCTAATAGGTGTGTAGTGATATCTCATTCTTGTTTTCATAGTGGTATCTCATTGCTGTCTTAATTTGCACTTCCCTAATGACATATGCTGTTAAGTGTCGTTCCATACGCTTGTTTGCCATTTGTATATCCACTTTGCTGATGTGCTTGATACTTGACTCTTTTTTAATTGGCTTATTTTTTTATTGCTGAGTTTTAAGAATTCTTTGTACATTCTGGATACAAGTCCTTTATCAGATATGTGATTTGCAAATATTTTCTAGCAGTCTGGGTTTTCATTCTCTTAACAATGTATTTCACAGAGCAGGTTTTTAATTTTAATAACATCCAACTTAGCCATTTTTTCATGGATCATTCTTTTGGTTTTTGTACCTAAAAGGTCATAACGAATGTATATCATACTAGTTTTCTTCTTGAGGTGTCTATGTGTAAAGAGAGATGTCCAGTTGTTTCAGTAGTATTTATTGGAAAGACTACTCTTTCGCCATTGAAGTGCCTTTGCACCTTTGTCAAAAATCAGGTCATTATGTGGTATCTTTAGTCTCTTCCATTGATCTATGTGTTTATTCTTTCACCAAAACTGCACTGTCTCTAAAAGAAGTATAAGGCATATTATACTTTAAAATTTTATTTTATATTGGGGTATAGTTGATTCACAATGTTGTGTAGGCTTCAGGTGTATAGCAAGGTGAATCAGTTATACATATATCCATTCTTTTTCAGGTTCTTTTCCCATATAGGGTATCACAGAATACCGAGCAGAGTTCCCTGTGCTATCAGTAGGTCCTTGTTGATTATATTATATATATAGTAGTGTGTATATGTTAATCCCAACCTCCTAATTAATTTATCCTTCCCCCAATGATTCCCCCTTGGTAACTGTGTTTGTTTTTGAAGTCTGAATGTTTCTAGATTCCAAATATAAGTGATATCATATTTGACTATCTCTGTCTGACTTACTTCACTTAGTATGATAATCTCTAGATCCAATCATGTTGCTGCAAATGGCATTATTTGATTATTTTTTATGGCTGAGTAATATTCCATTGTGTGTGCACATATACATATGTAGGTATGTGTATACATACATCTATATATATACATACACCACATCTTCTTTATCCATTCATCTATCAATGAACATTTAGGTTGCTTCCATGTCTTGGCTATTGTAAAGAGCACTGCAGTGAACACTGGGGTGCTTGTGAACGATGGTTTCTCTGGATATATGCCCAGGAGTGGGATTGCTGGATCATATGGTAGCTCTATTCATACTGTTCTCCATGGTGGCTGTACCAATTTACATTCCCCAAATCAGCATAGGAGGGTTTCCTTTTCTCCACACTCTCTCCAGCATTTATTGTCTGTAGACTTTTTGATGATGGCCATTCTGATTGGTGTGAGGTAGCTGCAGTTTTGACTTGCATTTCTCTAATAATTAGTGATGTTGAGCATCTTTCCATGTGCTTTTTGGCTATCTGTATGTCTTCTTTGGTGAAATGTCTACTTAGGACTTCTGCCCATTTTTTGATTGGGTTGGTTTTTTTTTTTTTTGATATTGACCTGTATGTACCGTTTGTAGATTTTGGAGATTAATCCCTTGTCAGTTGCATTGTTTGCAAATATTTTCTTGCATCCCATAGTTTGTCTTTTCATTTTGTTGATGGTTTCCTTTACTGTGCAAAAGCTTTTAAGTTTAACTAGGTCCCATTTGTTTAGTTTTGTTTTTATTTCCATTACTCTAGGAGACGGATTGAAAAAGACCTTGCTGTGACTTATGTCAAAGAGTGCTCTGCCTGTGTTTTCCTCTAGGAGATTTATAATATCTGGTCTTACATTTAGGTCTTAAATTGATTTGTGTATGGTATTAAAGAATGTTCTAATTTCATTCTTTTACATGCAGCTGTCCAGTTTTCCCAGCACCACTTATTGAAGAGGCTGTCTTTCCTCTATCGTATAGTCTTGCCTCCTTTGTTGTAGATTAGTTGACCATAGGTGCATGGGTTTATTTCTGGGCTTTCCATCCTGTTCCATTGATTTATATTTCTGTTTTTGTGCCAGTACCATACTGTTTTGCTCACTGTAGCTTTGTAGTATAGTGTGAAGTCAGGGATCCTGATTCCTCCAGCTCTGTTCTTCTTCCTCAAGATTGCTATTTGGGGTCTTTTGTGTTTCCACACAAATTGTAAAATTTTTTGTTCTGTGAATGATGCCAGTAGTAATTTCATAGAGATGATTGCACTGGATCTGTAGATTGCCTTGGGTGGTACGGTTATTGTAACAATATTCTTTCAATACAAGAACACAGTATATCTTTCCATCTGTCTTCTTCAACTTCTTTCATTAGTTTTCTTACAGTTTTCAAAGTACATGTCTTTGGCTTCCTTATGTAGGTTTTATTCCAGTGTTTCTTAAATTTTCGTGAAACTACTTTAGTTTTTTTCTTAGGACACAAACTCCAGGCCACTAAGATTTCTTCATTAAATTTTTCTAGAAATTGTACCGTTTTAGTTATCAGTTTTAGATCTATGATCCATGATGAGTGAGTTATTCACTGTATATGGTGTGAGATTAGGGTTGAGGTTTATTTTTTCAATATGAGGTCCAGTTGTTTCAGCACCATTTGTTGACAAGAATTTTCTTGCTCCCATTGTATTTCCTTGGCAGATTTGTTCAAAATAAACCATATGGGTGCAATTCTGTCTATTCCATTAAAGTATATGTCTATCACACTGTTTTAATTACTGTATCTTACTATAAAGTCTTAGCTAACTAGGTTTACACTCCAAGGATCAACACTTTCAAAATAGCCTTGACTATCCTGGCCTTTCCACTTCCATAAATTTTAGAATCAAATTGTCAAAATCTCTTGGGATTTTGATTGAGAGTGCATTGAGGTTCCACATTATTTTCGTAAAATTTGACATTCTAACAAACATTTATTCAGCCTCTAGATGTAGGAACACTGTATAATTCTCTCAGTAATATTTTTCAGTTTTCAACGTACACCTCTTGTACAGATTGTCTTATATTGATCTGTAAATATTTCACGATATTGCAGATGGTATTATTTTTATTTAATCCAATTATCAGTTGCTAGTATAGTATACAGAAATACTATCAATTGTGTATATTAACACTGTGTCCTGCCATCTTACTAAAATCACTCATCTGCATAGTTTTTTGTAGATTCCTTGGATTTTCTACTTAGATGATCATGTTATCTACAAATACGTAGAGTCTTCATTCCTTTTCAATCTGTTCATATTACTTGTTTTTTTCTTACCTTATTGCACTAGTTAAGATCTCCCACACAAAATTAAATATTGTGCTGGTGAGAGCAGACATCCTTGTTTCTTTCTTTCCTATCATGGGCATAAAGCATTTAGCCTTATGGATGATGTCAGCTGTAGGTTTTTCATCAGCTTGAGGAATTTTTCTTCCTACTGAGTAAGTGGTGAGGTATATTATCAGTTGTTGCCATGGTGTACTGTCAGTGCAATGCAATTCCAAGCAAACTTCCAAAAGGCTTTTTGGTAGATCTTGAAAAGCTGTTTCGTAAAGGACCTAGAAATGCTAAAACAACTTTAGAAGACTTTGTTTGAAAAGTTGGAGGGATTATACTAGCTGACTTCAAGAGTTGTTCTAAAGCTACAGTAATCAAAAACTGTGATGTTCAAGTCAAGATAAATGAATAGACTAGACTAGAGAAACTAGAAATAGATATGGTTAGTTGACCTTCAACAAAGAAGGAAAAATTACTTGATGGAGAACAGCTGTTTCAAACAAATGCTGAAAAAAGTTATCAATATTCTAAAAAAAAGAAAAGTAACAAAGTCATGTCTTGCAGTATTTACAAAAAATTAACTCAAACTCTGGATCTAAATATAATACCTAAAAGTATAAAATTTCTAGAATAAACTGTAGGAGAAAAGCTTTCTTACCAAAAGGAGAAACCGACTTTATCCAAGTTAAGGACTTGTGTCCAGAATATATAAAGAACACCAAATATTTCATCATAAGAAACAACCCAATTTAAAATAGGTATAGACTATTTTATGGCTAGAAGTCCCAACATAATATGTATTATGTTTTGGAGAAAAGACTAGAGAGAGAATGAATGAAAAGCAATAAGAGTAACACAACAGGGCTTCCCTGGTGGTGCAGTGGTTAAGAATGCAGGGGACATGATCCCTGTTCCAGGAAGATCCATCCCACATGCCGTGGAGCAACTAAGCCTGTGTGCCACAACTACTGAGCCTGCACGCCTAGAGCCTGTGCTCTGCAGCAAGAGAAGCCCCTGCACAGCAATGAAGACCCAATGCAGCCAAAAGTTATTAATTTAAAAAAATAAAGTAACACAACAGCACCAAAACTATATTGACGCATTGTGTATACACCTCAGGGCATTGTCAGTAAAGAGAAAATCTACGTATTCACATCTTTGCCTCAGAACCTGCTTCAGGAATTCAGGTAACAACACTAGGTTTGTCAACAACAATATTGGAAACAAGAAGACAGTGGAACTCTTGCAAAGTACAGATGGAAATTCTTTGATTCTAGAATTCTATGCCCTCAGATACTGTCAGGTAAGGGTGAGTTTGAACTCAGAAGTTCTAGAGTTTATAGGCTGTGTCTGAAAATACCTACTTTTTAGAGGCTGAATTACATCAGGAAAGGAAAGTTAATCCAGAAAGAAGCAGGAGTATGTGTGAAGATACAGTTAATAGAAGTGAGAACTACTCATTGCTAGGTCTAAATAAGTATTTGTTATGAAAAGAAAGGAATCTTAACAATAATATGAACTAATATTCTAGGCATTTTCCACACGGACATTGGGCTGGAGGACACAGAGTTAGTTACTCATTAGCTGATTCCAGACTTTAAATGAAATAAAAACTACAGCAAGTTACAGAATTACCTCACATAGGGACTGCTCAGTTAATGATCTTGGACCATACAGCTCTTGAAATAGTATACCACTTTTTGGACACCACTCTTTTTGTTTTCCAGCATAATGACATCACTTAAAATCACACTAAGTAAATGCCCTCTGAGACGTGGTGTTTTCTAAGATGTTACATTTTCAAGCAGAGCCCTTCCCCAATTTACTAGACACACTTTCTAGTCGGAGAATATCATATGAAACAAATTTAAACTGCAGGTCATGGTTCAATGAGCCACAGCATTTTTATTGGTGAATTTATGCCAAGTGAGAAGGATGAAGAGTTGCTTCTTCAGTCTGTGCACTTTTTCCATATGTTTCTAGACTTACCCTTTATTTGTCCTAGATTGCTGTTTTTCTGTTCTTTGATTTTATTCATGAGAGTTTGAGTGCATGGTAAAAACATAAACTCCAACTGTTAACTAAGAAAGAGGTGGAGAACGATGAATGCACCTTCCAAAGAGCGAGCCCTGGCCTTCTTCTCCACTGAACACACCACCTACTCTAAACTTTTCTCTTCATTCTATGGAGAGTACAATAAATCTGTATTACATTATGTATTTATCGGGCTTTAAAGTATTGTTTATCATCTCATATAAAGTTGTTTAATTGTTCAATGTACATATTTCTATTTGTGCAAATTATGTGGATCTCTAGGCTTGAAATGAAGTGCATCTAATTTTTCCCGTTCCCAGTTGATAGACAGGAGTTTACCCATTTCAGCTCTAACAATGTAAGAGAGCTTACACGTCACTGCTCTTGGCAGTGCAAGAAAAAGCTAGGAAAAGTGAAAACCAACAACTGTTCCTGAGCCTATCAAAGAACTGGGGTCACAGGGAAAACTGTCCCTCTCAAATCAGAGAGATTGGTGCATCCAGACAAATATAGCACTAGAAATGTGCTTACCTGGAGGGGAAGCCACACGTTGTACAAACACTTCCTTTAGTAGTAATCTTGACAATTTGCTGTAAGCTGAGTGCTAACTAGCTTGATCCTGACAAATTCCTGGGGGCTGCAATCAGAGAGTACTTACACTGTTTTGGGCTTTCCTTCTAGGAACCCTACAGCTTTGCACAGTATGGATTCAAGAAAAAATCTCCTGCGGCTCTTGACAAGGGAAGGGGGAAAGCAGCAAGGGTAAGCCTCTCATTTTCTTCTCTATAACAAAGACTGACTTATCTCATGTGGGGAAAGAGATTTCCTTCCCCTTGTAGACCCTTCTAGCATTTGTATTTCACCTAAGAGCAGAAAGACAAAGTTAACAGAGGACAGAACTTCAAGGAAATATACTGGGAACTTGGTACAAGGAAGAGGGGAGGAGCTATGTGCCTTGAAGAGGGACAGAAACAGTTGGGAAGGCCACTCCCTGAGACAAAGCTCCACTAAAAGACTATTTCTTACCTTCTTCCTCTGCACCCAACAAACATAGCAGAGAATTATAACTGAAAAGCTACAAACATAGACCCCCCCCCGCCCCTGAGAAGTACGAATAGGACAAAGAAAAGCCTTAAAGCCAAAAGAGGAAACAAATAATGACACTAAGTAGTAGAGACTCCACATTCCTCTATAGCAAACATTAAAACAGTCCAACTCATATCCAGATAACCATAAATCCTGCCCCTAAAAGGTCTATTTACCTGTAGCTACTCTTGATACATGGCAACTTTTACTTTTTTTTATTAAAAGGCATACTGAAAGGCAGTTTGGGGAGAAAAAGCAATCATCAAAGGAAATAAAAATAAATGGGTAATGTCAGCAGAGTTGTGGAGATTTCAAAAGTAACTGTTAGAAATCAAAAACAGAGTTAAAGAATGCTTTTGGGGCTTCCCTGGTGGCGCAGTGGTTGAGAGTCAGCCTGCCGATGCAGGGGACACGGGTTCGTGCCCCGGTCCGGGAAGATCCCACATGCCGTGGAGCGGCTGGGCCCGTGAGCCATGGTGGCTGAGCCTGCGCGTCCAGAGCCTGTGCTCAGCAACGGGAGAGGCCACAACAGTGAGAGGCCTGCGTACCGCAAAAAAAAAAAAAAAAAGAATGCTTTTGGCGGCTCATAAGTAGACTTAAGGAAAGAATCGGTACACTTGAAGATAGATCAAGAACTGGCAGAAAGAGAGAATGGGGCAGAAGAAGAAATGTTTGAGGGAGGTAATAATTGCTGAGATGGTACCAAAATTATTGACAGACACCAAACCATCATTTTCAGAAGCTCAGAGAACACCGAGTAAGATAAATACCAAAAATAACCACACCTAGGTGTATTATCTTCACCTGTAGAAAACCAGACACAAAGAAAAAACTACAGAGGGAAGAAAACCTTCCCAATATAGGAACAAGGGTAAGAACACAGCAAACTTCTCATCAGAGTATTCTTATCAGAATCTATGCAAGCAAAAGTAGAATACTGTAAAACGTTGAAAGAAAATGGCCAACATAGAATTCAATGCAATGTCTAGCAAAAGTATTTTTTTTAAGTAAAGGAGACAGAGACTTTCTCAGACAAAAACATAGCGAACTTGTTACCAGCAGCACAGTCCTATTAAAGAATTTCTTCAGGCAGATGGAAATTATCTACATTAAGAACTTGGATCTACCTCCTAAAGAGAGGAAGAGTGTCTGTCAGAGAAGGAATAGAGGTAAATATTTTATTACTCTTTATTCACCTAAAAGACATCTTTTTGTTCAAAGCAATAAAGGAACAATGTATTGGGTAACTATAGCATATCAGTAAGTGAAATGTATTACAGAAATGTCACAAAGGATGGTTGGAGGAATTGAGAATACTCTGTTATACGGTCCCTGTACTATACATGAACTTGTATAATGTTACTTGAAAGTCGATTTAGATTGTTTGTAATCTATATATTGTGAGCCCTAAGAAAATCACTAAAAACATTTTAAAAGGAAATATGATACATCAAGAGGAGATAAAAGAGAATCATATAAAATTCTCAATTAGAACCAAAGGAGACAGAAACAGGAGGTAAAAAGAAGGAAAGAACAAATGTAATGTTTAGAAAATAGTTTCAAAGATGGCAGATTTTAATCAAACTGTATCAATAATCACTTTAAACAGTTTAACAATTAAAAGTCCACGATTGTCAGACCAGAAGAAAAAACAAACAATTATGTGCCGTCTAGAAGAGAGCCACTTTAAATATTAAGACTCCAGCTAAAGTAAAGCAATGGTAAATGATATAACAGGCTAATATTCATCAAAATTAAGCCGTAGTAACTATATTAATTTCAGATGAAACAGATTGTCAGGGATTAAACAAGGATGTTACATAATGATAGAGGGAAGTCAGTTCTCCAAGAACACATAAAAAATCATAAACATGTATGTAACTAACAAAAGAGCATCAAAATGCATGAGACTATGGAAACTTCAACACAACTCTGTCAGTAATTGATAGATTAGGTTAGGCAGGCCAAAAATCAGTAAAAACATAAGTGACCTGGACAGCACTATAAATCAATTTGATCAAATTGTCATAAGTAGAATACTCCATCAAACAACAGTAGAACACACATTCTTCTCAAGAACACAACAAATAGTCAGCAAAATACAAAGAATGATATACTAGGCCATAACATACACCTTAACATTTTTCAAAGAATAAAAATCATGTAGACTATGCTCTCAGATTACCACAGAATCAAACAAGAAATCACTAACAGAAAGATATAGCTGGAAAATTCCCAAATATTTGGATATTACAAAGCACACTTCTAAGTAATCACTAGGTCAAATAAGTTTCAAAGAAATTTTAAACTAAATGAAAATATAACATCAAAATGTGCTTAGAGGGAGATTTATAGCATTAAGCACATGTATTACAAAAGAAGACAGATTTGCAGTTGATTACCTAAATCTCCATCTAACAAAACTACAGTAAGAAGAACAAATTGAACCTAAAGCAAGCAGAGGAAAGAAATGATAAAAACTAGAGGAGCAAGCAACAGAAGTTAAACTAGGAAAACACAGAGAAAATGACTGAAACCAATAAGTGCTTATTTGAAAAGATGAATAAAAATTGATCAGGCTCTACACAGCTCAAGCTGAAAAAGATGATACAAATATCAGGAATGAGACAGGGGTCACGCTACTCCCAAGGACATTAAAAGGATAAAAAGAAGTACTATGAACAACTCTATGCCCACAAATTTGATAACTTAGATAAAATGATCTAATGTCTTAAATTACAAAAATTACCACATCTCACTTAAGGAGAGACATAGATAATCTGAATGGTACCATAGCTATTAAAGAAGTTGAGTTCATCATTTACAGTCTTCCAAAAGTGAAATCACCAGGTTCAGGTGATTTAACTGGTGAATTCAACCACACTTTTAAAGAAAAAAATGATACCAATACTCCACAGTATGTTTAAAATTTTCTCTTCATGAGGGAACACATCCCAACTCATTTTATGAGGCCATCATTACCCTCAAACAAAAACTTGGTAAAGACACTACAAAAAAGAAAACTACAGACCCATATAGCTCACAAACGTAGACAAAAGATTTTTAACACAAGTAAATTGGCTCCAGCAACATATGAAAAGGATAATACAGCACTACTGAGCAGAGTTCATTCCAGGGAGTCAAGGACAGTTTGATATCATCAATCAGTGTTAGCAGACTGAATAAAACCATATTCTCATATCAACAGGTACAGACATTTAACAAAATGCAGCACCCATTTAGGATTTTTAAAAACTAGAATTAAAGGGAATTTCCTTAACCAGTGAAGGATATATTAAAGAACCCCAATAGCTAACAGTATAAGACACTGAATACTTGCTTCCTAAGTTTTGGACCAAAAAAAGATGCCAACTCTTACTACAAACATTCAATATTATAATAGAAATCCCAGGGTAGTGCAATAAGAAAAGGAAAAGAATAAAAGTTACACAGCTTGGAAAGGAAGAAATGAAAGTACTTTTATTCACGGATTACATGTTACATGTCTATGTAGAAACTCTACCATGTTATAAAAAACAAACCCTTGGAATTAATAAGGGGGTATGCAGCAAGGTTACAGGATACAGGCTCAGTATACAAAACTCAACTACTTTCCTTTACATAAGCAAAGAAACAATTGAAATTAAAAAAATTCAAACCCACCATATATAATAGCACCTAAAAAGGAACTACTTAGTTGTAAATCAAAAAAATATGAACAGGATCTGTATGTGGAAAACTACAAAACACAGGTAAGATAAATCAAAAAAAGATCTAGATAAATGAAGAGAGAGTCAAAACTCATGCATTAGAACTTTCATAACTGTTAAGATGTCAGTTCTTCCCAACTTGTTCTATAGAGTTGCTGAAATCCCAATCAGAGTCCCAAAAAGCTGATTTTGGTAACTAATTCTAAAATTTATCGGGAAAAGCAAAAGACAGAGAACAGTTCCACAATACTGAATCAAGAAGGACACAGTTGAAAGGCTCACATTACCAAACTTCAAGACATAATAGGAGGGAGGAGTTGAGGAAGATGGAGGAAGAGTAAGACGTGGAGATCACCTTCCTCCCCACAGATACATCAGAAATACATCTTCACATGGAACTGCTCCTATAGAACACCTACTGAATGCTGACAGAAGACCTCAGACCTCCCAAAAGGCAAGAAACTCCCTCACGTACCTGGGTAGGGCAAAAGAAAAAACAAACACAAAAGAATAGGGACAGGACCTGCACCAGTGGGAGGGAGCTGTGAAGGAGGAAAGGTTTCCACACACTAGAAGCCCCTTCATGGGCGGGGACTGCGGGTGGCGGAGGGGGTAAGGTTCAGAGCCACGGAGGAGAGCGCAGCCACAGGGTGTGGAGGGCAAAGCAGAGAGATTCCCGAACAGAGGATCGGTGCCGACCCGGCACTCACCAACCCGAGAGGCTTGTCTGCTCACCCACCGGGACAGGCGGGGGCTGGGAGCTGAGGCTCGGGCTTCGGTCGGAAGCCGGGAGAGGACTGGGGTTGGCGGCGTGAACACAGCCTGAAGGGGCTAGTGCACCACGGCTAGCTGGGAGGGAGTCCAGGAAAGGGTCTGGAGCTGCCAAAGAGACTTTTTCTTCCCTCTTTGTTTCCTGGTGTGCAAGGAGAGGGGATTAAGAGCTCCAGAGACGGGCGCAAGCCGTGGCTATCAGCGTGGACACCAGAGACAGGAATGAGATGCTAAGGCCGCTACTGCTGCCACCAAGAAGGCTGTGTGCCAGCACAGGTCACTCTCCACACCACCCCTCCCGGGAGCCTGTGCAGCCCGCCACTGCCAGGGTCCTGGGATCCAGGGACAAGCTCCTCAGGAGAGCGCACAGTGTGCCTCAGGCTGGTGCAACATCATGCTGGCCTCTGCCGCCACAGTCTCGCCCTGCACTCCGTGACCCTCCCTCCCTGCCGCCTGAGTGAGCCAGAGTCCCCGAATCAGCTGCTCCTTTAACCCCGTCCTGTCTGAGTGAAGAAAGGATGCCCTCAGGCGACCTACACGCAGAAGCGGGTCCAAATCCAAAGCTGAACACCTGGAGCTGTGTGAAAAAAGAAGAGAAAGGGAAATTTCTCCCAGCAGCCTCAGGAGCAGCGGATTAAATCTCCACAATCAACTTGATGTACCCTGCATCTATGGAATACCTGAATAGACAATGAATCATCCCAAATTGAGGAGGTGGACTTTGGTGTAAGATATATTATTTTTTCCCCTTTTCCTCTTTTTGTGAGTGTGTATGTGTATGCTTCTGTGTGAGATTTTGTCTGTATAGCTTTGCTTTCACCATTTGTCCTAGGGTTCTGACAGTCTGGGTTTCTTTTCTTGTTTTTTGACGTTTAAAAATTTTTTTCCCTAATAATTATTTATTATTTTTTATTTTATCCTCTTTCTTTCTCCCTTTTATTCTGAGCCGTGTGGATTAAAGGCTCTTGGTGCTCCAGCTAGGAGTCAGTGCTGTGCTTCTGAGGTGGGAGAGCCAACTTCAGGATACTGGTCCACAAGAGACCTCCCAGCTCCACGTAATATCAAAGAGCAACAATCTCTCAGAGATCTCCAAGAGATCTCCATCTCAACACCAACACCCAGCTTCACTCAACGACCAGCAAACAACAGTGCTGGACACCCTATGCCAAACAACTAGCAAGACAGGAACACAGCCTCACCCATTAGCAGAGAGGCTGCCTACAATCATAATAAGGCCACAGACACCCCAAAACACACCACCAGACATGGACCTGCCCACCAGAAAGACAAGATCCAGCCTCATCCACCAGACCACAGGCACTACTCCCCTCCACCAGGAAACCTACTCAACCCACTGAACCAACCTTAGCCACTGGGGACAGACACCAAAAATAACAGGAACTACGAGCCTGCAGCCTGCAAAAAGGAGACCCCAAACACAGTAAGATAAGCAAAATGAAAAGATAGAAAAACACACAGCAGACGAAGGAGCAAGGTAAAAACCCACCAGGCCTAACAAATGAAGAGGAAACAAGCAACGATGAGCAACACAATACAATAAATGAAATGAAAAATACTCTAGATGGGCTCAATAGCAGAAGAATTGAGGCAGAAGAACGGATAAGTGACCTGGAAGATAAAATAGTGGAAATGAAATAACTACTGCAGAGCAGAATAAAGAAAAAAGAATGAAAAGAACTGAGGACAGTCTCAAAGTACTCTGGGACAACATTAAACACACAAACATTCGAATTATAGCAGTCCCAGAAGAAGAAGAGAAACATGAAGGGACTGAGAAAATATTTGAAGAGATTATAGTTGAACACTTCCCTAATATGGGAAAGGAAATAGGCAATCAAGTCCAGGAAGCACAGAGAGTCCCATACAGGATAAATCCAAGGAGAAACATGCCAAGACACAAATTAATCAAACTATCAAAAATTAAATACAAAGAAAACATATTAAAAGCAGCAAGGGAAAAACAACACATATAACACACAAGGGAATCCCCATAAGGTTAACAGCTGATCTTTCAGCAGAAACTCTGCAAGCCAGAAGGGAGTGGCAGGACATATTTAAAGTGATGAAGGAGAAAAACCTACAACCAAGATTACTCTACCCTGCAAGGATCTCATTCAGATTTGATGGAGAAATTAAAACCTTTACAGAGAAGCAAAAGCTGAGAGAGTTCAGCACCACCAAACCAGCTTTACAACAAATGCTAAAGGAACTTCTCTAGGCAAGAAACACAAGAGAAGGAAAAGACCTACAAGAACAACCCGAAACAATTCAGTAAATGGTAATAGAACCATACATATCGATAATTACCTTAAATGTAAATGGATTAAATGCTCCCACCAAAAGACACAGACTGGCTGAATGGAAACAAAAACAAGACCCATATATATGCTGTCTACAAGAGACCCACTTCAGACCTAGGGACACATACAGACTGAAAGTGAGGGGATGGAAAAAGATATTCCATGCAAATGGAAATCAGAAGAAAGCTGGAGTAGCAATTCTCATATCAGACAAAATAGACTTTAAAGTAAAAACTATAACAAGAGACAAAGAAGGACACTATATAATGATCAAGGGATCGATCCATGAAGAAGATATAACAATTGTAAATATTTATGCACCCAACATAGGAGCACCTCAATACATAAGGCAAATACTAACAGCCATAAAAGGGGAAATCGACAGTAACACAATCATAGTAGGGGACTTTAACACCCCACTTTCACCAATGGACAGATCATCCAAAATGAAAATAAATAAGGAAACACAAGCTTTAAATGATACATTACACAAGATGGACTTAATTGATATTTATAGGACATTCCATCCAAAAACAACAGAATACACATTCTTCTCAAGTGCTCATGGAACACT
>NC_041233.1:27875811-27876974 GCF_002837175.3 Physeter macrocephalus | reverse complement strand
AAGCAATTAGAGAAAGAAGAACAAAAAACCCTCAAATTTAGCAGAAGGAAAGAAATCATAAAGATCAGAAATAAATGAAAAAGAAATGAAGGAAACAATAGCAAAGATGATAAAACTAAAAGCTGGTTCTTTGAGAAGATAAATAAACCATTAGCCAGACTCATCAAGAAAAAAAGGGAGAAGACTCAAATCAATAGAATTAGACAACTGACACTGCAGAAATACAAGGATCATGAGAGATTGCTACAAGCACTCTATGCCAATAAAATGGACAACCTGGAAGAAATGGACAAATTCTTAGAAAGGCACAACCTGCCGAACTGAACCTGGAAGAAATAGAAAATATGAACAGACCGATCACAAGCACTGAAATTGAAACTGTGATTAAAAATCTTCCAACAAACAAAAGCCCAGGACCAGATGGCTTCACAGGCAAATTCTATCAAACATTTAGAGAAGAGCTAACACCTATCCTTCTCAAACTCTTCCAAAATATAGCAGAGGGAGGAACACTCCCAAACTCATTCTACGAGACCACTGTCACCCTGATACCAAAACCAGACAAAGATGTCACAAAGAAAGAAAACTACAGGCCAGTATCACTGATGAACATAGATGCAGAAATCCTCAACAAAATACTAGCAAACAGACTCCAACAGCACATTAAAAGGATCCTACACCATGATCAAGTGGGGTTTATTCCAGGAATGCAAGGATTCCTCAATATACGCAAATCAATCAACGTGATACACCGTATCAACAAACTGAAGGAAAAAAAACCATATGATCATGTCAATAGATGCAGAGAAAGCTTTCGACAAAATTCAACACCACATTATGATAAATACCCTCCAGAAAGTAGGCGTAAAAAGAAGAAGTAAAGCTGTCACCATTTGCAGAGGACATGATACTACACAGAGAGAGACTCCTGAAGACGTCACCAGGAAACTACTAGAGCTCATCGATGAATTTGGTAAAGTAGCAGGATACAAAATCAATGCACAGAAATCTCTGGCATTCTTATACACTAATGATGAAAAATCTGAAAGTGAAATTAAGAAAACACTCCCATTTACCACTGCAACCAAAAGAATAAAATATCTAGGAATAAACCTACCTAAGGAGACAAAAGACCTGTATGCAGAAAATTATAAGACACTGAT
>NC_041233.1:27848133-27875437 GCF_002837175.3 Physeter macrocephalus | reverse complement strand
AGGCTCCCTGACTTCAGGCTATACTACAAAGCTACAGTAATCAAGACAGTATGGTACTGGCACAAAAACAGTAATATAGATCAATGGAACAGGATAGAAAGCCCAGAGATAAACCCACGCACATATGGTCTCCTTATCTTTGATAAAGGTGGCAAGAATATACAGTGGAGAAAAGACAGCCTCTTCAATAAGTGGTGCTGGGAAATCTGGACAGGTACATATAAAGTATGAAATTAGAACACTTCCTAACACCATACACAAAAATAACCTCAAAATGGATTAAGGACCTAAATGTAAAGTCAGACACTATCAAACTCTTAGAGGAAAACATAGGCAGAACACTCTATGACATAAATCACAGCAAGATCTTTTTTGACCCACCTCCTAGAGAAATAGAAATGAAAACAACAATAAACAAATGGGACCTAATGAAACTTAAAACCTTTGCACAGCAAAGGAAACCATAAACAAGACCAAAAGACAATCCTCAGAATGGGAGAAAATATTTGAAAATGAAGCAACTGACAAAGGATCAATCTCAAAGAGTTACAAGCAGCTCATGCAGCTCAAACAAGCCAATCCAAAAATGGGCAGACCACCTAAACAGACATTTACAGACATTTCTCCAAAGAAGAACGTTTCTCCAAAGAAGATATACAGATTGCCAACAAACACATGAAAGAATGCGCAACATCATTAGAGAAATGCAAATCAAAACTCCAATGAGATGTCATCTCAAACCAGTCAGAATGGCCATCATCAAAAAATCTACAAACAATAAATGCTGGAGAGGGTGTGGAGAAAAGGGAACCCTCTTGCACTGCTGGTGGGAATGTAAATTGATACAGCCACTATGGAGAACAGTATGGAGGTTCCTTAAAAAGCTAAAAATAGAACTACCATACGACCCAGCAATCCCATTACTGGGCATATACCCTGAGAAAACCATAATTCAAAAAGAGTCATGTACCAAAATGTTCATTGCAGCTCTATTTACAATAGCCAGGACATGGAAGCAACCTAAGTGTCCATCAACAGATGAATGGATCAAGAAGATGTGGCACATATATACAATGGAATATTAGCCATAAAAAGAAACGAAATTGAGATATGAAATTGAGATATTTGTAGTGAGGTGGATGGACCTAGAGTCTGTCATACAGAGTGAAGTAAGTCAGAAAGAGAAAACCAAATACTGTATGGTAACACATATATATGGAATCTAAGAGAAGAAAAAAAAAAAAGCTCATGAAGAACCTAGGCGTAGGACGGGAATAAAGACACAGACCTACTAGAGAATGGACTTGAGGATATGGGGAGGGGGAAGGGCAAGCTGGGACAAAGGGAGAGAGTGGCATGGACATATATACACTACCAAACGTAAAATAGATAGCTAGTGGGAAGCAGCCGCATAGCACAGGGAGATCAGCTCAGTGATTTGTGACCACCTAGAGGGGTGGGAGGGAGGGAGACGCAAGAGGGAAGAGATATGGGAACATATGTATAACTGATTCACTTCGTGTTAAAGCAGAAAGTAACACACCATTGTAAAGCAATTATACTCCAATAAAGATGTTAATAAATAAAAAAATAACAAGAGGAGGACACAAGATGGCAGAATAGAAGGACTTGAGCTCACCTCCTCTTTTGAAAACACCAAAATCACACCTAACTGCTGAACCACCATTGACAAAAAAGACTGGAACCTACCAAAAAAGATATGCTATATCCCAAAACAAAGGAGCCACAATAAGATGGTAGGAGGGAGAGGGGGGGGAGGGAGGGAGACGCAAGAGGGAAGAGATATGGGAACATATGTATAACTGATTCACTTCGTGTTAAAGCAGAAAGTAACACACCATTGTAAAGCAATTATACTCCAATAAAGATGTTAATAAATAAAAAAATAACAAGAGGAGGACACAAGATGGCAGAATAGAAGGACTTGAGCTCACCTCCTCTTTTGAAAACACCAAAATCACACCTAACTGCTGAACCACCATTGACAAAAAAGACTGGAACCTACCAAAAAAGATATGCTATATCCCAAAACAAAGGAGCCACAATAAGATGGTAGGAGGGGCGCTTTCACAATATAATCAAATCCCATACCCACCAGATGGGCAACCCACAAAGTGGAAAATAACTATATCACAGAGATTCTCCCACAGGAGTGAGAGTGAGCCCCACATCAGGCTCTCCAGCCTGGGGGTCTGGCATCAGGAGGAAGAGCCCCCAGAGCATTTGCCTTTGAAGGCCAGTGAGGCTTGAGTGCAGCAGCGGCACAAGGTCCACTTTTGGCAAGCGCACACAAGGTTTCACGTGCACTGGGACCCAGGGCAAAACAGTGACTGCACTAGAGGCTGGCCCAGAGCTACCTGCTGGTCTTGGAGGGTCTCCTGTGGAGGTGGGGGTCAGCAGTGGTTCACAGTGAGGCCAAGGACACCAGTGGTGGAGGCTCCAGGGAATACTCATCAGCATGAGCTCTCCCAGAGGTTGCCATTTTGGCACTGAGATGGGGACCCACCCAACAGCCTGCAGGCTCCAGTGCTGGGATGCCTCAGCCCAAACCACCAAAGGGGTGGGAACACAAACCCACCCATCAGCAGACAGGCTGCCTGAAGTTGTCCTGAGCCAACAGCTGCCTATCAACACACTACTTGATGCAACCCTGTGCACCCAAGGGACAAGACCTAGCTCCACCCACCAATGGGAAGGCACCAGCCAGTCCCTCCCACCAGGAAGCCTGCACAAGCTCCTGGAACAACCTCACCCACCAGGGGGCAGACAGCAGAACCAAGAAGAATTGCAATCCTGCAGCCTGAGGAACAGAGACCACAAACAGAGAAAATTAGACAAAATGAGATGGCAGAGAAATATGTTGCAGAAAAAGGAACAGGATAATACCCCAGAAGAACAACTAAGAGTAAAGATGATCAAGGATCTTGGAAAAAGAATGTAGTCACAGACCAAGAAGGTACAAGAAATGTTTCATAAAGAGAAGCTTCAAAAACAAATCAGAAACAGTTAACAAAATACACTATGAACATACATACCAATAATTACCTTAGTCATAAATGGATTAAATGCTCCAACCAAAAGACATAGACTGGCTGAATGGATACAAAAATAAGGCCCATAAATATGCTGTCTCTAAGAGACCCACTTCAGATCTAGGGACACATACAGACTGAAAATGAGGGGAGGAAAAAACTTATTCCATGCAAATGGAAATCAGAAGAAAGCTGGAGTGGCAATGCTCATATCAGACCAAAGAGACTTTAAAAGAAAGACTGTTATAAGAGACAAAGAGGGACAATACATAATGATCAAGGGATCAATCCAAGAAGAAGTTATAACAATTGAAAATATATATGCACCCAACCTCGGAGCACCTCAATACATAAGGCAAATGCTAACAGCCATAAAAGGAGAAATTGACAGTAACACAATAATAGTGGGGGACTTTAACACTCCACTGTCATCAATGGACAGATCATCCAGACAGAAAATCAATAAGGAAACACAGGCCTTAACTGACACATTAGACCAGATGAACTTAAGCATCAGAATACACACTCTTTTCAAGTGTACTTGGAACATTCTCCAGGATAGATCACATGCTGGGCCACAAAAAAGAGCCTGGGTAAATTTAAGAAAATTGAAATCATATCAAGCATCTTACCTGACCACAACACTATAAAATTAGAAACCAACTACAAGAAAATAACTGTGAAAAACACAAACACGTGGAGGCTAAACAATATGGTACTAAACAACCAATGGATCACTGAAGAAATCAAAGAGGAATCAAAAAATACCTAGAGATAAATGAAAACAAAAACACGGTGATCCAAAACTTTTGGGACACAGCAAAAACATTTCTAAGAGGGAAGTTTCTAGCCATACAATCTTACCTCAGGAAACAAGAAAAATCTCAAGTAAACAAACTAACTTTACACCTAAATCAGCTAGAGAAAGAAGAACAAGCAAAACCCAATGTTAGTAGAAAGGAAATCACAAAATCAGAGAAGAAATAAATGAAATAAAGACAAAGAAAACAATAGAAAAGATCAATGAAATTAAAAGGTGGTTCATTGAAAAGGTAAACAAAATTGATAAACCTTTAGCCAGACTCATCAGGAAAAAAAGGGACAGGGCTCAAATCAATAAAATTAGAAATGAAGAAGGAAAAGTTACAAAGGACACTACAGACATACAAAGAATCATAAGAGACTACTATAAGCAAATAAATGTCAATAACATGGACAACCTAGAAGAAATGGACAAATTCTTAGAAAGGTACACTTTTTCAAGACTGAACCAAGAAGAAATTGAAAATACCAACAGACCAATCACAAGTACTGAAATTGAAGCTGTGACTGAAAAACTTCCAACAAACAAAAGTCCAGGACAGATGGCTTCACAGGTGAATTCTATCAAACATTTAGAGAAGAGTTAACACCTATCCTTCTGAAACTATTTCAAAAAACTGCAGAGGAACACTCCAAAACTCATTCTATGAGGTCAAAATCACCTTGATACGAAAACCAGACGAAGATAACAAAAAAAGAAAAACACAGGCCAATATCACTGATGAAAATAGACGCAAAAATCCTCAACAAAATACAAGCAAACTGAATCCAACAATACAGTAAAAAGGATCTTACACCATAATCAACTGTGATTCATCCCAGGGATGCAAGAATTTTGCAACTTCTGCAAATCAATCAGTGTGATTACACCACATCAATTTATTGAATAAAAACCATAGGATCATCTCAACAGATGCAGAAAAAGCTTTTGACAAAATTCAACACCCATTTATGATAAAAAACCCTCCAGAAAGTAGGCATAAAGGGAACTTACCTCAACATAATAAAGGCCATATATGACAAACCCACAGCTAGCATCATACTCAATGGTGAAAGCTGAAAGCATTTCCTCTGAGATCAAGCATTTCCTCTGAGGATGTCCTCTCTTGCCACTTTTATTTAACACAGTTTTGTAAGTCCTAGCCATGGCAATCAGAGAAGAGAAAGAAATAAAAGGAATCCAAATTGGACAAGAAGAAGTAAAACTGTCACTGTTTGCAGACGACATGATACTATACATAGAATATCCTAAAGATGCTACCAGAAAACTCCTAGAGCTCATCAATGGATTTGGTAATGTTGCAGGATACAAAATTAATACACAGAAATCTCGTGCATTCCTATACACTAACAACAAAAGATCAGGAAGAGAAATTAAGCAAACAATCCCATTTACCATCACATCAAAAAGAATACAATACTTAGGAATAAACCACCTAAGGAGGCAAAAGACCTGGACTCAGAAAACTATAAGATGCTGATGAAAGAAATCAAAGATGGAGATGGAGAACTATACCATGTTCTTGGATGGGATGAATCAGTATGGTCAAAATCACTGCACTATCCAAAGCAATCTACAGATTCAATGCAATGCTTTTCCAATTACACAGAACTAGAACAAAAAATTTTTAATTTGTTTGGAGACATAAAAGACCCTGCATAGCCAAAGCAATTGTGTGAAAGAAGGACAGAGCTGGAGGAATCAGGATCCCTGACTTCAGACTATACTAGAACGGTACAGTACTCAAGACAGTATGGTACTGGCACAAAAACAGAAATATAGATCAATGGAACAGGATGGAAAGCCCAGAAATAAACCCATGCACCTATGGTCAATTAATCTACAACAAAGAAGCAAGAATATACAATAGAGAAAAGACAGCCTCTTCAATAAGTGGTGCTGGGAAAACTGGACAGCTGCATGTAAAGGAATGAAATTAGAACCTTGTTTAACACCACAGACAAAATTAAACTCGAAATCAATTTAAGACCTAAATGTAAGACCGGATACCATAAAACTCCTAGAGGAAAACATAGGCAGAGTACTCTTTGACATAAATCACAACAATATCTTTTTCAATCCATCTCCTAGAGTAATGGAAATAAAAACAAAAATAAACAAATGGGACCTAATGAAACTTAAAAGCACAGCAATGGAAACCATAAACAAAACGAAAAGACAACATACAGAATGGGAGAAAATATCTGCAAACAAATGGCCAAAAAGCACATGAAAAGATGCTCAACAGTGCTAATTATTAGAGAAACGCAAATCAGAACTACAATGAGGTACCACCACACACCAGTCAGAATGGCCATCCTCAAAATGTCTACAAATAATAAATGCTGGAGAGGGTGTGGAGAAAAAGGAACTCTCTTACACTGTTACTGGGAATGTAAATTGGTTTAGCCACTATGGAGAACAGTATGTGTTTCCTTAAAAAACTAAAAATAGCATTACCATATATTCTGCAACTCCAATCCTGGACATATATCTGGAAAAGACGAAAACTCTAATTCAAAAAAATACATGCACCCCAACATTCCTAGCAGCACTACTTACAATAGCCAAGACATGGAAACAACCTAAATGTCCATCAACAGATGAATGGATAAAGAAGATGTGGTATGCATATGTGTGTATTGTATATATATATATATATATATACACATATATATGTGTATATATATATATATATAATACACACACACCCATACATCCAACAGAATATTACTCAGCCATAAAAAAGAATGAAAGAATGCCATTTGTGACAACGTGGACGGACCTAGAGATTATCATACTAAGCGAAGTAAGTCAGAGGAAGATAAATTTCATGACATCACTTAGAGGTGGAATCTATAAATTGATACAGATGAACTTATTTACAAAACAGAAACAGACTCAAAGACTTAGAAAACAAATTTATGGTTACCAAAGGGGAACAGTTGGGGGAAGCATAAATTAGGAGGTAGGGCTTAACATATACATACTACTATATATAAAATAGATAATCAACAAGGACCTTCTTGCATAGCACAGGGAACTCTGCTCAATATTCTATAATACCCTATATGGGAAAAGAATCTGAAAAAGAATGAATATATATAAATGTATAAATCACTTTGCTGTACACCTGAAACTAACACATTGTAAATAGTATATACTCACATAAATTTTTTTAAAAAGCAAAATAACCAAATCTGACAAAGGACTTGTATTCAGAAAAAAGCACTCTTACAATGGATTATTAAGAAAAAATACTTTGTTAAAAGGGCAAACCATTTGAACAGATAATTCACCAAAGAGTGCATATGACTAAATGAGGAATGAAAAGATGCTAAACATCTCTACAGACTTGAAATGAAAATTAAAACCAGATGAAAAACTATTACACATCCAATAGAATGTCTAAAATAAAAAGACCACCAACCTAAGTCTCAGCGAGGATGTGAAGTAGCTAGACCTCTCAGGACATTGCTGGTGTGAATACAAAGTTATACAGCCACTTTAAACATCTTGGCAGTTTCTAAGTATTTACACTTACCTTTACCGCTGGCCCAGCATTCCCACTTCTGAGTACTTATTCTAAGGAAATGCAAACATAGGTCTGTTGAAAGATCTGTACTCAAATGTTCACATGGGCTTCAGTCTTCATAGCTAAAAATGGAAAATAAACCAAAAGTATATTAATTGGTGAATTAATAAACATACTGTGGCATATCCATTCAAAGAATACTACTCAGCAGTATGAAAGTACAAACTATTGAAATAATCAACATGATGAATCTCAACAGCATCATGCTAATAAAAGAAGCCTGACGCAAAAGACCATCTTATGTGATTCCACTGGATTAAAATTCTAGTAAAGGCAAAATTACAGAAATACGAAGCATCAGTGGTTGCCTATGGCTGTCACGGGAGGATGTTGACTGCAAAGGGGCAGGAGGAAACTTGTGGGCGTGATGGAATTTTTCTATATCTTGACCGTTGTTATTAAACGACTGTACATATTTGCCAAACTCATAAAGTTATACATTTAAAATTCGTGATCTTTTTTTTCTATGTAAAGTTCACCTCAACAAAGCTGATAAAAAAGAAAGGCTCAGGAATGACAGAGAAAATAAAGAACTATTTTTCTTTGGGAATTAAGAGCTGAGGATAATATAAGAAGCCAGTTGGAATACTTTCATTACATCAGATTCAGAAGTGACTACTAGCAAACTCTCCTAGTTTCACTGCCTAGTTTCACTGGTTTGTTTCCTTTTCCTTAAGATTAAAGGTCCATTTTTCCTTTATTGGCCAAGAACCTTTAACATTTCAGTTTTGATAAGAAAAGGGTAAAGAAATGCCAGTATTCTCTTTTCCTCATTTCTGTGGGGAGACAGTATGGGGGAGGGGGAGTTTGCGATTGGGCTGGTAAAGTCCTCCCCCTCACCCCACGAACTCCAAGCCTGATTGTCCTGCCCCACCATAAGACTGGGATGAGACGTGAGCCTACAGAAGGAAGGACATTGTGAATCTTGCCCTTACTTGCCTTAACCCCTGCTTAGGCCTAAAAACAGATGCCTAGCTATAAAAGATCTGTAGCACAACAGGAATTGTGGACTCAAGATAATTCTAACTACGGTGAAAAAAGCCCAGAGGCGAAGATAATCATTTTCAGCTTTTCTTGTTAGCTTGCTACACACGTATCAATGGCTTCATTACCAAACACGGTCACACAGAAGTATTTAAAAGTTTACTTCTGGTCTTCCCTGGTGGCGCAGTGGTTGCACGTCCGCCTGCCGATGCAGGGGAACCGGGTTCGCGCCCCGGTCTGGGAGGATCCCACATGCCGCGGAGCGGCTGGGCCCGTGAGCCATGGCCGCTGAGCCTGCGCGTCCGGAGCCTGTGCTCCGCAACGGGAGAGGCCACAACAGTGTGAGGCCCGCGTACGGCTAAAAAAAAAAAAAAAAAAAAAAAAAAAGTTTACTTCTATTTGGAACATCTTTATTCCATCCTTTTATGGATTTTTCATCTTCCCTAACTGTCATCTTCAGCATTTGCAGCCCTTCTCAAGAGAGAGGAAGAAAAATATGTTGTGTGTATAATATATGATGATTCAACCCTGTTGCTATCATCACGCACAGGAGAGGTGAGGAGTCATAAGTTATGAGTTATCCCTCACTCCCTCTTTCACAGAGATAAAAACATAGAAATGCCATCCCAACATTTAGGCAAGATATACGTACCAGGAATGGCGGAGAACAATAAATTGTCCCAGCAACTCCAATACTCTTTCCACAATAAAATGGTAGGATGGAGGGAAGCAATGGAAGCCTTTGGAATAAAATCACTGTGCCACCACATTCAATCTTCATTTGGATAAAAATTCTCCCTGTATTTTCAGTGTTCCAGCGGCTACAGGGATCAGAGAGCCTCTAACCACACCTATCTGTACATGGAATGGGTAGATTCAAGGAGATGGTTCTCTGGTTCAAGAGCTAGATTTGCTTGTGGGGTTTAGGGGACCATGAGACACTGCAAACTTTGTGAGCAATGACCCTAAAAAAGAGCTTCGACTTTGTAACCTTGAACCCGTTCTTCACCATACTCAGTACAAATGTGCATCCCACAGCACTACCCATGTTAATTTCTATGCACAATGGCCTATTGCTGGATTTGGGGCTTCAACATCCTCATTTAAGTGTTTTCCCATATTGTAACCTTGTATATTTGGAGCTCTGAAAATCATAACAATCAATTCTGGTCTTTGTATGAGATAATCACTCTCCTACCAAAGTTCACCCCCCAAATGGCAATTCTACAGGAATTTGTGAAGCTGTGGTATTAAACTCCCGTAAGATATATGTAGAGTAACCCCATGATATTTACAGTTCCATATATTTTTCTCCCCAGCAACATGTACCTCTTTACAGAATGTACTTAAAAATAGTAAACATATTTCAAACTTTCTTACATGTCCAAGTCCTGTCATACATTCTCCTTGAAAAGCAGCATGAGAACTTCGAAGAAAAAAATTAAAAGACCATTCCAGAAAGGTTTTACATGTGGACTCTTGTTTGTGGCAAATTCATCTTTCATCCTTAGTGAGACTATTAGAACTGCACTGGAACCTTAAAGACTGTTAAGATGATTAACAGCCACATTTAATAGTTGTTCCGGTAGCATCTTGACAAACATTTTAATTTTGTATCTCTCAAGAAAGCCCATAAAACAGCATGACCTAAAAATTTTTAACAAATATATTAAAAAAAATTTAAACAGGCATGTATTACTTATGCTATTTTGAGTTAATTACGTAATAACATTGCCTTGTATACACCTTAATTAGATTAAATATTGATCAGTGCACTTTCCCACTTGCCACTGATACTTCATTAACACATAATAACTGTCTTGTTATATCTAGATGTAACTTAATTAAAGAGTCTGGCCGGAAATGAAAAGTCACAGAAAGATGTACAAAGCTAGCCCTTTTATACATAAACAGGATTGGAAACCTCAGCCTATGAATTAAAGCAGGGAAGAAAAATTAAACTCTACCTATTTTAAGGATTTAAAGTAATTAGATCTATGAACAATGATCCACAATTTTTTTTTCCATAGGGTTTCAGAAGTCATATCAGTTAGACTAGGTTCATCTATAACTCTGTATTAAGGAAAAGGTTATGAAATATTACAATTATTCCTGAGGATTATGGTCTTTGATTATTTCAGAAAAAGAACCTAGATTTTAAACAGCATCGAAGATTTCTTAGCATGTGATTAAGGCTGTTTATTTTCATGCTGATGAGCTGAGAGCTGTTTCAATGGGGAGATGCTGTAATTTTCCCATGATCTGGAAAATAATTCATGGCACTTTTTAATGTTGTCATTAACTGTCACGTCTCTTGAGTTAAATATGAGCCCTGTCATTTGCAAGTCAGAAAGCAGCTCCTAAATTTCTCAATTTCATTAGCAATTGATTCAAATCATTTCTCGAAAATAGTCTGAATTGACATATGAATTGTAGTGGGTTCCTCAGCTTGGTGATTAATTAATCAAGCCATCAGGTTCACATTAAACTATTTATCAATCTTACGATTTCCTGCTTTTCAGAAAAAATTAAACAGCACTCTAATGATATTTTATGAGTTTTGAGAAAAATTAAAATGGGACCAAAAAAATAATCTGTCTTTCCTAATTCATGAAGCTCCATGATGTCAATTTCTGTAAGGCAAGACACTACAAGGAGGAGATGGGGCTGGAATCTCTACCCCAGGGAAGGCAGGGTCATTTCTATAGGTCTCAGTTTCTTCATCTGTAAAATAAGAAGAAAACTGAACTAAATAATCTCTCATTATCTCTCACTTTCAAAATTATGTTTGTCTGTGAATCAAAATGTAATATGATAGTTATGGTTACTTTTAATTTTACTCTTTTGGTATGTGCCATTGTCCTTACATTAAAAACAAACAACCTGGGGTTACTGATAGAGCCTTACAGACTCCACATTAAAATTATAATTGATGTTCTTGGATCAGCTATGGACACTGTTCTGCAACTTGCATTTAAAATACAATTTCCTCCTCAAGGCCACGTTAGTCTGCGTTTTTTCTAATGGGCTATTATAACAAGGGACCACAGTCAGCTGCTTTAGCCCAGAACGACAGTATCAACTTTTCCAAGATTGGGCCACACCAAAAGCTGTTTGTTGGCTGAGAAAAGGGCTGGCAAAACATCATGTGTTTGCCAAATTAATTTCAAACTTTGCTGAGTTCAATTAATAGCTAGTTCTTTTCATAATAAACCACCAGCCAACTGAATTCAGCCCCCTTTCTTTCAAATTTGCTGTGTGTATAACTACAAAACTAATGTCTCATTCTACACAAATCCCTCTGGCATTATTTATAGAAAACTGAAGATCCTCTCTGAAAGCTAACTGCGTTTTAAGTGTTGGGCTGCTTCTGGTGTCCTAGGACAGACTGCAAGCCACACAGGAAGAACCCTCCATGTGCAAGGCAGTTTCAGTGGACTTCCATTCCCTGCCTGCAGTGCTGGGACAAAGGCCAGGGGAGCAGTGTCTAAAACGACACAGGAGAAAACTATAATTCGAAAAGCTACATGCACCCCAATGTTCTTTGCAGCACTATTTACAATAGCCAAGACATGGAAGCAACCTAAATATCCATCAACAGAAACAAATGGGACTTAATGAAACTTAAAAGCTTTGGCACAGCACAGGAAACCATTGCTAAAACAAAAAGACCATCTATGGAATGGGAGAAAATATTTGCATACAATGTGACCAACAAGGGATTAATTTCCAAAATATACAAACAGCTCATACAGCTCCATATCCAAAAAAAAACAAATAACCCAATCAAAAAAATGGGCAGAAGATCTAAATAGACATTTCTCCAAAGAAGACATACAGAAGGCCCACAGACACATGAAAAAATGCTCAACATCGCTAATTATTAGAGAAATGCAAATCTAAACTATAATGAGGTATCACCAGTCAGAATCACCCAAGTCTACAAATAAGACATGCTGGGGAGGGTGTGGAGAAAAGGGAACCCTCCTAACACTGTTGGTGGGAATGTAAATTGGTTTAGCCACCATGGAGAACAGTATGTGTTTCCTTAAAAAACTAAAAATAGCATTACCGTATGTTCTGCAGTTCCAATCTGGAAAAGACGAAAACTCGAATTCAAAAAGATACATGCACCCCAACGTTCCTAGCAGCACTATTTACGATAGCCAAGACGTGGAAGCAAGCAAAATGTCCACTGACAGATGAATGGATAAAGAAGATGTGGTACATATATACAATGGAATATTACTCAGCCATAAAAATGAAAGAAATAATGCCATTTGCAGCAACATGGATGAACCTAGAGATTATCATACTAACTAACTGAAGTGAGCCAGACAAAGACAAATCTCATCTGATATCACTTATATGTAGAATCTAAAAAAATGATGCAAATGAACTTATTTACAAAGCAGAAATAGACTCATAGACATAGAAAACAAACTTACGGTTACCAAAGGGGGAAGGGGGCGTGGGGAGGGATAAATTAGGAGTTTGGGATTAGCATATATACACACTACTATGTATAAAATAATCAACAAGGACCTACTGTATAGCACAGGGAAATATATTCAATATCTTGTAATAATCTGTAAGGGAAAAGAACTTGAAAAAATATCTATCTAATATCTATCTACCTATCTATCTACATAACTGAATCGCTTTGCTGTACACCTGAAACTAATACAACATTGTATATCAACTATAATAAAATAAATAAATAAATAAAATGACAGGCAGTTTTCATGGCTCATCTGTCAGCCCACTCCCTTCTCAGGAGGGTCAGGGGATTCGTAGAAATGAAATGTCTTTTTCCTCCATTTCTTCTCATGCTCAGGGCCAGATGTGGCTGGTTCCCCCTGCACAGCATCAGCTGCAGAGAAGCAGCCTTGGACTGACAGAGGACCACAGAGAAACCAGACCACAGCGAAACCACCCCAAGAGGGGTCTTCCTGGAGGCTGGGTGAAGCGACTTTTCTCTTCAAAAGCAGGGAAAATGCCTCGCAGAGGACCACAGAGAAACCAGACCACAGCGAAACCACCCCAAGAGGGGTCTTCCTGGAGGCTGGGTGAAGCGACTTTTCTCTTCAAAAGCAGGGAAAATGCCTCGCATCCTGGGGAAATTTGGAGTCTCATCTTGGACCAGAGTGGTGCTGGGAATCCCCTACCTCTCTACCCCTGCCGCAGACACACATGCATTTTGTGGAGAAGGAGAACAAGAGCCAGAAACATAAGTAACTTGCCCAAGAATGAAACTTTTTGGAAAGCTATGTCCTATAGGGGAATGGGATGGAAATGGAAAAGCAGAAAGGCTATTTGACACACAAACCCACCGAGGATCTCATGTTAAGACGCTACCTCCATACTAAGTGAAGTAAGTCAGACAGAAAAAGACATATCATATGATGTCACTTATATGTGGGATCTAGAAAAAATATGATACAAATTAACTTACTTACAAAACAGAAACAGACTCACAGACACAGACAACAAACTTATGGTTACCAAAGGGGAAAGCAGCGAAGGGACACATTAGGAATCTGGGATTAACAGATACACGCTACTATTTATAAAACAGATAAACAACAAGGACCTACTGTATGGCACAGGAAACTATATTCAGTATCTTGTAAGAAACTATAATGGAAAAGAATCTGAAAAAGAATGTGTGTGTGTGTGGCTGAGTCCCTTGGCTCACCTGAAACATTGTAAATCAACTACACTTCAATAAAAATAAACTTTAAAATAGAGACTTTATCTCCAAACGAGGTTATTCATACAATTGCTAAGATGCGTGACAGAACTGGGGAGAAAATAAAGTTCATCACACAACCCAACACTTGTGTTCCATTGTGGAAAAATACTGTCTATAACCCCTATTTTATCAATTCTGTGATTATCTTATGTGTAGCAAAACTATATTGCATTTTTGTAAGTTAAAGAGTACATTTGTTCAGCATATTTAAAAATATAACAAAATATTTTAAAATATAACTGTTTCAATTTCACTCCTTCCCCCCCACCCAATATACCAGAAGCCCCAAGAAAGTGGAGAAGCCTAGGCCTCTTTGGACCTCACAGTTGTACTGGGCATCCTTCATTTTAGTCTACACAATGCCAGAGTCCCACCCTGTGGGAAGACAAAGCCATGTATAAAGGGAAAATAACATATGGGAAAGGACGTCACAGGTACCAAATGAACCACCCAAGCCCTATGACAGCCTTGCTCCATTGCCAAGACACCTTCAATTATATTAATTAAGAGAAGGAAAAATCCGTCACCTCTACATCATATCCTCCTCCTGCTATTTTGTTATAATGCACTTGTAATGCCTAACTATCCCGAGCCCTTTCTGGAATATGCCATGCTTTCAAACTCCTGGGCTAGCACCATGAGGATGGAAAGGAATTGCATTTGCAAATGTCAGCCTACCTCATCCATCTCCCCTCATTCAAACAATACGCATTTGAGGTTCAGCAATTGTAGTTATATATTTTTCCTTAATGTTTTTGTAAGGTAATGGTTCTCTTATCTGAAATTCATCAGCCTGCTATAAATTTAAAGTCCATTACTGCCAATAGAGAAAAGCTAAGCACCAAACCACTTTCAATAAATTTGCACTTATGCAATTGAACTGATACGGCCTCAGAGGAAAAGGTGAAACTCATCTTGAGATATTTAAGTTAGTCTGAGTCACTGCTTCGTCTGGTGTTAAATTGGATCCATCGAGAAATGTAGGGCAGTACTCATCAGCACTGAGTTGTAAGAAGAGATTTTAGGCTGAAAAACATTCTGTCTCCAGCATTCATTATTAGGCGGTGTAATTCTAAGAAACCGCTGGCTGGCTCTGATATTTGACACAACTAAATGCTACAGATGCAAACCCTGATGGATGAATATTTTTATGAACAACATTAATCAGGCTTGGGCAAGCCCAAGGCGTAGACATTTGTCATGTCCAGTCGTGAAGCTGCAAGTGAAAATGTCTATACACTCAGAGCCAAGAGGGCAATTACAAACATTTGCACAAGGCTTCAGGATTTACAGATAATACCGCTTTTAGTTTATACACCCACCTGGATAAAACAATCGTTAGTTACCATCTCTGTTCCTGATGAGGGAACTGAGGCCCAGATATGTGAAATGACCACCTTTACCAGGTGTGTGAAAGCAGTGACTTGATATCATGTCCTCCTGGCTCTGTGTTTTTGGCAGTGGAAGATAAAGAACACACCCAATTCATGCTCTTGATACATGAAAGCATCACTGTCATGGCAGACCACAGGGAATGATCAGTGTGAATTGTTAAGTTGTCGCCTCAGTGATGCATTGCAAACAGTTTCCCTGGAGAAGTAACAAGTTCCTGACCACAGTATTGTATGCAAATAAATAAACAAATGCTAAAACAAAACAAAAAACAAATCCCCAAACCAAAAATCCCACCCAGTTTAGCAGCGTCAAAAGGCTGCCAGGATCTCTTGGTGAAGAAGGACATCTGGATCAGGAGCCAAAAGAATAAAATGTACTCTTTGGGTACAAAGAATCACTGCTGCATCTCCCTCCGAGGGTCAGCCTCCAGAGGTTGACCACCTGAAGCAGTTCAGCTTGGGGAGAGGGGTCTGCTGGCCAAGTAGAGTTGATGGTTTTACAGGCAGAAGACAACATGACCAGTCAAAGAGCTCCCAGGCTATTAGAGACTAAGGATTTAGAAATTTAAGATAAGTTCTATATATGGTTGGAAAAAAACACCTCTCTGTGGACTCGAGCATGGGAAGTTTAGCTCCCAGGACATAATGAGCACGCTACAAGTTGTAGGGGCTTAGCTGTCAGACATCCACACACACAACCTCAACCCTCCTCAAGCCCTTCTCCCATCCCCACCCACAGGGCCCATTCTGAGGCCAGAACTGGCATCACATACCAGTTGCAAGAACTGAACAGCATTTGCACTTAATTGGACGATATACATTATTCATGAGCCTTGAGTCTGTGATGATTTTGGCATTCATTAGGGGGGAAAATGGGGCATTAGTTTTCTTGGTACAAAACATTCCGTATTAAACTTCATTTGCAATCCACTTTTCAATGTGAGGAATCAGAAATGCTTTTAAGCAAAGTTAGGAACTATGAAATAGCTAGAGAACAAGCAGCAGCAACTTCTAAAGGTGGCGAATAAAGGAGTAAAAGCTGGGATTCCCTGACGTCTCAGTACTCACAGCTCTAAGCTCTGAGTATCGGAGAGGGAGAGTCAGCCTAAAATTCAGGCAGGGGAATAAAAATTGCAATGACAGTAATGATAAATGTTTGTATGCATATACATAGACTTATGTACATATATACCATATATATTATATACAAACATCTATATTTTATATTTCAATATATATAGGTATACACACACACACACACACACACATACATGCACACATATATATTCAAAATGTATTTCAAAGCAGTGGATGAGTTGTGCCGTTTTTGCCCTACCTCTATCTTTCCAAAATTAAAGGCATCATCTTCTGCGAGATAAATGAGGCCTAGTTTAGGGTTGTATCATGCCCTTTTTCATTCCATTTGGAATAAAAACTTCAAAACCTATCAGAAGCTTTTGTAGACTGAGGTTGAATCTGCCTAGTTTCCCTTTTCACAAGTGTATCTAGAGCCTCAGAATTGGGATCAACGAAGTCAATCACTTTAGTTTGCAAATGAAGAAACTGAGGCACAATGAGGGGTCCCGGAGCTCTAGTGCTCAGGGGATAAGAAGTGAAGACAATCGGACTTCCTTGGCAACATTCATGCACCCCTGCCCCACGTGGTCACAGCTCCCTGGGAAAGCCTTTTAAGTCAGAGGCTTTCAAGTCAAATCTGGTGCAAACACTACAGGATCGTGGGCAAGGCTCTTCATCTCATTAAGCTTCCATTCTTCAATTATAAAAGAAGATACATTTTGGAGGTTTGTTAGAAGGTTAGCAGAGATCACTACAGGTAAAGCCCTTAGGACAATGCCTAGCATACACTAAACCTCCATAAAGATTCCCTGTGACTGTCCTATTTTCTTTATTATAAAGTCTGAACACACAGCTCATCTGCACAATCTAGCTATTGCTTGCTAGCTGTGCCACATTGGTGACATTTGTCTAATTTTTCTCAGTTAGACGGGGAGTTCCTTAGATCAGAGTCATCTTGTAGTCCCACCTAGTATTCTCCGTGCCTGGCCTTAATTCAGCTAGTGGGTGCTCAATAATGATAAGACTTGTGTTTTACATGGTGGGACAGTTTGTAACATGGAGTCCTTTCACGCACCCCTATGATGATGATGTACCTGCCATCAGAAATTGGTGCCGATTGTGCTTTAATACTGGAGAAAAATCCCATGTACGGGACTATTGACAAGCAAAGTTCCCCTCTTTGTCTCAGTTATTGCTCACAAGGGCCCAGGCAGGCAGATACCACCACCCCCATTAAATAGAGGAGAACAGTGAGTTTGGGGGGAGAAGGAGCTATACGCCTGAAGTCCAGCAACAAAGGGATGGGCCTGGAAAATAATCTCAGGGTTCCCACCCTACATGCAGCATGGATTCCACTCGATACCCCTTGTCTTGGGGTAGACTCACTGTCTATTGCTGTGGGTTCAACACAAAGCAAGGCCCCTGTTTAAGGATGGTGCTTTCAGAAGAGTAGGATAAGTAGGTTGGCTCATTTCTGAAAGTATTTTATTTGAGAAGGCTCCAAAGCCTGAGTAAAGGGACTGCCCGTCACTGAGGTCTGAAGCATAGCTCCAAGGGGCTCATTACAAAAGCGAAATTTCTTGGAAGTTTCCCGTTAAAATTCATGTTCATTTGGGTCAACACACATTAAAATGTGTGTTTCTTTTAATATACGTTTCCTCTTCAATCTAAAGGAAAATAGGTATTCCAAGAAAATGCACCGTTTTTTCTTACAGTTCAGGCCACCCCTGGCCCAGAGCTGTACACCGAGATTCAAAAGAATGCTTGAGGGCTATCTCTAGAGTAATCCCCAAATCTCAGCTTCAGCCCACATGTGTGATGATGACCCCACAGCCCACGACCATCGGGGCACAGCTAATGGTCCTCAGCGAGGGTGAGGGCGTGCCTGCAGACAGCAACTGGGCTGACCCTCCGTCAATTTTTCTTAAGGAGCCACTGAGGATGCCCGCTTTCCCACAAAAGCCCTAAGAGCAGCCAAACTCATTTCTCTTCCGTCCACGTGTATTAATTCCTGTTTCTGCAATGAGATACAGAAGAGAAAAAAGGGGAAGAGGACTGATGTAGAATCAGATTGGGCCTGATGAGTTATGGAGCCTGCCTTCTCATCAGCGATGTAAAACAGCCCGGGCTCTATTTACTGCTGCTGTCAGCAGGATCAATAAATAACATTTTCAGTGACATGAAGAGCGAACGCGTGAGCTCATTGAAATGAAGGGGAGCCAGAGGTAGACGCAGACAATGGCCTTTTTCTCTCCCTGCCCTGGCAGGAGTCACCTGTTTGGCTGGGAGAGACAAGGGGGTATAAATGTGGTCTGGCTTTTAAAAAGGGAAGAGGATGCATCCCCAGGAGGAGGAGAGGGCTTCTCTGCTGAGAGGGGAGGCGAGGAAGGGCATGGTCCATTGTCACCATCACTTCCCTCCTGTATCGAGCCACACCCTGTCTGAGCTGATAAGCCACCATCAGCTGGCCGGGGTGGGCAAAGCCCCATCTTCTTGGCCACTTCAGAGGGAGGTGTTTGACTTATTGTTTATACTTGAGCAAGAGTACAGGGTTAAGGTGGAACGCAGAGGAGATTCGTTTGACTGTCAGAGGGCTGAGAGGATGCTGACCATTAAGAAGGGCCTCCGTGGTTAGAGGGGTGAGGTGAGGTGACCCACAATACAGCAGAATTCCAGTTCCCTCCAGCAAGAGTTTGGAGGTCAAGAATTGACATGATCACAGAATCTCCACTTTGCAGGAATCTCTGAGGTAATCTTGTCCAACCTCCCACTAAACGTCAGAATCCTCTCCTCAGTACCTGTGAGGGCCAGACCCAGCCTCTGAACACAGGGGGACCATGGACTCTTTCCCTTATAGGCGCCCTCCAAGCTGCAGGGGTGGTTGAAGCATCTGATGCAAGGCAGTAGCCACAGCAACCCGCGGTCTGTCTGCTTTGCAAGGCAGGTGAGACTGGCATTCTGCCGGTGGGCTGGGATACCAGGTGTACCCAAGTGGCCCCCACACAGCCCCTCCTGCCTTTGCTTTGGGGACAATTTGCAACAAGATGCTCTCAGCTAAAAGCATAGTAAAGAAGCTCAGTTTCAGGTACAGTGAAAAAATAACTTTGAGGACTTCATTTGCATTAATGTTTCTGTTCCCTGGAACCTTCCTAGCATGTTCATTTGGGCTAAAAACCATGCGCTGTTAAGAGTCATTTATAATATCTCAGACTCTTTGTGGCATTTAAGAGTTTTGGCAGAAACTAGTGTGATAGATCCAGAAGCATCTGGGGGAGAGAGAGGAAGAGAAAGGAGGAAGTCATTAGTGTGGGACAAGAAGAAGGGCGGGCAGAGAGAGGAGAGAGACGGATAGAAAGAAAGCAAGAAAGGAAAAGGGGAAACAGGGAAAAAGGAAATAGAAGGAAAACGAGAAAAAAAGAAGAAGGGGGCTGAGCAAAAGGAGAGGTGTGAAGGGAGTAGTGAGAGACTCTTCAGGAAATCCTATTCTCCTCAACTCTGCTTCAAATTTATAAACACTGTTAATTGGATGGAAGACGACATCACCAAATAAAGCTCTTCTCTAGACACTGTGTTGTAAAGTGCCAAGAAACAGAATCAGAAGATTATATATATAATCATAAGTCAAGCTCTCCCTTGACTTATGATGGGGTTATGTCCCAATAAGTTCATCATGAGTTGAGTACATCATAAATGGAAATGCATTTAGTTCCTCTAACCTACCAAACATCACAACTTAGCCTAGCCCCCCTTAAACATGCTCGGAACACTTACATTAGCCTACCGTTGGGCAACATCATCTAACACAAAGCCTATTTTATAATCAAGTGTTGAATCTGTCGTGTAATTTATTGAATACTGCAATGAAAATGAAAACCACAATGGCTGCCTGGGTACTGAGTAGTTGTATGTTGGTTGTCAGTCAGGGCTGACGGCGAGCTGTGGCTGCCACTCCCAGCATCATGAGACAGTCTTGCAACGCATATCACTTGCCCAGGAAAAGATTAAAATGAAAAATTCAAAGTACAGTTTCTACTGAATGTACAGCGCTTTCACGTCATCGTAACACTGCAAAATCGTAAGTCGAACCATCGGAAGTCACAGACTGTCTATATGTATATTCCAGACTCTAATCCCAAGTATTCTTTGGGGAAATCCAATGAAATCCTTCTGGCTACTGGAATATGTCATAATTAAAGTCCTTTTTAATACTCATAATAGTGGGTGCTCACTAGATGCCATGCATTGTTAAAGTACTTATCAGTATTACTGCATCGAATCCACATGCCGGGCCTACACAATTGGGGCCATTACCGTGCTTATTTTGCTGGCAAGCATAGAGACTGAGTAACTGTCTAGGGCCACAGAACCAGGAATACAGGAGCCAGGATTTGCTCTGAGGCAATCTGGCTACAGAGTGTAGGCATTGGACCACCTTATGATTCTGCCTCCCAATTACGTTTGTATCATTCATTCATTCATTCAAGAGACACTTACTGAGCTCCCCATCAGCCAGGCTCGGAACCTCCCCCAGCAACAACACCTGGGCACAAAGGACACAACCAAGAACAGGCGCAATCTCGGCTCAAAAGGACAACGGGTCTGATGGATAAGACCTCACGATGAAAGGTAACTGCATGGTTATTTGTTTCCATGCTCTCAAAAAGATAAGCAAGACAGGCTCACACGAATTTGCATTTCTAATAAGCTCTCACACAATGTCAGTGTTGCTGGTCTGGGGCTCACACTTTGAGGACTACTGGGTTAGAGATAGTACCGTACGCAGAGAGAACAGAAGCTGAGACCTAGACCTAGACTATCACTGAGAGGTTCCCAGGTGAAGATGCAGGAGGAGAGAATGTCCACAAATCTGGAGGCAATAGGCAGCTGCCACTTGGGGAAATGGAGGTGTTGGCTGGAACCGGAAATGTAAAGCTGGTGAGGGAAAGGAGGTGATGCTGAAGAGGCAGCTCGGGGCCAGGTAAACGTAACAGAGCTTTCACCCAGTCCAGGAGAGGCTCACTCACCACTAACGATCCCACTGAGGTACCACAGAGGGTGTTGTTTCCAAAAGATGAAGTCATCTTCTGACATGAAAGGCAAGTCAGACTTCCAGTCACTTAGCAGTCCTTCCTCCATCTTCTCTTGGAGAAACTGCCTCAGGCTGGACCGACCTCATGTTTCTGTTGCTGCATGAGAAAAATAAACATGTACAAGTTAATGATGGGGTTTTGTCCAAGATAAAACCCAGCTCTTTATAGGGATCACATGTGTGACTGCTTCTGCGGATGGTTTTGAGAGGAACTGGAAGGTCCCAATGGCTGCTAAAGAGGTTCCAAATTCCACTACTGTGGCATTCTTATTAATCTATCTGATCACCACGGGACTCCTAATAACATGCACATGTGTATGCAGGAAAGGTAATTTATTACTATCAAATCCTCCTGAATACAGTTGTAGAGAAGGGTTTATCGGGATATCTACTTATCCATGACTGGGGTTGAGGGAGCAGAGGGTCGATCTGGCCCCTGTTAAATGTCTTCACCTGCAGAGAGGTCACTGCTCTCTATGCTCCCCAGACTGTGATAGACATGCACACACGACTGTGTCAGGATCACTTAGATGTACACACAATCAATTTGATACTCACTGACCAGTTCATTTCAGTCCATGTCATAGTTGCCTCGGGGCTCATATAGGCAGATATATATATTCTCTCCAGAAATGTCGTATGGCCCCAATCTCCTAACAAAATTTTAGGAGGTGTATCTCAGGGGTAGAATGGGAGGTTGGGTACCTCAGTGGATGCTCATTACAAATAAGTAAATACACAGCATGAAGAAAAAGAGAGGAATGGAGACCACTCAGAATGGAATGGGAGAGAGAGGGACAGAAAAGGAAACAGATGGGGCAGCGCTGGGGCACTGAATGCAAACTCCTTTTTACCAGGCTCGTGGCCTAAGAGTCTGCCGAGGAAGGAGTGGGCTTGGTTGTGGCCCAGCAGAGGCATGATGGTACTACCCTGCTCTCTGAATGAGACAGCCTTCTGGCCTGGAATGATGGACTAGGACAAATCTTTCAAGATATAAACTAAAACAAAAACAAAACAAAAATCCAAAACACCAAAAAAAAAAAATACAACAACAAAAAAAAACCAAACCCACATCATTTAAGCTCTGAAACATAATTCACAGTTTGAATTTTCTTTTCCTTCTGCCAAGAGGTACACTTCATTGAGTACCTTAAGGCATCTGGTAGTTATCCTGAGATGACACAGGTGGGGTGGTGGCATAAGGAGAGGTATGGATAAGGAGGTCCAATCTTCCCATCACTGCAACCACTGCTAATACAAAAAGTGACTCTTTCTTTTAGGTGTGGGGTTAGCAAGACCCAATGAACTTTTTTAAAAAAAAAAAACCCTCATCACATCTTGATCAACAGGACTGTTACTGTTTTCTCAGTCTCTCAAAACCTGATACATGTCAGGTCCCCAGCTTGTTAACTGCTGCTCTGGCCATCACTAGTTCCTGCTTCAGATGGCTGCCACATTTATCTTAGCTTAATACATTACCATGCCAACAGAAGATGGTATATAGGTATTCTTTTATTATGCTCGATAGCATATTGAAGCAGGCTTCAATTTAAAGTGACACACACACATCTAACTTTCTTCATCCTTTAATTTGACTCAGTGGCAACACAATATGGGCATAACAGACAAGGTACAGTCTATTAGCAATTGTACAGTGAATCACTATTAGAGTCTGTCATCTCAGTATTTTTAACTGAGTTGCATATGATCTAGTTGAACATTTCATGTGTGCCTGTATTTTGCCTCCTGACAACCTGTATAGAAAGCACATCCAGCATGGCATATGAAATATGCATGCATCCTCCCATGAGAATATTTATAAATACACGATGTTAATAGTGAAAAACTTGAGGAGACCTTCAAAATGGTGGAGAAGTGAGACATGGAGATCACCTTCCTCCCCACAAATACATCAGAAATACATCTACATGTGGAACAACTCCTACAGAACACCTACTGAAGGCTGGCAGAAGACCTCAGACCTCCCAAAAGGCAAGAAACTCCCCACGTACCTGGATAGGGCAAAAGAAAAAAGACAAAACAGAGACAAAAGAATAGGGATGGGACCTGCACCTCTGGGAGGGAGACGTGAAGGAGGAAAAGTTTCCACACACTGGGAAGCCCCTTCACTGGTGGAGACGGGGTGGGGTGGGGTGGGCTGGGGGTGGGGGAAAGCTTCGGAGCCACGGAGGAGAGCGCAGCAACACGGGTGCGGAGGTCAAAGCGGAGAGATTCCCGCACAGAGGATCGGAGCCGGCCAGCACTCACCAGCCCGTCAAAGCGGAGAGATTCCCGCACAGAGGATCGGAGCCGACCAGCACTCACCAGCCCGAGAGGCTTGTCTGCTCACCCGCCGGGGCGGGCGGGGGCTGGGAGCTGAGGCGGGCTTCACAGGTCGGATCCCAGGGAGAGAACTGGGGTTGGTGCGTGAACACAGCATGAAGGGGGCTAGTGTGCCACAGCTAGCCAGGAGGGAGTCCGGGAAAAAGTCTGGACCTGCCTAAGAGGCAAGAGACCATTGTTTCTGGTTGTGTGAGGAGATGGGATTTAGAGCACCACCTAAACGAGCTCCAGAAACGGGCGCGAGCCGCAGCTATCAGCGAAGACCCCAGACACGGGCATGAGACGCCAAGGCTGCTACGGCAGCCACCAAGAAGCCTGTGTGCAAGCACAGGTCACTAACCACACCTCCCCTCCCGGGAGCCTGTGCAGCCCGCCACTGCCAGGGTCCCGTGATCCAGGGACAGCTTCCCAGGGAGAACACACAGCACGCCTCAGGCTGGTGCAACGTCGCGCCGGCCTCTGCCGCCGCGGGCTCGCCCCGCATCGGTACCCCTCCCTACCCCCGGCCTGAGTGAGCCGGAGCCCCCACATCAGCCGCTCCTTTAACCCCCTCCTGTCTGGGTGAAGAATAGACTCCAGAGGGCGACCTACACGCAGAGGCGGGTCCAAATCCAAAGCTGAACCCCGGGAGCTGTGCAAACAAAGAAGAGAAAGGGAAATTTCTCCCAGCAGCCTCAGGAGCAGCAGATTAAATATCCACAATCAACTTGATGTACCCTGCATCTGTGGAATACCTGAATAGACAACGAATCACCCCAAAATTCAGGCAGTGGACTTTGGGTTTGCTTTCTGCACCTAATTTGGTTTTGGTGTTATGTTTATCTTAGTTTAGTATTTAGAGTTTATGATGATTGGTAGATTTGTTTATTGACTTGGTTGCTCTCTTCCTATTTAAAAAAATATATATATATTTTTCATTTTCTCTTTTTGTGAGTGTGTATGTGTATGCTTCTTTGTGTGATTTTGTCTATATAGCTTTGCTTTTACCATTTGTCCTAGGGTTCTGTCTGTCCGTTTTTTGTTTTTGTGTTTGTTTTTTTTTTAGTATAGATTTAGCACTGGTTATCATAGGTGGATTTGTTTATTTGCTTTGGTTGCTCTCTTCTTTCTTTCTTTCTTTTTTCCTCCCTTTTCTTCTGAGCCGTGTGGCTGACAGGGTGTTGGTGCTCTTGCCAGGTGTCGGGCCTCTGCCTCTGAGGTGGGAGAGCCGAGTTCAGGACATTGGTCCACCAGAGACCTCCTGGCTCCACGTAATATCAAACAGCAAAAGCTCTCCCAGAGATCTCTATCTCAGCGCTAAGACCCAGCTCCATTCAATGACCAGCAAGCTCCACGCCTGAATGACCCATGCCAAACAACAAGACAGAAACAGAACCCCACCTACTGGCAGAGAGGCTGCCTAAAATCATAATAAGGTCACAGACAGCCCCAAACACACCACTGGAAGCGGTTCTGCCCACCAGAAAGATAAGATCCGGCCTCATCCACCAGAACACAGGCACCAGCCCCCTCCACCAGGAATCCTACACAACCCACTGAATCAACCTCACCCACTGGGAGCAGAGACCAAAAACAATGGGAAATCTGAACCTGCAGCCTGTGAAAAGGAGATTCCCAAAACAGTAGGTTAAGCAAAATAAGACAGTGAAAAACACAGCAGATGAAGGATCACGGTAAAAACCCACCAGACCAAACAAATGAAGAGGAAATAGGCAGCCTACATGAAAAGAATTCAGACTAATCATAGTAAAGATGATTCAAAATCTTGGAAATAGAATAGAGAAAATACAAGAAACGTTTAACAAGGACCTAGAAGTACGAAAGAGCAAACAAACAAGGATGACCTACACAATAAGTGAAATTTAAAATTCTCTAGAAGGAATCCGTAGCAGAATAACTGAGGCAGAAGAACGGATAAGTGACCTGGAAGATAAAATAATGGAAATAACTACCGCAGAGCAGAATAAAGAAAAAAGAATGAAAAGAATTGAGGACAGTCTCAGAAACCGCTGGGACAACATTAAGCACACCAACATGCGAATTATAGGGGTCCCAGAAGAAGAAGACAAAAGAAAGGGACTGAGAAAATATTTGAAGAGATTATAGTAGAAAACTTCCCTAATATGGGAAAGGAAATAGGCAATCAAGTCCAGGAAGCACAGAGAATCCCATACAGGGTAAAACCAAGGAGACACATGCCAAGACACATATTAATCAAACTATCAAAAATTAAATACAAAGAAAAAAACATTAAAAGCAGCAAGGGAGAAATAACATGCAAGGGAATCCCCATAGGTTAAGAGCTGATCTTTCACCAGAAACTCGGCAAGCCAGAGGGGAGTGGCAAGACATATTTAAAGTGATGAAAGGTAAAAACCTACAACCAAGATTACTCTACCCAGCAAGGATGTCATTCAGATTTAACGGAGAAATTAAAACCGTTACAGACAAGCAAAAGCTAACACAGACTGGCTGAATGGATACAAAAACAAGACCCGTATATATGCTGTCTACAAGAGACCCACTTCAGAGCTAGGGACACATACAGACTGAAAGGGAGGGGATGGAAAAAGATATTCCTTGCAAATGGAAATCAAAAGAAAGCTGGAGTAGCAATTCTCATATCAGACAAAACAGACTTTAAAATAAAGACTATTACGAGAGACAAAGAAGGACACTACATAATGATCAAGGGATCAATCCAAGAAGAAGATACAACAATTGTAAATATTTATGTACCCAACATAGAGGCACCTCAATACGTAAGGCAAATGCTAACAGCCATAAAAGGGGAAACGAACAGTCACACAATCATAGTAGGGGATTTTAACAACCCACTTTCACCAAAGGACAGATCACCCAAAATGAAAATAAATAAGGAAACACAGCTTTAAAGATACACTAAACAAGATGGACTTAACTGATATTTATATGACATTCTAACCAAAAATAACAGAATACACTTTCTTCTCAAGTGTGCGTGGAACATTCTCCAGGATAGATCATGTCTTCTGTCACAAATCAAGCCTTGGTAAATTTAAGAAAACTGAAATCATATCAAGTATCTTTTCTGACCACAACACTATGAGACTAGTATCAATTACAGGAAAAAAATCTGTAAAAAATACAAACACATGGAAGCTAAACAATAAACTACTAATTAACCAAGAGATCACTGAAGAAATCAAAGA
>NC_041233.1:27845886-27847995 GCF_002837175.3 Physeter macrocephalus | reverse complement strand
GAAGGAAAGAAATCATAAAGATCAGATCAGAAATAAATGAAAAAGAAATGAAGGAAACGATAGCAAAGATCAATAAAACTAAAAGCTGGTTCTTTGAGAAGATAAACAAAATTGATAAACCATTAGCCAGACTCATCAAGAAAAAAGGGAGAAGACTCAAAAAACAGAATTAGAAATGAAAAAGGAGAAGTAACAACTGACACTGCAGAAATACAAAGGATCATGAGAGATTGCTACAAGCAACTCTATGCCAATAAAATGGACAACCTGGAAGAAACGGACAACTTCTTAGAAAAGCACAACCTTCTGATACAGAATCAGGAAGAAATAGAACATATAAACAGACCAATCACAAGCACTGATTTAGAGACTGTGATTCAAAATCTTCCCACAAACAAAAGCCCAGGACCAGACGGCTTCACAGGCAAATTCTATCAAACATCTAGAGAAAAGTTAACACCTATCCTCAAACTCTTCCAAAATATAGCAGAGGGAGGAACACTCCCAAACTCATTCTACGAGGCCACCATCACCCTGATACCAAAGCCAAAGATGCCACAAAGAAAGAAGACTACAAGCCAATATCACTGATGAACATAGATGCAAAAATCCTCAACAAAATACTAGCAAACAGAATCCAACAGCACATTAAAAGGATCATACGCCATGACCAAAAGGATCATACGCCACGACCAAGTGGGGTCTATCCCAGGAATGCAAGGGTTCTTAAATATACATAAATCAATGCCTGTGATAAACCATATTAACAAATTGAAGGAGAAAAACCATATGATCCACTCAATAGACGCAGAAAAAAAGCTTCTGACAGAAGTCAACACCCATTTATGATAAAAACCCTCCAGAAAGTAGGCATAGAGGGAACTTACCTCTACATAATAAAGGCCATATATGACAAACCCAGAGCCAACAGCGTTCTCAATGGGGAAAAACTGAAACCATTTCCTCTAAGATCAGGAAGAAGACAAGGTTGTCCACTCTCACCACTATTATTCAACATAGTTTTGGAAGTTTTACCCACAGCAATCAGAGAAGTAAAAGAAATAAAAGAATCCAAATCAGAAAAGAAGAAGTAAAGCTCTCACTGTCAGAAGACACTGATACTATACATAGAGATGACATAATACTATACATAGAGAATCCTAAAGAAGCTACCAGAAAAGTACTAGATCTAATCAATGAATTTGGTAAAGTAGCAGGATACAGAATTAAAGCACAGAAATCTCTTGCACTCCTATACACTAATGATGAAAAATCTGAGAGAGAAATTAAGGAGAAACTCCCATTTACCATTGCAGTAAAAAGAATAAAATACCTAGGAATAAACCTACCTAAGGAGACAAAAGACCTATAATCAGAAAACTATAAGACACTGATGAAAGAAAAGAAAGATGATAGAAACAGATGGAAAGATATACCATGTTCTTGGATTGGAAGAATCAACATTGTGAAAATGACTCTACTACCCAAAGCAATCTACAGATTCAATGCAATCCCTATCAAATTACCACTGGCATTTTTCACAGAACTAGAACCAAAAATTTCACAATTTGTATGGAAACACAACAGACCCCAAATAGCCAAAGCAATCTTGAGAACGAAAAATGGAGCTGGAGGAATCAGGCTCCCTGACTTCAGACTATACTACAAAGCTACAGTAATCAAGACAGTATGGTACTGGCACAAAAAAACAGAATAGATCAATGGAACAGGACAGAAAGCCCAGAGATAAAACCCACACACATATGGTCACCTTATTTGTGCTAAAGGAGGGAAGATTATACAATGGAGAAAAGACAGCCTCTTCAATAAGTGGTGCTGGGAAAACTGGACAGCTACATGTAAAAGAATGAAATTAGAACACTCCCTAACACCATACACAAAAATAAACTCAAAATGGATTAAAGACCTAAATGTAAGGTCAGACACTATCAAACTCTTAGAGGAAAACATAGGCAGAACACTCTATGACATACATCACAGCAAGATCCTTTTGGATCCATGTCCTAGAGAAACAGAATTAAAAACAAAAATAAACAATTGGGACCTAATGAAACTTAAAAGCTTTTGCAAAGCAAAGGAAACCATAAA
>NC_041233.1:27819121-27845480 GCF_002837175.3 Physeter macrocephalus | reverse complement strand
AAATAAACAAATGGGACCTAATGAAACTTAAAAGCTTTTGCACAGCAGAGGAAACCATAAACAAGACCAAAAGACAACTCTCAGAATGGGAGAAAATATTTGCAAATGAAGCAACTGACAAAGGATTAATCTCCAAAATTTACAAGCAGCACATGCAGCTCAATATCAATATAACAAACAACCCAATCCAAAAATGGGCAGAAGACCTAAATAGACATATATCTAAAGAAGATATACAGAATGCCAACAAACACATGAAAGGATGATCAACATCACTAATCATTAGAGAAATGCAAATCAAAACTACAATGAGGTATCACCTCACACTGTTCAGAATGGCCATCATCAAAAAATCTAGAAACAATAAATGCTGGAGATGGTGTGGAGAAAAGGGAACCCTCTTGCACTGTTGGTGGGAATGTAAACTGATACAGCCACTATGGAGAACAGTATGGAGCTTCCTTAAAAAACTAAAAATAGAACTATCATACGACCCAGCAATCCCACTACTGGGCATATACCCTGAGAAAGCCATTATTCAAAAAGAATCATGTACCATGATGTTCATTGCAGCTCTATTTACAATAGCCAGGACATGGAAACAACCTAAGTGTCCATCGACAGATGAATGGATAAAGAAGATGTGGCACATATATATAATGGAATATTACTCAGCCATAAAATGAAACGAAATTGAGTTATTTGTAGTGAGGTGGATGGACCTAGAGTCTGTCATACAGAGTGAAATAAGTCAGAAAGTGAAAAACAAATACCATATGCTTAACACATATATATGTAATCTAAAAAAAAAAAGGTTCTGAAAAACCTAGGGGCAGGGTGCTTTGTGACCACCTAGAGGGGTGGGATAGGGAGGGTGGGATAGGGAGACCCAAGAGGGAGGGTATATGGGGATATATGTATATGTGTAGCTGATTCACTTTGTTATACAGCAGAAACTAACACACCATTGTAAAGCAATTATACTCCAATAAAGATGTTAAAAAAAATAGTGAAAAACTTAAACAAGGATGACACAATTGATTCTGGTCCAGTATGCATAATTATTATTGAATTTTTAAACCCATTAAAGCAAAGAGTCTGGAGGAGGAGCTTAAAGAACTAGGGACACTGCATCAGCTTTTGTGTTTCCGAAGCTCTTTCTGGGGGAAGAGATGGGGAGAGTTTTCAGTTAGCCACTAGACCATAGCAAAAAAACAAAAAAATCACTGACCTTTTTGTGACTGGGGTAGGAACCATTTTTTCTTATTTGTTGCTTTAGAAAATGATAAAAAGAACCTTGGAGAAAATTCAGATTTGTCTATAAGCACTACAAATTCAATCACAGTAGCACTTAAATAGATCTGAAAAATAAAAGTGTATACACATACATATACCTGCACATGCACACATACACCCATGAGATACTACAGGGTATATATGTGTATGTGTGTGCATATGCATACATGTATATACAACTATATGTATGTGTGTGTATATGTATTCATATATATACTTGAATATATACACTCACTGTGTGAAGAAAAGTTATATCTCATCTTCCATGTTCTCAAACTCAGTTTTGAGGCATTCTTCTCAACTCATTCCTTACTTGTTCTCCAAACAGTCTTGGATAACTGTCTTGTTTATGTTCTTTTAAACTTTTTAGTTGGCTGTGCCTTGGCTTTATTTAGCAATGGTGCTTCATTCCTTGGGTATTAGTCGGGATCATTGTTATAAAAAGTGATAGAGCCTTTCCAGTTACACCAGCCAATGGATTTCTTTGCTGTTGTTCTTCTGCTTTGTTTAACCTAGTTTGAAATAGGTCATAGATATATAACTTTAAGTGATGCTAGATGCAGGTGCTCAAATGATGTTGTCAGGGCTCTGGCTATCTTGACATGTCGGGGTTCACTCCCCAGTGCATGATTATATCATTCTAAGATAAGTTCTTTCCAGGTGGTGAGAAAGATGGTTGTTAGCATCCCCAGACCCTTATCCTAAAGCTCATCATCAAAAAGAATAGGGACATTCTTTCAGTGTCAAGATTTAGAAACTCAGGGAGATTTCTGAATGGCCCTACTAGGTTCACACTGCCAGTCACTGGACTAATCACTGGATTTGTTTACACTTTGGGTCTAGCCTGGAGACCTGAGCCCACCTTAGGGTAGGGGGCTAAGTGGGATTCCATGATTAACAGCCCCATCGGAAACACATGTAATGGTTGTGTGTTGGGGGGTGGAGTGGGAAGAGTAGCTTTCATAGAAAAGGGGAATTAGAAGTAGAAACCACCTTACTAACTTACCTACCCAGGTGCCTTAACTCAGATCACCTCAGATGGTCATCTCTCCTTATTTGACCACACTCAAGACTCTACAATCCTTTACCCTCCACCCAGGTGTCAACTTTTTTTTTTCCTCTCTCCTAAGCATCCTTTAAATCACAGATGACATTGCTCAGGACTTTCCAGGGAAGTCAGGAGTCAACAAGAGCCCAAGAGACAAAACACTTGCATGGCCAATAAGCCTTAAAAGAAGCAGTAAAAAAAAAATGGGCAGATGGTCTCCATCCAAGAGTCTTGGAAAAGCAGCCAGACATTCTGTGCTCACTTAATAAACATGAAACAAATCACACACATTCACAAAATGGATTCTGCTCATGACCACTGGCTGGATCACTGGAAGAAGGAAAACATCCTTTCAATCTTGTTTCCTAGCCCAGTTCCTCTTTCCATCTTCAAATTGTCTTGCCATTGAATCTAAGCCTTCTCTAGAATGACCTGTGGTGTAGTACATGGTGCCAAAGTTCTAGGATAAGACAGACTTGTGACGATCAGGGCAAGTTCCCTAATCTCTAAACTTGGCTTATCCTTTATCTGTAGTATCAGAATAAGAATATTTATTTCATAGGACAGTTGTGAGGCTTCAATCACTTAACCTCTTTAAGCTTCAATTTCATGATCTGTACAATGGGCATATAGTAATATCTTGTTCATAGGATACGTCAGAGTTGCCTATTCAATATCTGTCCTGCTCTTCTTCCTTAGTGACATAATCCCAGTTTTGGGAGGGAGGGCAACATGCATGATTTTTAAAAGACCCAGGCTTCCTTGCAGATAGAAGTGGTAGATGAGATATAAGTGGAAATGGTTAAGAGTGATGTACAGGAATCCTTTTAAAGGGGGCTGATACAGCTGAGAGCTATACTATTTGTCTTATTCCGTCTTTCTATCTGCAATTAGGATGTTATGTCTTCAACTTCAGCAGCTATCTTGGGCCCATGAGGAAAAGACAAAGAGAATTGCTGAGACCTTGGTCTGACATCCTTGAGTTGCTGAGACAATGCCAACAAACTCTTACTTCTAGATTTCTTGTTATTTGATTAAAAAATCCATTTGTGGTTAGTTCTCTGTAGACAGGGTTCTGTTACTTGTAGCCAAATGCAACATGCAATTGCACAAGATTTGTTAAGGATTCAAAGAAGTATAAAGAACTCATTGCAAAAATCTGCAATATTGAATCTAAGACACTTTGATGCTGTTGTTTTTCATTCTTACTAGAAAATGTCAATGGAATGTTTTCTCCCAACTGTGTCACAAGTGCCATCTGGCTGACAACAAATGTACACTGAGATTGATTTATGAGGTGCCTGATTTCAGAAATGTTAGGATGGGCAAATTGTCTATCTTAGAATCAGCGAAATAAAATAATAACAAAACCTACCATTTATAGAGCAATTCTTATTCATAAATGTAACAGTGCTGACACATTGCCAGTTACATGGTAGGTGTTCAAAGTGTTTTCTTTCCTTCCATTCTTATCCCTTCTTCTAATGCAAGGGTGAGTCTGTGAAGGAGAAAGCAACTTCCTTCAATAATATGTAAATGATAATAATTTCCAGGTGCACTCAGGAGGTGGCCACAATGAACAGTGCCTTCTCACTTCAAGGAAAACCTCAACATGAATTTTGGGAAAATAATGAGTTTTACAGCAAACTGTCTTTTACAGGGGACCTGACAAGGCTGGTCCCTAATTCCAGTTGGCTCTTCAGAGTAGGTCTGATTAATGGGCTGGAATTAGTACTATTGGGACAGACCAGTTCATTGAAATATTCAGAGTCTCCTATCAATGTCACCCTCCACCCAGGCCTGGTGGGGAGGCAGCATCCACCATCAGCGTTTCCATGACAATGAAGTACATTTAGTCAGCAGCACCTCCCGAGTAAATAGTAATCCTTCAGAGAAACAAGAAGGTCATTACAGCAACTTGTCAAATCAATGCAGAGGGTGTCAAGGCCGATTAAGGCATTTTCTCTCGCAGCTGACACGGTGTCAATAGTACTGGGCCATACTGCTCAGGCAGATGATTGAAGTGAAGTGCCCATCAGTCAGGGCGTTGAGGTGGACTAACGATTCCCCACGCTGCCTATTAGAGCTACATGAGGACTCAATCCTGTTTGCTGGCAAAGAGACAGAGGGAGAGGGAGAGAGGGAGAGAAGGGGAAAAAATAGTGACCTTGTTGCTTTGTTTGAAGCTGAATTAAATTGACAAGAGCAGCCAATCTGTACCTAGGGCGATTAACAAAATTAAGGACCACAACAAAGGCACCCAAGGTTTTAACATCTGTGCAAGGGCTCAGGTATGTTTATGATGGAGGAAGCTCTCCTTTGGTATTTAGGTACCATCCAGATATGTATTCTGAGCCAAGCCTCCTCCAAATGAAGCGTGGGTAATCCCATTAACACCCTGCCAAAGCAACATGTAAGGACACAAGGCACTCACTGAATATGCCTCCTCTACATCAGCTGGGAAGCCCACTCTTCCCAGTGGCTCTGGTTGATTATTTTAGACTTATGATTTTTTAATATATTTCCCTGGAGAAACATTTTGCCGTATTTTAAATCTTCTAAGACCATGATTCCACAGCAATTTTTTCCCAAACCATCCAATGGTTCAGCAAAATAAGAGAAGTGCCTCATAGCAGAACAGAACTCCTGAGGAAGGAAATGAGCAGTGTGAGATTCTTGGAGAGAAATTATTATTTTTTTTCTAACTTACTGTGACATTTTATTCTTGATGCATTAAAGTCATGGGATCTAGTGTGAACAAATTAGAACAGTGATATCAAGGATGAAAATTTTATATATAAAATTACACTTAACATTTGCTAAGTATACTCTTCAATAACCCAAAACAAGGCTCATCATTTGCGTTTTTTTTTTTTTTTTTTTGTAAAGGGCCAGAGAGTAAATATTTTAGGCTTTAAGGACCTTATTATTTCTGTTGCAACTACTGAACTCTACTATTATAGCATAAGAGGAGTCATAAACAATATGTAAATGAGTAGGGGTGGCTGTGTTCCAAGAAAATCTTTATATACAATAACAGGCTGGACCATATTGGCCTGCTGGCTGCAGTTTGCAGACCCTTGGCTGAAAAGATTGTAGCATTTCCATTTAACCAGCTAATATTAATAGAATGCTTTCTATTCGTGAGGCACAGGACTAGCTGTTAAAGATGGAACAGACATAGTCCGTGCATTTGAAGAACGTGCAGTGTAATGAAGAAGACCGCTAACTGAGTGCATAAATATAATATTGTACATTAGGTGCTATAGTTTAAAAAACAGAAATGAAAGTGATACATTCTTCCTAGGGCAAAAGAGGTCAGAGAAAATGATAGAAAAAAGGAGACATTAGGGCTATACATTTAAGAAACTCTAGGTGCGTAAGGGCATTACAGATTTAGTGTGGCCAAAGTTTATAATGTGTGTGTGTGTGTGTGTGTGTGTGTGTGTGTGTGTGAGAGAGAGAGGGGGGGTGGGGAGGGAGGGAGAGAGACAGGGGGGCGCAGGGGCAGGAAACAAACAAGACAAGTGAAATGAGAGGGGAAGAAGACTTTGGGGGACAAATTAGTTGTAGAAAAGACTGGAAAGGTTCCTGGGAACAAGATGAAGGGATCTGTATGGCAAGCTAAGGAATTCAGATTTTTTCATCTATAGGCAATAGAGAGCAATTAATGACTAAGCAGGGGAATAATGCAATCAGATGGCTGTGTGGACACAAGGAAAGTCTACACAGAGACTATTATAATAATTCCAGGCAAAAAGAATAAAATCCTGGATTAAGATTGGTCAGGGAATAGAGAGAAGGACAAAAATATGAGAAATGTTTTAAAAATAGAATCTATCAAGCGTCTTCTCTTAGGAATAGGGCAGGTATGGCTGAAGGGTTACCCCAGTATCTGTTCCAAGAAGGTTGGCTTTGGAGGAATGTAGGACCTTGAGGAGAATTTGCACAGGGCCAACTAAGGCAGCACAGCCTAGGCAGAAATGTAGTCTAAGAGCATAGCCAAGTATGTCACCATGGAAACAGCTTTTAAAAGCCAAGTATGGAAGATGATCCAAAGGTAAGAGTGAGGTATTGGATTGCTGAGGTAAGAGAAGCTCATGAGAGTTGGTGCAGGTCAGGATGTAGAGCTGGAAATATGGTTGGGACAAATTGTTCAGAACTAAGGTGAGCAGGAGATGATTCCCTGCTTTGGTGAGGTGCAAGTGTGGGGAGATTTAATAATACATGGGCTCATATAGACTCACATACAATCAATAACACCAGAATTTCAAGAATTCTAGCTGGGCAATTCAAAGCAGGGTGATGTTAACAGAGGTAGTGAAGATGAAAGATGATGTAGGCAGAGTGATATTGAGTTTACTTTGGGGCATGATGAATTAGAAACACCTACATACTAACTGGTAGCTTGCTGAATATAATGATACAGAGTTTAGAATTGAAGATATAATTTGAGACTAGTCAGTATGTAGCTCTTCTTGAAGCCATGGAAATGGATGAGAACACCCTTTCCCCCCGCCAAATGTGTCTGGGGAGAAGAGGGAGAAAAGTAGAATTCTATGAAAAGCACTTAAGCACTTACAGGGGGAACAGGGAAAGAGACAGAGAAAGACTGGTCAGAGAAGTAGGAGGAAAATCAAGAGAGAATAATGTTTCTGGAGGGGAGGGGAGGGGTGGTTAACAGCAAAAGCTACAGGAAAAGGAATTTAGTTAAAAACCCAAACAGAACCGAAAAGTTTGGGCTAATTGTTGGTAAGCCTGGGTAAGAAGAGTAGTATGGAGAAGAGAAAGATTATACTTGGTGGGGACTCAATGGGAGCCACTGTCAAGACTTTGGATGATAAAAAAAGATGAGAGGTATGGTAGTAACTTTAGAAAAATATACAGCAGAGAAAAGATATTTGAGAATGAGGCATATTTAGATATCTGAGGTCAGAAGAGAAGCCGATAGAGTGAAAATATTAGAGAGGAGATACAGAAAATCCAGGATAATGTTTCCTAAATTAACCTGTAAACAAAAATTACCTGTGGGATACTTGTTAAACTATATTACTGGGCCCCAATCCAGACTTCCTAAATTAATGTTTCCACAAGAGGGACCTGGGGATCAGGTAGGTTTGGGAAGTTGCTCTAGGAATATTTGAGATTAGAGCAGTGGTCCACTTGAACCTGACTGTTCATTGGAATCAACTGAGGAGCCTTAAATATTCTCAATGCCTGTCCCACCCCAAAGAGATGCTGATTTATTTGGTCTATCGTTCCAGCTGGGAATTGAGAATTTTAAATTTTCTCATATGATTCTAACGTGCAACTAACTTTGATGTGTAGATGCAGGAAGATGAGGATGAGTAAAAATAAGTTGGGAGGAAGAAGGGAGGAAACTATACTGTTTCATTTGTCTGTGGCCTCTATGAAAGGAGTAAAAGGTTGCATATGTTGAGAATGAAGGGACAGAAGTGGAGTGCTAGACTTAGGGAAAGAGGCAAAGGGAATGGATGGGAATACAAGAAATAAGAGCACTGAAGATGTTCCCGAAATAATTCCCTTTTTCAACAGAGGGCAACTATTCAGAAATAGGGTAGCTAAGTGATTCTCTATCTGGTGCTGGGGTTGAGATGGAGAATGCAGCAATGTGACCAGGGAGAGAGGATTGAGGGGGGAAGAGGGAGAGGAGGAGGAGGAGAAGAGAAGGAGGAGGAAGAAAAGAAGAAGACATGGTTACATGGGGATGGCTGTGATTAGTAAGTCATGATTTTAGTTTATGATCTTGTAATCTCAAGTCCACAAAGTATAGCCACAGAGATGACTTACCCAGGTGGAGTGGAAGTGACTATCTTTGGAGTAGAGTTGGTTAAGGAACTATGAAGTTTGAGTCTGGGGATACGGGATTGCCTAATAGGGTAAAGAACTTGAACTCTAGATTTGTCCAACTTGAATCTTTGACTTACTAGCTGTGTAACTTTGGGCAAGTTATTCAACCCATGGAAGCTTCAACTTCATCTGTAAAATGAAGATAACAACGCTTATTATAAAACTGCATGAAAAAGTGAGTGGTCAACAAGGTCAAAGGCTTCAGGAAAGGCCCACCTAGATAGGAAATAAAGAGAAGCCTGTGCATTGGTCAACAAGGTGATTACTGGTGATGAGTCTCAATGAGTGGTGAGGGCAGGAGCCATATGCTAATGGCTGCAAAGGCAAGTCATGAACTAGAGACTCTTTCAAGAAGTTTGGTGAAGAGAAAGAGATATTTTATAGTAAACTTAGGAAAGGCATTGCCTGTGGAATACTTGAAGGATTTTTATGATGATTAGATTAAACAACAAATACAAAGTGTTTAGCCCAGTAGACACACAGTACTCAATAAAAGCTATCTATCATCATTATTACCACAGCTACTAACAATACTACAATTTTGTGGATGATAATGACCGAGTTGGGGAAATAGGAATGTCACATGCTTTATGGGTTTGGTGATTGTGTTGACTAACTGAAAATTTTATGACATGTGACCTAAAGTGGTGAAAGATATTTGAAATCAGGGCATTGTAATAGATACGGTGGGTAAGGTAGATATACAGGTAACAAGTTTTTAGACAGTGTTCTGACTATTTTGTTGTCATGTTTGCTGCTAAATTGAGGTTCCATGACAAGTCTATTTATAACTATTTTTAAAACTTGGGGCCATTCTAAATGTGTTTGATGAAATCTGTCTTTATATTTGCATCATGTTTCTACGCAACTTATCAGTTTATATTACTGAACTACTCAATCATATACAATAAAATGCTGCTAGGAATGGGGAGAGTAAGAGTGAGAGTGAGAGAATCCATCCACCCACCCCCCCCGTCCCCCAAGAAAAAGTCTGAATAAGAGAAAGCATCAGGGAAAATCAGAAATGATAGCTTTCATTACTCGTCTTGAGCCCTGCTGGGCACATGTTTCTATCCCATAACTAGGTAATGTACTTCAGCATCTGTGGCAGAAATCACCGCCACAGATGTACTTCTGTATGGAAGGGCTGCGATCTAGAAAAGATACAAAATGACCATTTCTGACAGGGGTCTGGTACAATTAGTAAATAGGGAAACACATCCTACAACCCACCTTAGGGACAACCATGCAGAAGCCTAGTTATTTCTACAAATAGAGAAGAATCAGCCACCAAAAACAATGAAGGCTCCACAGTCTGGGAAGAAAGGCTTAAGGGAGAACTTGGTTTCACAACATCTGTGAGCCAGACCTATTTCTGAGGCCCTCAGAGCACTGGGAAGAATTATTATAGTGACTTTTAGATGGGAAGACTGGGTCCAGGGGATGGAAGTTTAAGGGAGGGAGATATCCAGTAAACAAATAAACAAACAAAAAAGACATCTGTGTAACCACAGATACAATAACAAAACAAATGAAAAATAGGCTGCTTAGGAAATAGTGATATTTTGTTTACAACTGGAGACTCACAAGATGAGATGAATAACCAATTGCTGAGGACCCTGTGGAGGGGTTTAGGAATGCTATGGGAGATTAGACTCTCATGTTCTTTTCTGATTCTGAGACATTACTTTTGATGTGTGGAAAATACTGGGGTCACATTTAATACTCGCATGCTAGGATGAACTTAACTTTTTCTTGGAGTAAGCCAAGACTGCACTGGTCAAAGTTCTTTCTGGCTAGACAGGCAGTAGGATATTATAAAACTGTGGGAAAAAGTTGTAAAGAGAACATTTTTTTTTTCGAAGAGGGGCTTCCATTTATACCTGTGGAGACATATCATATTAGAGAATGTAGTAGAGACTTTTAAAAGTGTATCTAATTTAATTTTCATTAGAGAACAGTGAGGTAAGTACTATAATCTCTATTTGTTGGATGAAGATATGGAAGGGTTAGAGTAGTTAAATAAGTCATGCATGGTCACATAGTAGAAACCTGTATTTAAAACCACATGTATCTTATCCTATCATTTGGACTCTTATTGCTACACTCTATTGTTCTCACTTTCTGTCACTGATGAACTGCATGATTTTGGGTATACTACCCAAACAGCTTAAAATATTTTTTTAATCTTTGATTTTAAAATTGGAGTGTTGTTCTACAATGATACATTGAGAACTTCCGGGGAGTTGAAAACAATAGCAGCTACCTAGGTCTACATTTTGCATATATCCTGTAAATATAAGAGAGAACAATAAGAAGAACAAATAAGACTATACAAACCCTACAATCTCAGCATAACTAGAACACAGAGAATTACCAAACTTCAAAATAATTGGGGAAATAACAATTATCAAATCCCAGTGATCTGTCACTCATGCTCCTAACAAAAACTGTTTAAGATGAACATGTTTGAAAAAAACTACAAGAAAATGAGAAGATGGAAGCTAAAGGTGGACAAAAATTTCTCAAAACCACAGCCAGAAAGAGGAAGTTCACCTTAGGTGTGAAAGTACTAAAAAAAAAAGTCTATTGACAAATCTGATTATTTATGACAAGAAAGGTGCTTAAAAGTACACATGATTTGAAACAGCAGTTTTTGAAAGGCATGGCTTCAGGGAGAGGAACAGGCAAAAAGAAAGGGAGACGACCCCCTTGACAATTAAATAGTAAAGGATAAAAGAAACAAATTGGAATATTTTAGGGTTCTGCAAGAGAACAAGCAAAAAAAAAAAACCCACAAGAAAATAGAGGACATGGAACATCTTCCCCACATCTCCCTCCCTCCCTCCCCTTCCCCCCCACCTCCCCACTAAAGAACTGGACTTTAGAACCGGCAGAAAAGGGCAGCACTGAATTATAAATCTAAATATCATCAAATCTTTAAAAAAATTCAATGGAAAACAAGAGTTATTCAAAATTATAATAAGAATTAGAAAGCAAGAGTCAACATATTTTAGTTGATGTAAATTCTCCCTCAAAAAATAATCATGAAGTAGAAATAACTTGCAAGACAACATTGCAAAGTTAATTAAATTATACATGAGCAAGACTTTGGAAATATGAAAAATCACCTTGAATCAGGAATTCAAAAAGCAAAAACAAAAATATATAAAAAGCAAGAAAAAAAAGGATATTTTATTGAACCAAGGAAATAAAAGGATAAAAACAAGCAAAATTATTTCAGAAATTAAGAGTAAATTGTAAGATTCTCAGGGGAAAGTAGATTCAAATGAAAATTTAATAAATGGTATTGAATAGAGGTAGGAAATAGCCAATATAATGGAAATGAGGTAAAGAAAAAAGGAAGACAGAGAAAAACTGTTAGTAATGGAAAACAGGCAAGGAAGAAATAACATACATAAAATTGGAGGCCCAGAACAAGAAAACTAAAATAATTGAGCATATCTAATATTTAAAACTGCAATTCAGTACTATTTCCAGAAACAAACAACTTGAATCTACATATTGAAAGGGCCCATAAAATTATTGGGAAATTAACCATGGATGATCAACACTGAGATAATGATATAAAACTATTATACTTCAAAGATAAAAGAAAAATCCTTGAGCTTCAAGGATACACACACACACACACACACACACACACACACACACACAAACATCCCACACTGATAACACAGAATATACCTTGTTCTAAACTACTTGTGAGTCATCATAAAATTGATCCTATATTAAGTTACAAAGAAACTAGTAATAAGTTTCATAAAATAGAAATATAACTAATACTGTCTGATCACTATGCAAAAAAACCAATGAACACTTAGCTATCATTAAGAAAATAAAAAATCCAAAATGCCCTTTCACTTGTAATTGAAAACAAGCTCATGTAAAGTACACATTGAAAATACAGAAATTTAAAAAATTAATGGTAATGAAAACACCGATTATCAGAATCTATAAGCAATGACTGTCAGAAACTGCATAGCCATAAATACTCTTATAAACAGAAATGAAACAATCAAAGTAAAAAACTTAAATATTCAGCTCAACAAAAATATAAAAAAGTACAAGAAAATAAACTAAAAGAAAGCACAAGGAAGAAAATAACACAGATCAAAAACAGAAGTTACTAAAGTACGGAATGGCTAAAAGCATGGAGAGAAACCACTCTGTGGCACAGGTGCATGGTGAAGGCTGACAGTTGAAGGTGGAACAGGGGCACTGAGAAGTGCTACCCATGTCAGAGTCAACAACCTAAACACAAAGTAATGCTAAAGAATTTAAAGATAGAGTACATTATAGGTAACAATAAAACCCAAACTCAGTTGAAGACCTAACTCTACTGACTAAACCCCCTTACTAATGGCCCAACAGAAGAAATATGCCTGTTTCTAGGCAAAAATACTATTTACCTCAGCCACAACTGATACACAATGTCTGCCATTCAATCAAAAATGACAAGGTGCTAAAAAGCAAGAAAATGCACCCACTGCCAAGAGACAAAGCGATCAGCAGAATCATGCTCAAGGGTAAACCAGATGTGGAAAACATCAGACAGGGAATTAAACATAAATATGATTAACATGCTAAAGGTGCCAGTAAACATGGTAAACAGCATTCATAAACAAACAGCATTCATAAACAGGTGGGTAATTTTTGAAGAAATAAAGAAACTATAAGAAAAACCCATAGGTGAATCCTAGAAATAAAAATACATGGTAACAGATATGAATAGCGCTCAGGATGGGTTCATCAGTAGATTAACACAGCTGAGGAAAGAATCAGTGAACTGGAAGATAGGTCATGAGAAATTACCCAAACTGAAACACAAGGAGAAAAAAGAATGGAAGTGGGGAGATACAGAACAGAGCAGCCTAGAGCTGCAAGACAATATCAAGTGATCTAATGTCAATAATAGAAAAAAGAGACCTAATATATCCAAATTCTGTTTTTTTCTAGTTACCTTGAGCAAGAAGAAAACATCGGGGACATGTTACAAAGACTCAGAAGTCAACATAAAGAGGCTTCCAATGGCCAAGTCTGGGAAATTTTAAGGAACAAAATAAATAATGACAGTAATCAATTATAAGCCATAGGTTAAAACAAGAATTCATGGCTTTATACTCATATATACTGATATTTATATAGATGTACATTTATACATTTATATGCTGATATAAATGAATAAATAAGAGAGCTTTTCATTACAGCATAATTCCAACTAAGGCATATAGAAGAAATTGTGGAAATAGAAAATCATCATTTGAGAAACATCATGGCAAAAATTGTTTCAGGCAAAAATGATTAGTGGATGCTAAAATTTGTGGGTGGAAGAATGATGAGAAACAGGATATTTATATGGTCTCAAAATGTCTCCACACAATATACTTCTTAATGACAAATGGAAAAAATAATAAGCACATTGAAGAAACCTAGCATATGTCCCCTTAACAAAGTGATGTCAACATGATCAGTAATGTCACAAATCAACAAGTGTTTCCTGATATGTGTTTAGAGAAGGACATAATATCAAATTTTCAGTATTTCTATCAAAAAATTAAATCAGAATGTAATCATGTAGAGACAGCAGACAAACTCCCACTGAGGATTAGGCTACAAAATAAATGGCCAGTGCTTCTCAAAAGTGCTGAGGTCATGAAAAACAAAGCAAGATTGAGGAACTGTCCCAAATTCGAGGAGATACTAAGTAAAAGCATAATAACTAAATGCAGTGTTAAATCCTAGACCAGAAGAAAGGGTATTAGTGGGAAATTGGTGATATTCAAATAAGGTCTATAGATTAGATAATAGTAGTGTATTTACAGTATTGTATCAATTCTGCTAAGATATAATTGTTGGGGATTCTGGGCAAAGGATATTTGAAAAGTCTTTTTGCAACTTTTTCTGTAAGCCTGAAGTTAATTTAAAATAAGTTGTTAACATTTTTTAAGTTAAAAAGAAATGAAGTGACATAAAAAAACAGGCTGCTGCCTATGTCATACTTCTTGTCAAAAGACTTTTCAATGCACAAATTTAACCATTTCTCTCCCTGTTCAAAACCTTCTCAGCCTCTGGCCTTCCTTACCTGCTCCCTGTTGGCCTCATCAAACTCAGCTCTCGTTCCTCCTAACAGCTATCCTAGATTCCCACTATCCTGAGCTCTTCAAATGCACTGGGCTCTCTCAAGCCTATAGGTGTCAGGAGCCTCCTTCTCTGAACCTCCAGCACCAGTGCTGGACCTAGTGTATCAAACGGCCAGAGCAGATTTCTTTTTAACACCTCTCTCCTCTAAATGATGAAATTATTTTCAGTTGAAATCACATAATAATTCATAATAATCGTTATTTTCCTAATGTGTTCACTAGTTTAAAAATTGACAATTTTAAAAGAATAAATGCCAATTTAAAAGGTTTTCACAAAAATCTGTAAAGTATTTCATGTATGAATTAAAATCTCTCCTGACCTGTAATAAAACTATTACAGGTTTGTACTGTTTCAGTTTTTAATTTTAAATCAAATAAGTGGTCACTTAGCATGAAGTAACTCTAGTCCTGTCATCCTTCCAACCATTGTGGTCTCATTGCTTATTTTGAATCTACTGTTTAAATGCAGGAATACATAGTACTTCAGAGGTTAGAGACAAACAACATCAGAGGTGAGCTCATCTGTACCATCATGAACTGACTCTGGAAACAAATTAGTGTAGTTAGGTATGGGTTGGGGGATGGAGGTGTGTGGGGGGTGAGTTGATGGTACAACTGGGAGTTCTCTGAATTAACTTCCATGTAGAGTGAAAGGTTTCCTAAAGGAAAGGTAGCAAAAATGTGCCAATTTCCTGTTTATGTATTTATTATTTAATTTCAACAGTAACACCAGCAATTATTTAGAAGTTAGACCAAGAAATTATTTGGGGGAGTAGGAGAATTTTATTGCTGACATTGCCTAGAATTTATTACCACGTGGTGATATTTAAAAAGAAGCGTAACTTTTAGTTGCTTCTGTTACTACTTTTAATTTCTCCACAATGCATCCCCTCACTGCTTGCTCCTGTCTGCTCCTCCCACCATCTTACCTCTGGAATGCCACTGCAGAGCACCCTATGTTTCCTTCTCTCACTACATCTGTTACCCTGCTTTGTAATAGCTTATTGATATATCTATATCATATAGGATATTCTGAGCTACTTGAAGGCAGAATTCATGCTTTATTTATTCATCTCTATATCCCCAACATCTGATGCACAACAGATTCTCAATAACTTTGCTGGAAGAAGAATGATGTAATAAATACAAGATGTGGGCCAAGATCCCTAAATATATACCCCTGACAAAAGTAAAAAACTTCCAACTTTAACAGTGCCCAAATTCTTAGGACTTCCCAATTGGAGCCTGCGTGGACTTCTGATAAAGTGGAGGAGGTGGTCCCAGTCAAAAGGCCATGCTTTCTTATCTGTACAGCAAATACTGCTGGAGTATAAGGTGGAGGACTCAAAATTGGTGTCAGACAATGATGGGTTTATGTCCCACCTCTGCCACTTAATGGCAACATTTGAAATGGTTGTAAAATCACTTGACTTCACTAAGCCTCAGTTTCCTCATCAGTAACAGTGGGTATAATTCCTACATGGCAGGGTTCTTGTTATATTTAAATGGGAACTCTTTGTTGTCAAGTCTCTAGCATAGCGTCTGGCCATGATTGTTACCATCCTATTCCCCGTTTTTTCCCTGAAAATTGATGCTTCAAAACACTCCCGATTCATCTCCAGTACATTTATAAAACCAAAAGGACATCTTCTATGTGCCATGACATTTCCTTTAAGATAAGAAACATATATTACAACTTGGGGATGTGGCAGCTGTAAATATTTTTCATCAATTACAAGAAGATTCAGTCCTGGAACTCCAGGCTTCCCTTGATGCTGTCAAGAGCATCCAGGGTGCCCTGTGGGTGTCTGACAGAGGAACTGGAGAACCATATCCTAAACCCTGCTGGAGGTCTGCATAACACCAATAGGGGGCCATGGAGTCCAAAAGCCAGAATTAACCAGCATCATGTTTGCTCTTTCCAATAGATACTTAATTGGTGTCTGTTACTCAACCTGACTGGCTTTCAATAATCACTTATTTTCCAACTTGACAGGACATGCTTAGAGGAAGAGAAAAAGAGAGCACACAGGGGGATAAGTGTAGCGATGGATAGATAATCAACATTTTTAACTGAATTCCAGGTTTGAGCTTAAGCCTCTCACTGGAGATTCTATATTGGATCTATCACGAACAGAATAATTCTACTCTCTTTTTCTCATTATTTTAAACTGGTCAGCAAACAAGAGAAAAGTGTGATGTCTGAGCACATATGTTTCTTGGGAAAATTAACTGAAATGATGGAAGCGATAGTTTAATCCAATGCTACCTATTAGAATGTTCAGCAATGCTGAAAATAGTCTATTCTGTATTCTGTAATATGGTAGCTATCAGCCACATCTTGTTACTGGGTACTTGAAATGTGCATAGTGCAAATGAGAAACTGAATTTTTTAAAAATTAATTTATTTAATTTTAAACAATTTAAATATAAATACTCACATATGGCTAGTGACTACTGTAATAGACAGCGAAGATAAGAGACCACAATGAAAGCAAAGTCCATTGAATATCAACATGCTCTCAGAGTACTGGTGTTGGGGCTGCATTGCTATAACGGCTGCCCAACTCCATGTTACAAACTCTCCTGTATGCTTCTGTTCAGCTTGTGCTCCTCCGAGGTATCTTTACATTGCTTCCACTGACTTCTAGCTATTATTTGCTGATATCTACTTCCTAAGCTGCCCTCTGCCTAGTTTTCTAAGGCCTCTGTATGTGATTTCTCTCATGGTTTTCTGTGTTGCACAAGCCTTAAGTGAAACATTAGACCAGATGAACTTAATTGATATTTATAGGACATTCAATCCAAAAGCAGCACAATACACCTTCTTCTCAAGTGCACATGGAACAGTCTCCATGATAGATCACATCTCAGGCCACAAATCAAGCCTCAGTACATTTAAGAAAACTGAAATCATATCAAGCATTTTCTCCAACCACAACGCTATGAGATTTGAAACCAACTACAGGAAAAAAAACTGTAAAAAACACAGACAGACATGTGGAGGCTAAACAATATGTTACTAAACAACGAATGGATCACTGAAGAAATCAAAGAGGAAATCAAAGAATACCTAGAGACAAATGACAATGAAAACACGATGATCCAAAATCCATGGGACGAAGCAAAAGCAGTTCTAAGAGGGAAGTTTATAGCAATACAATATTATTAACTCAGAAAGCAAGAAAAATCTCAAATAAACAACCTAATGTTACATCTAAAGCAACTAGAGAAAGAAGAACAAACAAAACCCAAAATGAGTAGATGGAAAGAAATCATAAAGATCAGAGCAGAAATAAATAGTATAGAGATGAAGAAAACAATAGAAAAGATTAATGAAACTAAAACTAAAAGCTGGTTCTTTGAAAAGATAACCAAAATTGATAAACCTTTAGCCAGACTCATCAAGAAAAAAAGGGAGAAGACTCAAATCAACAGAATTAGAAATGAAAAAGAAGTTACAATGAACACCACAGAAACACAAAGGATCATAAGAGACTACTACAAGCAACTATATGCCAATAAAATGGACAACCCAGAAGAAATTGAGAAATTCTTTGAAAGGTACAACCTTCCAAGACTGAACCAGGAAGAAACAGCAAATATGAACAGACCAATCACAAGTATTAAAATTGAAACTATGATTTGAAAACTTCCAACCAACAAAAGTCCAGGACCAGATTGCTTCACAGGTGAATTCTATCAAACATTTATCCTTCTGAAACTATTCCAAAAAACTACAGCAGAAGGAACACTCCCAAGCTCATTCTACAAGGCCACCGTCACCCTGATACCAACAGCAGACAAAGATGTCACAAAGAAAGAAAACTACAGTCCAATATCACTGATGAACATAGATGCAAAAATCCTCAACAATATACTAGCAAACCAAATCCAACAACATATTAAAAGGATCATACACCTTATCAAGTGGGATTTATCCCAGGGATGCAAGGATTCTTCAATATACATAAATCAATGTGATACACCACATAAACAAACTGAAGAATAAAAACCATATGATCATCTCAATAGATGCAGAAAAAGCTTTTGATGAAATTCAATACCCATTTATGATAAAAACTCTCCAGAAAGTGGACATCAAGGGAACCTACCTCAACGTAATAAAGGCCATATATGACAAACCCACAGCAAACATCATTCTCAACAGTGAAAAACTGAAAGCATTTCCTCTAAGATCAGGAACAAGACAAGATGTCCACTCTTGGCACTTTTATTCAACATAGTTTTGGAAGTCCTAGCCATGGCAATCAGAGAAGAAAAAGAAATAAAAGGAATCCAAATTGGAAAAGAAGAAGTAAAAATGTCACTGTTTGCAGATGACATGACACTATACGTAGAAAATCCTAAAGTTGCTACCAGAAAACGACTGGAGCTCATCAGTAAATTTGGTAAAGTTGCAGGATACAAAATTAATACACAGACATCTTGTGTATTCCTAAACACTAACAACAAAGGAACAGAAAGAGAAATTAAGGAAACAATCCCATTTACCACTGCATCAAAAAGAATAGTATACCTAGGAATAAATCTACATAAGGAGGTGAAAGACCTGTATTCAGAAAACTATAAGATACTGATGAAAAAATCAAAGATGACACAAACAGACGGAGAGATATATTATGTACTTGAATTGGAAGAATCAATATTGTCAAAATGCCTATACTATCCAAAGCAATCTACAGATTCAATGCAATCCCTATCAAATTACCAATGACATTTTTCACAGAATTCGAACAAAAAATTTTACAATTTGTATGGAAACCCAAAAGACCCCGAATAGCCAAAGCCATCTTAAGAAAAACGGAGATGGAGGAATCAGGCTCCCTGACTTCAGACTATACTTCAAAGCTACAGTGAGCAAAACATTATGGTACTGGCACAAAAACAGAAATAGAGATCAATGGAACACGATAGAAAGTCCAGAGATGGGAGCACAGCAACAGGGTGCGGAGGGCAAAGCGGAGAGATTCCCGCACAGAGGATCGGTGCCGACCGGCATTCACCAGCCCGAGAGGCTTGTCTGCTCACCCGATGGGGCGGGCGTGGGCAGGGAGCTGAGCCTTGGGCTTCAGTCGGATCCCAGGGAAAGGTATGGAGTTGGCAGAGTGAAAACAGCCTGAAGGGGTTAGTGCACACTAACTAACTAACTCCCGGCTAGCCGGGAGGGAGTCCGGTTGAAGTCTGGAGCTGCCGAAGAGGCAAGAGACTTCTTCTTGTCTCTTTGCTTCCTGGGGCATGAGGAGAGGGGATTAAGGGCACGGCGTAAAGGAGATACAGAAACGGGCGCAAGCCGCGGCTGTCGGCGCGGACAGCAGAGACAGGTGTGGGACGCTAGGGTTGCTGCTGCCGCCACCAAGAGGCCTGTGTGCAAGCACAGGTCACTCTCCACACCGCCCCTCCCGGGAGCCTGTGCAGCCTGCCACTGCTGGGGTCCCGGGATCCAGGGACAGCTTCCCCGGGAGACGCACGGTGCGCCTCAGGCTGGTGCAGCGTCACGCCGGCCTCTGCTGCCACAGGCTCACCCCGCATCCGTGTCCCTCCCTCCCCCCGGCCTGTGCCAGAGCCCCCGAATCAGCTGCTCCTTGTGATGTCAACATGATCAGTAATGTCACAAATCAACAAGTGTTTCCTGATATGTGTTTAGAGAAGGACATAATATCAAATTTTCAGTATTTCTATCAAAAAATTAAATCAGAATGTAATCATGTAGAGACAGCAGACAAACTCCCACTGAGGATTAGGCTACAAAATAAATGGCCAGTGCTTCTCAAAAGTGCTGAGGTCATGAAAAACAAAGCAAGATTGAGGAACTGTCCCAAATTCGAGGAGATACTAAGTAAAAGCATAATAACTAAATGCAGTGTTAAATCCTAGACCAGAAGAAAGGGTATTAGTGGGAAATTGGTGATATTCAAATAAGGTCTATAGATTAGATAATAGTAGTGTATTTACAGTATTGTATCAATTCTGCTAAGATATAATTGTTGGGGATTCTGGGCAAAGGATATTTGAAAAGTCTTTTTGCAACTTTTTCTGTAAGCCTGAAGTTAATTTAAAATAAGTTGTTAACATTTTTTAAGTTAAAAAGAAATGAAGTGACATAAAAAAACAGGCTGCTGCCTATGTCATACTTCTTGTCAAAAGACTTTTCAATGCACAAATTTAACCATTTCTCTCCCTGTTCAAAACCTTCTCAGCCTCTGGCCTTCCTTACCTGCTCCCTGTTGGCCTCATCAAACTCAGCTCTCGTTCCTCCTAACAGCTATCCTAGATTCCCACTATCCTGAGCTCTTCAAATGCACTGGGCTCTCTCAAGCCTATAGGTGTCAGGAGCCTCCTTCTCTGAACCTCCAGCACCAGTGCTGGACCTAGTGTATCAAACGGCCAGAGCAGATTTCTTTTTAACACCTCTCTCCTCTAAATGATGAAATTATTTTCAGTTGAAATCACATAATAATTCATAATAATCGTTATTTTCCTAATGTGTTCACTAGTTTAAAAATTGACAATTTTAAAAGAATAAATGCCAATTTAAAAGGTTTTCACAAAAATCTGTAAAGTATTTCATGTATGAATTAAAATCTCTCCTGACCTGTAATAAAACTATTACAGGTTTGTACTGTTTCAGTTTTTAATTTTAAATCAAATAAGTGGTCACTTAGCATGAAGTAACTCTAGTCCTGTCATCCTTCCAACCATTGTGGTCTCATTGCTTATTTTGAATCTACTGTTTAAATGCAGGAATACATAGTACTTCAGAGGTTAGAGACAAACAACATCAGAGGTGAGCTCATCTGTACCATCATGAACTGACTCTGGAAACAAATTAGTGTAGTTAGGTATGGGTTGGGGGATGGAGGTGTGTGGGGGGTGAGTTGATGGTACAACTGGGAGTTCTCTGAATTAACTTCCATGTAGAGTGAAAGGTTTCCTAAAGGAAAGGTAGCAAAAATGTGCCAATTTCCTGTTTATGTATTTATTATTTAATTTCAACAGTAACACCAGCAATTATTTAGAAGTTAGACCAAGAAATTATTTGGGGGAGTAGGAGAATTTTATTGCTGACATTGCCTAGAATTTATTACCACGTGGTGATATTTAAAAAGAAGCGTAACTTTTAGTTGCTTCTGTTACTACTTTTAATTTCTCCACAATGCATCCCCTCACTGCTTGCTCCTGTCTGCTCCTCCCACCATCTTACCTCTGGAATGCCACTGCAGAGCACCCTATGTTTCCTTCTCTCACTACATCTGTTACCCTGCTTTGTAATAGCTTATTGATATATCTATATCATATAGGATATTCTGAGCTACTTGAAGGCAGAATTCATGCTTTATTTATTCATCTCTATATCCCCAACATCTGATGCACAACAGATTCTCAATAACTTTGCTGGAAGAAGAATGATGTAATAAATACAAGATGTGGGCCAAGATCCCTAAATATATACCCCTGACAAAAGTAAAAAACTTCCAACTTTAACAGTGCCCAAATTCTTAGGACTTCCCAATTGGAGCCTGCGTGGACTTCTGATAAAGTGGAGGAGGTGGTCCCAGTCAAAAGGCCATGCTTTCTTATCTGTACAGCAAATACTGCTGGAGTATAAGGTGGAGGACTCAAAATTGGTGTCAGACAATGATGGGTTTATGTCCCACCTCTGCCACTTAATGGCAACATTTGAAATGGTTGTAAAATCACTTGACTTCACTAAGCCTCAGTTTCCTCATCAGTAACAGTGGGTATAATTCCTACATGGCAGGGTTCTTGTTATATTTAAATGGGAACTCTTTGTTGTCAAGTCTCTAGCATAGCGTCTGGCCATGATTGTTACCATCCTATTCCCCGTTTTTTCCCTGAAAATTGATGCTTCAAAACACTCCCGATTCATCTCCAGTACATTTATAAAACCAAAAGGACATCTATGTGCCATGACATTTCCTTTAAGATAAGAAACATATATTACAACTTGGGGATGTGGCAGCTGTAAATATTTTTCATCAATTACAAGAAGATTCAGTCCTGGAACTCCAGGCTTCCCTTGATGCTGTCAAGAGCATCCAGGGTGCCCTGTGGGTGTCTGACAGAGGAACTGGAGAACCATATCCTAAACCCTGCTGGAGGTCTGCATAACACCAATAGGGGGCCATGGAGTCCAAAAGCCAGAATTAACCAGCATCATGTTTGCTCTTTCCAATAGATACTTAATTGGTGTCTGTTACTCAACCTGACTGGCTTTCAATAATCACTTATTTTCCAACTTGACAGGACATGCTTAGAGGAAGAGAAAAAGAGAGCACACAGGGGGATAAGTGTAGCGATGGATAGATAATCAACATTTTTAACTGAATTCCAGGTTTGAGCTTAAGCCTCTCACTGGAGATTCTATATTGGATCTATCACGAACAGAATAATTCTACTCTCTTTTTCTCATTATTTTAAACTGGTCAGCAAACAAGAGAAAAGTGTGATGTCTGAGCACATATGTTTCTTGGGAAAATTAACTGAAATGATGGAAGCGATAGTTTAATCCAATGCTACCTATTAGAATGTTCAGCAATGCTGAAAATAGTCTATTCTGTATTCTGTAATATGGTAGCTATCAGCCACATCTTGTTACTGGGTACTTGAAATGTGCATAGTGCAAATGAGAAACTGAATTTTTTAAAAATTAATTTATTTAATTTTAAACAATTTAAATATAAATACTCACATATGGCTAGTGACTACTGTAATAGACAGCGAAGATAAGAGACCACAATGAAAGCAAAGTCCATTGAATATCAACATGCTCTCAGAGTACTGGTGTTGGGGCTGCATTGCTATAACGGCTGCCCAGCTCCATGTTACAAACTCTCCTGTATGCTTCTGTTCAGCTTGTGCTCCTCCGAGGTATCTTTACATTGCTTCCACTGACTTCTAGCTATTATTTGCTGATATCTACTTCCTAAGCTGCCCTCTGCCTAGTTTTCTAAGGCCTCTGTATGTGATTTCTCTCATGGTTTTCTGTGTTGCACAAGCCTTAAGTGAAACATTAGACCAGATGAACTTAATTGATATTTATAGGACATTCAATCCAAAAGCAGCACAATACACCTTCTTCTCAAGTGCACATGGAACAGTCTCCATGATAGATCACATCTCAGGCCACAAATCAAGCCTCAGTACATTTAAGAAAACTGAAATCATATCAAGCATTTTCTCCAACCACAACGCTATGAGATTTGAAACCAACTACAGGAAAAAAAACTGTAAAAAACACAGACAGACATGTGGAGGCTAAACAATATGTTACTAAACAACGAATGGATCACTGAAGAAATCAAAGAGGAAATCAAAGAATACCTAGAGACAAATGACAATGAAAACACGATGATCCAAAATCCATGGGACGAAGCAAAAGCAGTTCTAAGAGGGAAGTTTATAGCAATACAATATTATTAACTCAGAAAGCAAGAAAAATCTCAAATAAACAACCTAATGTTACATCTAAAGCAACTAGAGAAAGAAGAACAAACAAAACCCAAAATGAGTAGATGGAAAGAAATCATAAAGATCAGAGCAGAAATAAATAGTATAGAGATGAAGAAAACAATAGAAAAGATTAATGAAACTAAAACTAAAAGCTGGTTCTTTGAAAAGATAACCAAAATTGATAAACCTTTAGCCAGACTCATCAAGAAAAAAAGGGAGAAGACTCAAATCAACAGAATTAGAAATGAAAAAGAAGTTACAATGAACACCACAGAAACACAAAGGATCATAAGAGACTACTACAAGCAACTATATGCCAATAAAATGGACAACCCAGAAGAAATTGAGAAATTCTTTGAAAGGTACAACCTTCCAAGACTGAACCAGAAAGAAACAGCAAATATGAACAGACCAATCACAAGTATTAAAATTGAAACTATGATTTGAAAACTTCCAACCAACAAAAGTCCAGGACCAGATTGCTTCACAGGTGAATTCTATCAAACATTTATCCTTCTGAAACTATTCCAAAAAACTACAGCAGAAGGAACACTCCCAAGCTCATTCTACAAGGCCACCGTCACCCTGATACCAACAGCAGACAAAGATGTCACAAAGAAAGAAAACTACAGTCCAATATCACTGATGAACATAGATGCAAAAATCCTCAACAATATACTAGCAAACCAAATCCAACAACATATTAAAAGGATCATACACCTTATCAAGTGGGATTTATCCCAGGGATGCAAGGATTCTTCAATATACATAAATCAATGTGATACACCACATAAACAAACTGAAGAATAAAAACCATATGATCATCTCAATAGATGCAGAAAAAGCTTTTGATGAAATTCAATACCCATTTATGATAAAAACTCTCCAGAAAGTGGACATCAAGGGAACCTACCTCAACGTAATAAAGGCCATATATGACAAACCCACAGCAAACATCATTCTCAACAGTGAAAAACTGAAAGCATTTCCTCTAAGATCAGGAACAAGACAAGATGTCCACTCTTGGCACTTTTATTCAACATAGTTTTGGAAGTCCTAGCCATGGCAATCAGAGAAGAAAAAGAAATAAAAGGAATCCAAATTGGAAAAGAAGAAGTAAAAATGTCACTGTTTGCAGATGACATGACACTATACGTAGAAAATCCTAAAGTTGCTACCAGAAAACGACTGGAGCTCATCAGTAAATTTGGTAAAGTTGCAGGATACAAAATTAATACACAGACATCTTGTGTATTCCTAAACACTAACAACAAAGGAACAGAAAGAGAAATTAAGGAAACAATCCCATTTACCACTGCATCAAAAAGAATAGTATACCTAGGAATAAATCTACATAAGGAGGTGAAAGACCTGTATTCAGAAAACTATAAGATACTGATGAAAAAATCAAAGATGACACAAACAGACGGAGAGATATATTATGTACTTGAATTGGAAGAATCAATATTGTCAAAATGCCTATACTATCCAAAGCAATCTACAGATTCAATGCAATCCCTATCAAATTACCAATGACATTTTTCACAGAATTCGAACAAAAAATTTTACAATTTGTATGGAAACCCAAAAGACCCCGAATAGCCAAAGCCATCTTAAGAAAAACGGAGATGGAGGAATCAGGCTCCCTGACTTCAGACTATACTTCAAAGCTACAGTGAGCAAAACATTATGGTACTGGCACAAAAACAGAAATAGAGATCAATGGAACACGATAGAAAGTCCAGAGATGGGAGCACAGCAACAGGGTGCGGAGGGCAAAGCGGAGAGATTCCCGCACAGAGGATCGGTGCCGACCGGCATTCACCAGCCCGAGAGGCTTGTCTGCTCACCCGATGGGGCGGGCGTGGGCAGGGAGCTGAGCCTTGGGCTTCAGTCGGATCCCAGGGAAAGGTATGGAGTTGGCAGAGTGAAAACAGCCTGAAGGGGTTAGTGCACACTAACTAACTAACTCCCGGCTAGCCGGGAGGGAGTCCGGTTGAAGTCTGGAGCTGCCGAAGAGGCAAGAGACTTCTTCTTGTCTCTTTGCTTCCTGGGGCATGAGGAGAGGGGATTAAGGGCACGGCGTAAAGGAGATACAGAAACGGGCTCAAGCCGCGGCTGTCGGCGCGGACAGCAGAGACAGGTGTGGGACGCTAGGGTTGCTGCTGCCGCCACCAAGAGGCCTGTGTGCAAGCACAGGTCACTCTCCACACCGCCCCTCCCGGGAGCCTGTGCAGCCTGCCACTGCTGGGGTCCCGGGATCCAGGGACAGCCCCTTTTTTTTCTTTCTGTGAGTGTGTATGTGTGTGCTGCTGTGTGAGATTTTGTCTGTATAGCTTTGCTTTCACCACTTGTCCTAGGGTTAGACTGACCCGTTTTTTTAATAGAAATTTTTCTTCTTAATACTTATTTTTGATTTTAATAACAATATTTTATCCTACTTTATTTTGTCTTCTCCCTTTCTTTCTTCCTTTCTTCCTTCCTT
>NC_041233.1:27818300-27818801 GCF_002837175.3 Physeter macrocephalus | reverse complement strand
AAGGCTACCGACACCCCAAAACACACCACCAGACGTTGACCTGCCCACCAGAAAGACAAGATGCAGTCTCATCCACCAGAACACAGGCACTAGTCCCCCCAACCAGGAAACCTACTCAACCCACTGAACCAACCTTAGCCACTGGGGACAGACACCAAAAACAACGGGAACTACGAACCTGCAGCCTGCAAAAAGGAGACACCAAACACAGTAAGATAAGCAAAATGAGAAGACAGAAAAACACACAGCAGATGAAGGAGCAAGATAAAAACACACCAGACCTAACAAATGAAGAGGAAATTGGCTGTCTACCTGAAAAAGAATCCAGAATAATGATACTAAAGATGATTCAAAATCTTGGAAATAGAATAGACAAATTGCAAGAAGTGTCTAACAAGGACCTAGAAGAAATAAAGAGGAAGCAAGCAACGATGAGCAACACAATAAATGAAATGAAAAATACTCTAGATGGGATCAATAGCAGAATAACTGAGGCAGAAG
>NC_041233.1:27812398-27813777 GCF_002837175.3 Physeter macrocephalus | reverse complement strand
AGAGATATGGGAACATATGTATATGTATAACTGATTCACTTTGTTGTAAAGCAGAAACTAACACACCACTGTAAAACAGTTATACTCCAATAAAGATGTTAAGAAAAAAAAAAAAAAGTCCAGAGATGCACCTATGCACCTATGGTCAAGTAATCTATGACAAAGGAGGCAAGAATACACAATGGAGAAAAGACAGTCCCTTCAATAAGTGATGCTGGGAAAACTGGACAGCTACATGTAAATTAATGAAATTGGAACACTTCCCTAAAACCATACACAAAAATAAACTCAAAATGGATTAAAGACCTAAATGTAAGGCTGGATACTATAAAACTCTTAGAGGAAAATAGAAGCAGAACACTCTGACATAAATTGCATCAAGATCTTTTTTGATTCACCTCCTAGAGTAATGAAAATAAAAGCAAAAATAAACAAATAGGACCTAATGAAACGTAAAAGGTATGGCACAGCAAAAGAAACCATAAACAAAAGCAAAAGACAACCCACAGAATGGAGACAACATTGCAAATGAAGCAACTGACAAGGGATTAATCTCCAAAATATACAAGCAGCTCATACAACTCAATATCAAAAAAACCCAAAAACCTATCAAAAAATGTGCAGGAAATCTAGATAGACATTACTCCAAAGAAGATATACAGATGGCCAAGAGGCACATGAAAGGATACTCAGCATCACTAATTATTAGAGAAATGCAAATAAAATGTACAAGGAGGTATCACTTCACAACAGTCAGAATGGCCATCATCGATAAATCTACAAACAATAAATGCTGGAGAAGGTGTGCAGAAGAGGAAACCCTCCTACACTGTTGGTGGGAATGTAAATTGGTGTAGCCACTATGGAGAACAGTATGGAGGTTTCTTAAAAACTAAAAGTAGAGTTACCATATGATCTAGCAATTCCAATCCTGGGCATATATCTGGATAAAACCATAATTTGAAAAGATACCTGTACCCCAATGTTCACTGCAACACTATTTACAATAGCCAGGACATGGAAGCAACCTAAATGTCTATTGATGGTGGAATGGGTAAAGAAGATGTGGTACATATATACAATGGAATATTACTCAGCCATAAAAAAGAACAAAATAATGCCATTTGCAGAAACATGGATGGACCTAGCGATTGCCATACTGAGTGAAGTAAGTCAGAGAAAAACAAATATCATATGATACCACTTACATGTGGAATCTAAAAAAAAAGGTACATACGAACTTATTTACAAAACAGAAATAGAGTCACAGATATAGAAAACAAACTTATGGTTACCAGTGGGGGAAGGGTTGGGGGGAGGGATATTGGGAGATTGGGATTGACATATACACACTACTATGTATAAAATAGATAACTAAT
>NC_041233.1:27790150-27812369 GCF_002837175.3 Physeter macrocephalus | reverse complement strand
ATGGGTAAAGAAGATGTGGTACATATATACAATGGAATATTACTCAGCCATAAAAAAGAACAAAATAATGCCATTTGCAGAAACATGGATGGACCTAGCGATTGCCATACTGAGTGAAGTAAGTCAGAGAAAAACAAATATCATATGATACCACTTACATGTGGAATCTAAAAAAAAAGGTACATACGAACTTATTTACAAAACAGAAATAGAGTCACAGATATAGAAAACAAACTTATGGTTACCAGTGGGGGAAGGGTTGGGGGGAGGGATAAATTGGGACTGACATATACACACTACTATATATAAAATAGATAACTAATAAGGACCTACTATATAGCACAGGGAACTCTACTCAATACTCTGTAATAACCTATATAGGAAAAGAGTCTAAAAAAGTGGACAGAACTCTATAGCAGAAACTAACAGTGTAAATCACCTACAGTCCAATAAAAATTAAATAAACAGATGAAAAAGAAAACCACCAAAATTCACTAAAAATGTATATGAACCCCCTTTTGCTCACTTTTACATTTTTGTGATTATTTCATTCACACTCTCAATCTAGGGTATTGTTCTTTGTTCAGATTTGTCTTATGTCTTTATCCAGGTGTAAAGTTATAAAAAATGGAGAGGATTAATTATAGCTGAGACCCAGGGAGTCAACCATCAAAGGCTGAGGCAACAAAAGTTTAGGAGAACCTACAGTTCATTTGTCTTCTAATGATACTATCATCTAACCAGAATGTGTTTACAAGAAGACCACTCAGTGCCCCCAGATAAAGGCAATGGGGGACATAAAACAATGTAAAAGTGTTGTTTCTGTGCTCAGGGCATCCCAACCTCCTTAGGTGGAAAAGTTAACATTTCTGAGATAACAGTGAACAAGACATGGCAATATGTAATGGACTCTATGAGGCAGATCAGTGGTGTAGATTTTAAGAGATGTGGGAGATCAGTGAGGTTTGCAGCAGTTATTGAAATTGTCTTAGAGAAGGTAGGACTTAGGCTGGGTTTTGAAGAACAGATAATAGTGAAATGAACAGAGAAGAGATTTAACTGAGCATAAAAAGAGAACATTTAAAGAAATAAAACGTTAGCTTTTAAATTTAATAAGAGGGATTCAGAGGTCTGCTTTTTTATGGTTCTGACTGAGAATCCCTTTTAAATGTCTTAAGCAAGCAGAGGCAAGGCCTCCCAGTTTGGATGTACAGATTGTGCATGCATATCCAAGAGGGCTCCATTCACAGGGTAAGCATCTTAGATGTGCCTGTATTACAACATTTCCTTGCAGATGGTAGTAAGGTAACTTGCTCTCACAAAATTACTATGCTAATGAATGAGAGCTAGAAGTAAAGTTCTTAAGGGAAGATTGCCTTTTTATTTATTTATTTATTTTTGCGGTATGCGGGCCTCTCACTGTTGTGGCCTCTCCCGTTGCAGAGTACAGGCTCCGGATGCGCAGGCTCAGCGGCCATGGCTCACGGGTCCAGCCGCTCCGCGGCATGTGGGATCTTCCCGGACTGGGGCACGAACGGGCGTCCCCTGCATCAGCAGGCGGACTCTCAACCACTGTGCCACCAGGGAAGCCCGTGCCTTTTTCTTATTCTTACAAAGTCACCCTATGGGTGGCTGGAAGCTTGAGAATGAGAGGTAGGGAGGACATGCCCTTTATGGTCAGAATTCATGAATTCTCTTGTCTCTGAATTCACCCTGCAAGGTCTCAGGAGACCCTTAGGGAGAAAGGAATCATATCAACTCTCAGGTTGTTTTAGTTCACCTTAAGCCTTTTACATGTCTCTCTGGAAAGACTGGGTCACAAAATGATCAGAAAAAGTCAAAGGAAAACAAAAGTTTGGGTCAGATGGATGGTATAGGGAATAAGTACTACAAATGTTTTCTGTGAAAAGAATCCACTGTGCATTGGTGGAGGAACAAATGAGCAGTAAAATGTTTATCATTATTTACAGGTGGGAAGAGAATTTCTAGTAGAAGAGAAGGTGCAGAGCAGGAAAAATAATCCAAAGAGACAGCAGATGGAGTGTGGGAAGTGTTTCTCCTCCAAAGCACATGAAATTGACTTCTAGTTTCTGGTATGACATGTAAAGAACTTGGAAGTTGTCACTTTCAACCTCACAACAATAAAAAAGTTACTAGAGTGAAAATCAACAATTCTTCTTGGGTCATCAGAGAATTGAGGTATAGGATAAATCACTGCCCTGAAAGCTAGAGAGAGAGGTGGATACAGAGGTGGGTACTTAGAGCAGAAGACCAGGAACAGAGGCTGCCACTGAAGCCAGTTCTGGTAGGAACACTTAAAGTGTAACTGAAAAATTTCCAGAAGCTCAATGTAGACTAGTCTGAGAGAAAAAGTCTTGAGGAGAGGTGGGGGGATGGACCATGCACTTTTGTGAGCTTTCACCTCCAGGAGCTCCACTAGGTTCTCAGGATGTATGCTGGAGAAACATCCCTTTGTGTTTCTGGTGGGGAGGAGGGCAAGAGAAGTAAGGAAACAACCATTTTGAAATACTCCTAGAATATTCCATTTTGCTTAATAAAGGACTTCCCTCAAAAGAAACCCTTTTATGTACCACTATGAATGGTGGTACATAGAAACCACTATGTATGGTGACGGATGTTAACTAGACTTAATGTGGTGATCATTTCACAATATACACAAATCATTATGTTGTACACCTGAAACTAACATAATATTGTATGTCAGTTATACTGCTAAATAAATAAAATAAATAAATAAATTTGTATAAGAAAAGAAACATTTTATCAGAGCCTAATGACTTGGGTTTTACCAGAGACTAACTGACCTGGAGGAAGGAAAATACCCAACTCTAGGCCCTTCTAGACTTCATCTAGGAGAAGGGAAATGTCCGTGTACTTCATGCTCTAGACTTCCTGTCTCATCTAAGGGAGAAAAAAGCTGAGAAGCTCTTCTGAATGTCGCAGTTCAGATCACAGTCTAAAACAATGAGAATTAATTACAGGCCTATAGGATACTTCCACTGCTCCCACATTTTCCACCACATCTATCAGACTACTGTATTGTTCACAGTGCTTTACAGGGAAATGAACTTCAAGGCTTAGAGTTTTTTAAGAAGCCTCTAGGGAAACCCAGAGAGACCAGGGGAGGCAAAAACAAAAATAAGAGAGGAAAAATTAGCCTCTGATACCTAGAGCCACAGCAAGCAGCAAATGCAGCCTAAATTCTAGCCAGATAAACACAGAAACTCACAGTACAGGCATATCTACCTCAGTCTCTTTAACCCAATATATCACATCTAATTTTAAACAAAATATTACAAGGCATGCTAAGAGGCAAAAGCACAGTTTTAAGAGGCAAAGCAGGCATTGGAACCAGGCTCAACTATGGTAGAAATTAGAAATTTCTGAAATACCTTTGACTAGAAATTTAAAACACCTTTGATTAATATGCTAAGGTTCTAATGGAATAGGTGGACTACAGAGCAAATGGGTAATATAAACAGAAAGATGGAAACCATAAGAAAGAATCAAAAGGAAATGTGAGAATTCAAAAACACTGTAACAAAAATTAAGAATGTCTTGGAAGGGCTCATCTGTAGACTGGGCACAGCTGAGAGAAGAATCAGTGACCTTGAAGATATATCCACAGAAATTTCCCAAACTGAAGGTACAGAGAAAAATTAAAGAAAGTTAAAAAGAACAGAATATAAAAGTACTGTGGGACAATTACAGAAGATGTAACATGTGCATAATGGGAATCCCAGAGCAAAAGTGAGTGGAAAAGAAGCCAAATAAATATTTGAAGTACTAATGGCTGAGAAATTTCCAAAATTAATGACAGACAACAAACTTCAGGTCCAGAAAGCTTAGAGACTGTGAAAAAAGGTATACACTAAGAAACCTACCCCTAGGCATATTATATTCAAACTTCAGAAAATTTTAAAAAAGGGGAAAATCTTGAAAGGAGCCAGAGGGTGGGGGCACTTTACATATAGAGGAGTAAGATTACAAATTACAGAAATCATGCAAGCAAGAAAATAGTGGAGTAAAATATTTAAAGTGTTATATATCAGAAACTAATATAGTACTGTAAATCAACTGTAATAAAAATGAATAAACAAACAAGCAAATAATAGATGGGAAAAGTGCTACAGAATGAATAAATGAGAGTAAAATTAAACTTAGTTTCTCTTAGTTTCTCTTACTTTTAATTGGTCTAACAGATGGCAACTTGTTCAGAATAATAACAGCAACAATGTTTTCAGTGATTGTCATTTAGATAAGTGAAATGAAAGATAACAATATTTTAAGGAATGTAAGGGAGGAAATGGGAAAACTCTGTTATAAAATACCTGTACTAACCATGAAGTAGTAAAATGTGATTTGAAAGTGGATTTGGATAAGTTGTGAATTTATACTGAAAACTATAGTGAAACCACTAATTAACAAAAAAATTATAATTGATTTGTTAAGAGAGGAGAGAAAATGGAATCATGTAAACTGTTCAATTAAAACCAGAGAATATAGAAAAAGAGTGGAAGAAAAGAAACAAAGAATAAGAGTACTGGATTGAAAATAGATACAAATACAGTGGATATTAAGCCAATGATATCAATAGTCACTTTAAATATGAATGGTCTAAATACACCAGTTAAAGATAGACTGTGAGAGGAGATAACAGCAACAACAACAACAACAACAAAAAGCAACAAGTACCAACTATACATTGTCTACAAGAGACCCACTTTAAACAGGAAGATACTGATATATTGATGGTAAAGGGATAGAGAAAGACATACTATGCTAAAGCTAATCAAAGTTGGAGTAGCTATATTAATTTTAGACAAAGCAGACTTCAGATCAAGAAAAATTATCAGGGATAAATAGAGGTATTACATAATGATAAAGGGGTCAATTCTCTAAGAAGACATACAAATCCTTAATGTGTATGTGTTTAACAGTAGAGTGTCAAAATGCATGTGACAAAACCTAATAGACCTACAAGGAGAACTAGACAAATTCACTACTATAGTTGGAGATTTCAATGACCCTATAACAGTAATTGGCAGATCTAATGGTCCACTATATATGGATACAGCTGAACATAACAGCACCATAAATCAACTGAATCTAGTTGACATTTATAGAATATTTCATTCAACAATGGCAGAACATATTTTTCTAAAGCCAACATGGAACATTTACCAAGATAAACCACATTCTGGCCATAAAGCATAGCCTCACATATTTAAAAGAATAGAAATCATAGAAAGTAGTCTCTCAGACCACAATGGAATAAAACTAGAAATCAATAACATAGTGCTGGAAAATCTCTGAGTACTTGAAAACTGAACAACATACTTCTAAATAACACGTGGACCAAAGAGAAGTGTCAATTGAAATTTTAAAATATCTTGAACCAAATGAAAATGAAAATGCAACTTATCAAAATGTGTGGGATGCAGCAAAAGCAGTGCTTGGAGGGAAACTTATAGCATTGAATGGACATGTTAGAGAGGAAGAAAGATCGAAATCAATAACCAAAGCTTCCACCTTAGGAAACTACTAAAAGAAGAGCAAATTAGATCCAAATAAGATGAGAAGAAAAAATAAAAGAACAGAAATCAATGAAATTGAAATAAGGAAATCAGTAGAGAAAATTAATGAAAACAAAAGCTGGTTCATTGTAAGTGTCAATAAAATTGACAAACATTTAGTCACACTAACCAAGAAGAAAGGAGGGAAGACCCAAATTATTAATATTAGAAACAAAGAGGAGGCATCACTACTAACCCTATGGACATTAAGAGGATAATAAAAGAATATTATTAACACTGCTATGCCCACAAATTTGATAATTAAGATGAAATGTACCAATTCCTTGAATTATACAAGTTACCAAAACTCACACCAAGAGAAATAAGTAACCTGAATAGGCTTATATCTACTAAAGAAATTAAAACAATGAATAATGGGAAATGTGAATTAAAAACACAAAGAGATATCACCTCAAATCTGTAAGAATGGCTATTATCCAAAGGAGAAGAAATAACAAGTGTTGGCAAGGATATGGAGAAAAAGAAACCCTTGTGCACTGTTGGTGGGAAGGTAAATTGGTGTAGCCACTATGGAAAACAGTATGGAGTTTCCTCAAAAAATTAAAAATAGAACTACCATACAATCTAGTATGGTAGTTCTGGGTATTCCACTTCTGGGTATTTGTCTGAAGAAAATGAAATCACTGTCTCAAAAAGATATCTGCACCTTATGTTTATTGCAGCATTATTTACAATAGCCAAGACACGGAAACAAGCTAAGCAAACCAAGGGTTCATACACAGATGAATGCTTAATGGAAATGTGATAAATATTCATGTATATATTATATACAAGTGCATAAAGGAAATGTGTATATATGAATGTATAAAGAAAATGTGATATATATTCATAGGTATATATATTTTTTGCCATAAAAAAGGATAGCCGGCCATTTACAACAATACTGATGGACTTTGAGGGCATTATGCTAAGTAAAATTAGTAAGAAAGAGAAAGGCAAACACTGTATGATCTCACTTACATGTGGAATCTGAAAAAGAAAAACAAAAAACTGCACACCATAGATTAGTGGTTGCCAGAGGCAGGAGGGGGTGAAATGGGTGGTTGTGGTATAAATAAATAAATAAATAAACTTCTAAAACAGAAAGTACCTGGCCCAAATGGTTTCACTAGTGATGCCAAAATGATTTCACTGGTGAAGCCCAAATGGTTTCACTGGGTGAATTCTACCAAACACTTAAGGAAGAAATTGTGCCATTTATCTACAATCTTATCCAGAAATATAAAATTAGAGGGAAAGTTTCCTATTGCTTTTCATGAGAACAGCATCATCCTAATGCCCAAACCAGGCAAAGACATTATAAAAGAACAAAAACTACAGATAAATAAATCTCATAAAACATAGATACAAAAAAATTCGCCAAATATTAGCAAATTAAATCCAACAATGTATAAAAAGAATTATACAGCACAACCAAGTGAGATTTACCCCAGTTAAGCAAGGCTACTTCAATGTTCAAAAATCAATTACTGTAATCCATCACATCAACAGGCTAAAGATGAAAAATCAGATGATCATATCAATAGATGTAGAAAAAGTGTTTGACAAAATTCAACACCCATTCATGATAAAACCTCTCAGCTAAATAGGAATGGAAGGGAACTTCCACAACTACACATCACAGAAAACCTACAGCTAATATCATATTTAATGGTGAGAGGCTAGAAGCTTTCCTCAAAATATCAGAAACAAGGTAACGATGTCTCCTCTACCCAACCTTATTCAACATTATTCTGGAATTCCTAGCTAATGCAATGAGACAAGGCAAGGAAATAAAAGGTATACAATTGGGAAGGAAGAAATAATATTTTGCTTGCAGCTGACATTATGGTTTATGTAGGAAATTGCAAAGAATTTACCAAAAAAACTCCTAGAACTAAAAAGTAATTACAGCAAGGTTACAAAATACAAGGTTAATATTAAAAGTCAATTATTTTCCCATATACCAACAATGAACAATGGGAATTGAAATTTTAATTTATAAACACAATATCATTTACATTGGCACCAAAAAAAAAGAGAGAAATACTTAGGTATAAATCTAACAAAACATATACTACATACATACACACACACACACAAATAATAAACATAAAAATATGTGAGAAAAATTACAAAACATTGATGAAAGAAATCATAAAATATCTAAATATGAATGGAGAGATATTCTACGTTCATGGATAAGAAGTCTCAATATTGTAGAGCTGCCAACTTGATATTAGATTCAAAGCAATCCCAATCAAAATCTCCACAGGTTATTTTGTGGATATCTACAAACTGTTTCTAAAATTGATATGGAAAGGCAATAGACCAGAATAGCCTACACAATGTCGAAGAAGAAGAAGATATTTGAAACACTCATACCACCCAATTTCAAGCCTTGCTATGAGGCTGCAATTATCAAACAGTGTGGTGTTGGTGAAATAATGGGCAGATCGATGCAGCAGAGTTGAGAGCCCAGGAATAGATCCACACAAATATAGTCAACTGATCATTGACAAAGAAGCAAAGGCAATTCAATGCAAAAAGTAGGCTTTTTAAACAAGTGGTGCTGGAACAAATGGATATTGACAAGGAAAAAAAGATTAATCTAGACATAGATGTTACATCTTTCACAAAAATTAACTCAAAATACATCACAGACCTAAATGTAGAATACAAAAATATAAGACTCCTATTAGATAACATAGGAGAAATCTAGGCGACCATGGGTTTGTCAATGACTTTTTTTTTTTTTTTTAGATTTCACCAAATTCATAACACTGCTTGTCAAAAGACAACATTAAGAAAACAGGCAAATCACAGATGAGAAAATATTTACAAAATATATATCTGACAAAGGATGTGCATCCAAAATATGTAAAGAACTTATACAACTCAAAATATAAACAACCCAATTCAAAATTAGAAAATGATTTGAACAGGAACTTGAAAAAGGGAGATATACAAGTGGCTGAGTACACAAAAAAGGTGCTCAACATCTTTATTCACAAAGGAAATGCAAATTTAAGCCACAAAAAAATACCATTACAGCTGTACACATGAAACTAACACAATCAACAAACCTTGGGTTTGTCAATGACTTTTTAAAAACATCAAAACCATGATCCATGAAAGAAAAACTGATAAGTCAGACTTCATTACAATTTTTAAAAATCTTCTCTATTAGGGAAACTATTAAGAGAATGAAAAGGCAAGCCACAGACTGAGAGAAAATATTTTCAAAACACATATCTGATAAAGGACTTATATTCAAAATATATAAAAAACTCTTAAAACTCAATAAGAAAGCAGCCCAATTTAAAAATGGGTAGGGTTTCCCTGGTGGCGCAGTGGTTGAGAGTCCGCCTGCCGATGCAGATGCAGGGGACACGGGTTCGTGCCCCGGTCCGGGATGATCCCACAGGCCGCGGAGCGGCTGGGCCCGTGAGCCATGGCCGCTGAGCCTGCGCGTCCGGAGCCTGTGCTCCGCGACGGGAGAGGCCACAACAGTGAGAGGCCCGCATACCAAAATAAATAAATAAATAAATAAATAAATAAATAAAATAAATAAAAATAAAAATGGGTAAAAGATCTGAACAGATCTGAGCACAGAAAATATGCAGATGGCAAATAAGCACATGAAAGATGTTCAACATCATATGTCATGTTCAACATCATATGTCTTGCATATTAAAACAATGAGATGTTACTACACACCTATTAGAATAGTTAAAATCTGAAACTCTGACAACATCAAATACTGGCAAGGATGTGGAGCAACAGGAACTCTCATTCATTGCTGCTGGATATGCAAAACAGTACAGTCACTTTGTAAGGTAGTCTGGCAGATTCTTATAAAGCTAAATATGTTCTTCCTATGTGATCCAGTAATCACATTCCTAGTTATTTATCCAAATGAGTTGAAAAGTTACATCTGCAGAAACACCTGGCCATGGGTGCTTATAGAAGCTATACTAATAATTGACAAAACTTGGAAGCACCAAGATGTCCTTCAAAAGGTGAATGGATCAATAAACTGTGGTACGTCCATATAATGGAATATTATTCAGTAATACAAAGAAATGAACTATCATGCTGTGAAAGACTTGAAGGAATCTTAAATTTACATTGCTAAGTGAAAGACAACAATCTGCAAAGGCTACATACTATAGATTCCAATTATATGACGCTCTGGAAAAGGCAGTTGCCAGGGGTTTGGATCTAGGGGGAGAGGAATTAATCATGTAAGCACAGGAGATTTTTAGGGCAGTGAAACTATTCTGCATGATACTGTAATAGCATATGTAATGGATGCATGACATTACATATTTGTCAAAACCCACAGAACACAAAAAGTGAACCCTAATGTAAATTATGGCCTTTAATTAATAATAATATATCAATATCAGTTCATCAATTCTAACAAATGTACAATGCAAGATGTTAATAATGGGAAAAACTGGTTATAGGAGTGGGGAGAAGGGTGTGTGTGGGAATTGTAAGTACTTTTTGCTTAATTTTTCTGCAAACCTAAGGCTGCTTTAACAAATAAAGTCTGTTAGCTTTTAAAAGACACTTGAAATTCTGGTATAATTTAAGAATATCTTAAGCAAGAGGAAAGCCTGAATATTAGTTTTCCAAGGTCAAGAAGGAGCCACCAGATACAATGCCATGATTCACAGTGCCCTCCCATAGACCATTCACTGCATGCTTAAGGACACGATGTGAGTGGGAGAAGCTGGTGCCATTAGAAAGCATCAGGAATATGATGATCACATGAAAAGGCACAAATATCCTTCCATCAGATTCTCTCCTTGAAACATGCTGTAAAATCACTTTTAGGCAATGACCTTTCATTTCCCTGAAATAACTCCCATGGTGCATTCACACTTTCCTCAATATTTATCAAATCTGTATGGTATGGTGGGTCAGGGCAATAGCTCTGGAGTCAGATGACCTGGGTTTAATTTCTAATTCCACTACCTGTTTGTTGAGTGACTCTGGGCAAGAAATGTCTTAACTTTGCACCTCGCCTTTCTCATTTGTAAAATGAGGGTAATGATATTACCTATTTCAAGGAATTGTGAGGATTAAAAGAAATTAATTCATGTGAAATGTCTTGAACATTGTCCTTTTGGACTACCTCCTTGTGGAGATGCATAAACACATTAATGTATTAAGGGCTTCCCTGAGTCCTACACTAAAAACTGTTCTTAATGGCAGTTTTCCTAAATTCATCTGACTAAACAATCTCTCTCTTTTTCAACTGATGACTATTCTGCAAAATGGATATTCATTGGAAAATACTTTGAACAATGCTGGGCTCAAATATCAGCCCTCTCTCTCTGCCTGTTGTTTATTTCCTTGCCCTTTTCTCTTATCATCGCCTACAAGATCTAAATAAGAATCACAATCTCTTTTCTAACGACCTCTGTATTATTGGGCTGAATTTTCTCTTAAAGAGAGAGAGATTTGGAACAGAGTAACACTTCTGTGTCATCTGGTGGGTAAGATTTCTTCCTGCTGTTTGTGATATTCTCTCCATCAGAAACCCACAACAGAAGAACTCTAAATTGCTGGGTAGATGCTCAATCCAATGGGGATCTGTTCCATGTCACACATTGAGTGCTGGCAGCCTGTAAATATTTGACAACAGGTACCAAATACCACGTGAAACCATAGAGGAGTTTCCTGATAAGAATGCTCAGGGGGCAGCAAGTACCAGGGAACTTCATTGGGAAATGAAAAAAGTTGAGAGGACGCCAACATTTCTAGAATTGCTCTACTCCCCTTTCTGCTTAGAAGAACCAATCACAAATGGGCCAAGTGCCAAGCAAATGATAACTAAAGAAACACAATAAATGAGTATTAGCAAAGCAACACTGTTATGAAAGAAAAGTGAATATCCACTATTTGTTTGTTGGCTCGTAGGGTTGCCTTTAAAAGGAAGTCCTGGTTTGTTGGAAGGATTAGATCCAGTTTCCAGAGCTAGGAAATATATACCAGACATAGCGCACCCATGAGACTGTCAAAAAGAATTAGAGCCCCTCCGAACTGGGAAAAGGCACTTCTCTTGGTGGCAGAAAGACTTATCTTGCTCAATGGCATGTCAATGTTACCACGTACCATAGAGTCTCACATTCTACAGATGAAAGACATTATCCCACCCAGGAAGATAGCAGTTACTCCCCCAAATAAATCAGAAGATGTCATTCTCATATGGACACCATTTGTGGAGTGTTTATATGAAAACTATGAAATTTAATAAGCTGGAGAAAATAATAACATAAAAAAGCATTTTAAAAAAAGCAAGTAGGAAAAATAATACAAAAAGTTTATAGTTGCCTCCAAGACCTTAGGAACGCCATCATTTCTCAAACTGTGTTCCTAGGAGCACCAGAATTGAGCAAGAGGGTCTTAGAAGAAAATGTTCCAGGGTCCAATTAGCTCAGAATAGTCTGTGCTCTACAGTCTCTGGTGGTGAATGACACACTAAGGACTTTGAAAGTCCTAGCCTGAAAATTAAAAAGAAACCCTTGTTTTGTTTTGTTTCATCCCAACTTTCCCCAAATGTATATGAGCCTATAGCAATTTTACTTAGGACTTCTATTAGACTCAATACAGTCTATTACATAGTACTATTATTTTCTCTCTAGCTATCAAGCTCTGCTAATCTTTAAACGGGGTCAGGTAAGTCAAAATTAACAATACCTGCCCCCCGTTATTGGATGAGCCAAGATATTTCATAGGTATGAAAGTGCTTTGAGAGGCTTAGAATGCTTGCACAAATATATCTCGGGTGCCATGTTGCTTAAGGCTTGCAGAGTGAGCCTGCCTTGACTGGCAAAGCTAATTAGTTGAATAAATCTATTTAGATGCCACTGTTGTTAGGTTTCCCTACAATCCAAGATTTCTTTCTTCCTAAACAAATATGGAGCAGAACAAAAGATGATAAAAGTTGTGGCTTGATGAAAGGGGAAAACAACAAACTTTATCAGAAAGGTCTGTGACACATAACATTTTCCAGAAATGGCCACAGCTATATATTTCCAGTCCCACATGCTCTTCCAGAACATTGCCCTTCCCCTCCTCTTCAACCTAAGTTGGTTTGTGAGTGCTCCAACCAATCAAGATGGCAGAATCAGTGCCGAGTGACTTTCCATTAAAAGGATGCAGTTTTTGCCTGCTTCTCTCTTTTATTGGGGGTGAGAGTGGGATGCTCATTCGGGGAAAAGCTGCCACCATGATGGGAGGAAGCCCAGACTAGCTCATGAGGAAAATCCACAGGAGGAGACCCATAAAGAGAGGAGCTAATTCCCCATCCCCTTGCTGACTGCCAGCATCAACCACAAAGCCCTCAGATGGTCCCAGCCCCCAGCCCATGGGCCACCACCTTTGACACCTAATGGAGGAGATCTGAGATATCTCTGCTGAACCCTTCCCAAATTGAAGATTCATGAGCAAAATGCAGTTTGCCATTGTCCAGGCCACTAAATTGAGGAGCAATTGTTATGCAGCCATCATCATGGGAATAGGGCTCATAAAAGGAAATGTCCAAGAGTGTTACTAGCTCCTGGCCTAGAATGATCGGGGCTCAAACAATGTCATCAAAGATCCAGCTCTCCCCTCTCTGTCTCTTGGTCCAGCTCTTCTTCTTCTTGATGCTTTCAGATAATCCCTACCCTTCTGGAGGTGAGAAAGCTGGAGTAGCAACTCAGATCTTTCCAGATTCAGTGCAATGTGGAGAGGGCAATCTCCTCCATCCCAGGAATCCCAACAAAAGCTTCACACTGCTTTCCTCTCTGTGATGAGGTCAGGTATCCATCTGTGACCCAATCATGGAACCAGGGAAATGACTGGCCAGACCTGATTCACAAGTCCACTGAATTGGGGAAGGGAGGGGAGAATGTAGCTCTGAGAAAACTACAGAGACTGAGATTTAGGATTTAGGGTGAGATGAGTTCCCAAACAAAAATCAAAGGTTACTGCTGGTAAAAGATTGCTTGAATAGGAAACAACCAAAAGACAAGTACATTGTTAAAAAGAAATTAAAAACGGATACTAGGGACTTCCCTGGTGGCGCAATGTTTAAGAATCCACCTGCCAACACAGGCGACATGGGTTCAAGCCCCGGTCCAGGAAGATCCCACATGCCACGGAGCAACTAAGCCCGTGCGCCACAGCTACCGAGCCTGCGCTCTAGAGCCCGCATGCCACAACTACGGAAGCCCGCGCGCCTAGAGCCTGTGCTCTGCAACAAGAGAAGCCACTGCAATAAGAAGCCTGCGCACCACAACAAAGAGTAGCTCCCGCTCGCTGCAACTAGAGAAAGCCTGCGTGCAGCAACGAAGACCCAACGCAGCCAAAAATAAATAAATAAAATAAATTAAAAAAAAAAAGATACTAACTATAAGTACCACTCTAAAAAAATAAAAGTGACGATTGAGTACTTAATTTTCACAAAGCAGAGTTCTAAGTGCTTTACGTGTATTAATTCATTAAAGCCCTCACAACTTCTAGGAGACAAATACTGTTAATATTACCATTTTACAAAAAAAAAGAAAACAAAAGCATGAAGTGAGAAATTGGCCCGGTCTGCATGGTTGGCAAATAGCAGAGCTGGAGTTCAAACCAAGGTTTTCTGGCTCCAGAGGCAGCATTTAGTCACCATGCTAGAATGACTGGTAATAGTTTTAGTAGATGCTAGGGATAAAGAAATGAACAAATGGGGTGTCTAATCGAAAAAACCTTTTTGGAGGACAAAAATATGTAACCACATAATTGCAACTTCACGTGCCCATTTCCCTAAGAAAAGTGAAATGCATCAAGTGCTTTGAGGGCTCAGAAGAGGCAGTAATACCTACATCTGGGGCAGAGTACTGAAAAATGCCCCAGAGGAGGTCACACTGTTCTGCCCATGAAATAAAAATGGGACTTTGCCTTAGGAAGGGTAGAAGAGGGAGGGGTATTCCAGGCAGGAAAAGACATTCCAGGAGAGGAAAGATGATGTGTTTTTCAAAAAACTATCCAGAGTTACTCATCCTTTCAAAATGTATTTGTTGAGCACCTACTAGGTACCAGGCACACAGACAGGGACTTAGGATACATCAGTAAACTCAACAGATAAGGATCCCTGTCCTTGTGGCACTTATGTGCTGTCAACATATCATGGATGCTGCCCTGGCTTCAGCAAAAAGACTGAACAGCCATCTCTTCATGTCCTTTTACACGGGCTGGGATGGCCCCCTCGTCCAAGACAGCTAGCTGTGGCGTGCTCTATATTTCCCTACATTCCCCAAAGAAGAGAAAGGCCAATTTTGATCTAAGCTTTTCCTATTTGCAGAGAGCCAGAAAACAGCCCAGAAGTCCTGGTAAGGGGCAAAGAAACACAAATCTTTCCCCTCTGGCTAATATGTTGGCCCAGGCTGATACAAGCACGGAGCAGGCTCCAGTGGGAGGGAAGGCAATGGGGCTCCATCCCTCGCCAGTGGCTCAGAGGTCCAAACTTGGAGAGGATGGGTATGAATCATGCAGGGAAGAGGACAGCATTTTAGTTTTCAGTAAATGACAAACTTTATTAGAGGAAAGGAAAGAAGCAGACACATCCGTTCTTTCCCATAGTTCCTCACGAGGCAGGCAGAGCTCAGTGAAAGACAGGTCGAGGGAAGAACAAACATCCCTTTCCCAGAGATAATTGAAGTAGTCTGTACTATTTTATTAGGGGAAAAAAAAAGCTTCCCTCCCCACCGGCATCCTCAAAATTGTGTACTGAATATTTCCAAGGAAAAGTCACACTACACAATGTGAGTTTTAAAGATAATTATTTTTGTCATCTCTTCTGGAATCTGCGTTCTGGGATTTGATTCAAAACTTGAGTCCCAAAAAAAGAAAACTATGTCTACTGGCTTTTTCTCCCTGAACCCTGAACAGTTACACTCGATGCTCTTTGTTTTTAAAAAATCCTTACCCATCACACAGTAATCTCACCATTCATTCATTCAACAAATTTGTTTTTAGCCCCTGCTATTGTCAGGTAGTGTTCTGGGCAAGGAAGTTATAGGATGGAGGAGACAGATTTAACCCTTGTCCTAGCGGAGCTTAGTCTAGCTCATGACTTGTGTCTGTGATAAGGGTAAGGGAAGTGCGCTTGGGAAAAGAGGGAAGAGACCTGGAGTACTTCACATCCAGAGTTTCCCATAGGACTGCCACATGGCAGAGGCTGGCACTGTCCTCCCTCAAGCTTGCAATTTGGTACACATTCCTACTCTATCAAGTTGGCCCACAAAAGCCATTTGAATGTTATTTTATCAGAGCCCATCCTGTGGGGGTCAGGAGACATGAGCACCTATGAGGGCAGCAGGCCCAGACCCACTCCTCCAATAAGATGGCTCTACGGCCTTGTTAGCTTAGCCCCTAGACCCAAGATCTGGATGGTCCACCTTCATCATTTGTTAGCCATGTGACCCTGGACAAGTTACTTAACTCATAACACGTGACAATAAGTCTTATTCCTAAAATCACGCCAATTTTACTCATGAGAATACTGAAGGGTGGAGAGGTTAATTTGCGTAAGGTGTGCCCAGTGGTATCCAGCATATAATAAGCTCTTCAGTGTTGGAAGATCACCTCTAGACACCTGGAAATCATTTGCTCAACAAGTATTTACGAATGCCTACTACACCTGGTACTGTGTGAGGCCCCGGGGATGTAAAAGCAAAATGCACGGCTTTGCAAGGGGGATCCCCGTTCTCAGGCAGCTCATGTGATTCACCTGGAAACGTGAAATTACAAAAAGGGTAAAAGTCACTATTTTTAGTGAGTGGTTCATTTCCTGGGTTTGGTGATGTCTTCTAAGTGATGTTTCGTTACTATTCTGATTAGGGCTGTCATGACACCGGGCTCTGCAGCCAGTGGAGGCCCCAGCCCCAGAGTCTGAGAATGGGAGTGACTCTCAAGTGGTTTTTCCATAGATGGCCCATGGAAGGATGGGGTGCTGTCATGGCAATGCGGTGTCAGCAATCGGAGGGCTTTCCTCTTCTTGCCACTGAAAAGCCCCCCTCCCTCTCTCTCGCTGTGAGCATGGAGGACTCTGTATCTAAGGATGTGTAAGTACATTGTTGTTTGGACTGAGATTCCCTCCAGAGGGAGACAAGGGAGCCTATCTTCAGGGTAGACATTCAGACAAACTCCCTCCCATACAACTGACAAATGTCATATCTCACTCCTAGGAAACTTGAATCATAGAATCTGTGAACTACCCTCAATCCAGCAAACCCAACTTTGCAAAGGAAGCAGGGCTGAAGGCAGGGGGTCTGCTGTCTATCCCCTTGATTGACAGAGCAGGTGTTTGGCAAATGTGTAATAAATGAAGGACAGTATTGAATTCCTATCTCCGAGCTCAAGATGATCTGAGAAAAAATGACTGGCAACATGGAATACTAGATATCAGGAAACAGGATTAGAAAAAGAGCGGGACATATTTTAATATAGCTTTTGGGCACTGAATCCTGCCAGCTACTGCCCCCACCTCTAATATGGATGCACATTATAATTAACAGACGTCAGATTTTGAGCACTTTGCATGAGCCAGACATTCCTCATACTTCACCTAACTTAATCCAATTTAAAACATCGTCTAATATATACACTACCAAATGTATAAAAGATAGCTAGTGGGAAGCAGCCGCATAGCACAGGGTGATCGGCTCGGTGCTTTGTGACCACCTAGAGGGGTGGGAGGGAGACACAAGAGGGAGGGGATATGGGGATATATGTATAGCTGATTCACTTTGTTATACAGCAGAAACTAACACCCCATTGTAAAGCAATTATACTCTAATAGAGATGTTAAAAACAAACACATCGTCTAATGTAATTCTCACCCTCCCCCACCCCATAAACACAGACATTATCACCTCCATTTTACAGATGAAGGAACCAAGACTGAGAGCAGTTAGATAACTTGCCTGACGTCTCCGAGCTAAAGTGTGAGCTGAATCTAGGCTGGCTTGACTCTACAGTCCAAGCTCTTAGCCACCACCTGATACTGCTGAGGCACCAGAAACAAAGTGAAGGTGAATGACAAGCTTGTAGGAAAGCAGTCACAGCAAGGGAGACCAGGTTTTCAAGAGGCAAGGATTGAGCTGTAAGGGAAGCCACACAGCTGAAATGAAGAGGCGTCTTAAGCAGCCGGGGCTGGTGTTTGAGTGGAAGGAAAATGAGAAGGCATCATTGCAGAGGCCCTAGTCAAACATCTGATCAACCAGCGAGGTCTGACGTAGCATTTCTCTTTGCCCAGGGCTGTGCTGGGCCCTGCAGAAAAGCTGTCCCCCAGGGCCTGTCCTCACAGGCCTGCACACCTTATAAAACAGTTGAGAAGAGGGCTCAGAGCAGGAGCTGGAAGACCTGGGCTCTCGTTTTACCTCTGTCTCTACTTGCTGCACAAGCCCAAGGAGGTACTTCCCACAAGCCCCCAGACCCTTTGACTCTGAAGGTCAGTGGGGCTTAATTTCGGGAGCCCGACAGGACTGGGGGAAATAGTCTTCACTCTTAAAGGACTCGCGCAAAACCTCACACGCACCGGGACCAGGGCAAAAGCAGTAATTTGACAGGAGCCTGAGTCAGACCTACCTGCTGCTCTTGGAGAGCCTCCTGGAGAGGCGGGGGCGGCTGTGGCTCACGCTGGGGGCGTAGGCACTGGTGTCAGACATGTTGGGGGCCGTTCACCTACGTGAACACTGCTGCCGCTGGTGGCTGGTATCTTGGTTCCTTAGCACCAAGGCCTAGCACCACGGAACAGCCCTCAGGCACCAGTGCTGGGACACCTCAGGCCAAACAACTAAGTGTGTGAGGACATAGCCCCACCCACCAGCAAATAGGCTAAAAACTAAAGAGCCCACAGCTGCCTCTGGACACGCCCCTACACATGGGCCCAGCGCACCAGAGAGCCAAGACCCAGCTCCACCCACCAGTGGAGGGACACCCACCCCTCCCGCCAGGAAGCCTGCGCAAGCCTCTAGGCCAGCCTCACCCACCAGGGGGACAGACTCCAGAAACAAGAAAAATAAGATCCGCAACCCAGGCCGGAGCTACCCTGGGACCAGCTGGGCCCTAGCCCTACCCACTAGCAGGCCAAGGCGGTCTTCGGGATACCCCGGGCCCCATACCCATCTGTGACATGAACCCTCCCGCCCCACACCTGGCAGTGATCTGACACCAGCTCTGGGATCCCTGGGCCCTGCAGCCAGACTCCAGGAACCAGCTCTGCCTGCCAGTAGTCTGGTACTAACCCCAGGATCTGATTTCACCTGCCAGTGGGTGGGCAACAGCCCCAGAGTCTTCGGGACCCTAAGTCTGCCCACCAGTGAGCGAGCACTAGCCCCGGGGCCCCCTAGGATCCAGCAACCAGCCACCTTGTGACCAGGCACCACTGCAGCAGCCAGCAGCCTCCACACAAGGCAGGACCTGACGACCAACCAAGCTAGGGGCCAACCAAGCCAACAAGACCAACCACATAGCTTGCCATAAGAGAAGGACCCCACGCAGCCCTCTTAGGAGGAACCCCTAGAGCATACAGCTTGGGTGATGAGAGGGGAGTGCACCGCTATGATGCATAGGACGCCTCCTACGGAGGACCACTTCTCCAAGGTCGAGAAACGTAACTAACCCACCACATAGATGAAAATACAAATAGCAACTTAGACCAAAGGAGGTGGCACAGGAACATGTTCCAGATGAAGGAACAAGATGAAACCCCAGAGAAAGAACTAAGTGAAGTGGAGACAGGCAATCTACCCGAGAAAAGGTTCACAGTAATGATTGTAAAGATGATCAAAGAACTCGAGAGGAGAATGGATGCACAGAGCGAAAAGTTAGAGCTTTTCAGCAAAGAGTTAGAAAATATAAAGAACAACCAAGAAGGTACTTTGCCTCTGTGCCTTGGTTTCCTTATGAGCAAAAGGAAGGGTCTCAACATTCTATAACACTGTGACTCTATTACTAATATGAATGAAACTTCAGTAAATAAAAAAAATACATCACTTATAGAATTCAATCCCTAAATTGGATCATTTCCCACAGCCTTCTCCCCAATACCTTCAACAGCTTCCAAAATAACCCAAGATTCTGCTGAAAGTCCTGCTAATACCGGAAGAACTAATATCAAAAAAGCTTATCTCTTTCCCTGGTGCCACGTCCACAACACCTTCCTGCCAAACAAAGGTACCATGGAGTATATAATTTTAATACAAGAATCACAGTAATGATCATAACAATGATTGCAGGCTTATTATGCTCTGGTTTTGTTCTGAATGCATTACATCCATTAATTCACTAATCCTTCAGTGAATGCAGTGACAGGATTCCACCACTGTCTGATTCAAGAGCTCCCCACACCATATATATATTTTTAATATCTTTATTGGAGTATAATTGCTTTACAATGGTGTGTTAGTTTCTGCTGCACAACAAAGTGAATCAGCTATACATATATATATATATCCCCATATCCCCTCCCTCTTGCATCTCCCTCCCTCCCTCCCTATCCCACCCCTCTAGGTGGTCACAAAGCATTGAGCTGATCTCCCTGTGCTATGCAGCTGCTTCCCACTAGCCATCCATTTTACATTTGGTAGTGTATATTTGTCAATGTTACTCTCTCACTTTGTCCCAGCTTCCTCTGCCCTCCCCGTGTCCTCAATTCCGTTCTTTACATCTGCGTCTTTATTCCTGCCCTGCCACTAGGTTCATCAGTACTGTTTTCTTAGATTCCATATATGTGTGTTAGCAGACGGTATTTGTTTTTCTCTTTCTGACTTACTTCACTCTGTATGACAGACTCTAAGTCCATCCACCTCATTACAAATAACTCAGTTTCATTCCTTTTTATGGCTGAGTAATATTCCATTGTATATATGTGCCACATCTTCTTTACCCATTCATCTGTCGATGGACACTTAGGGTGCTTCCATGTCCTGGCTATTGTAAATAGTGCTGCAATGAACATCCACACCATACTCGTAAAGGTGCAATCTGGAGTTGCCAGCACACCTTGCCACATTATACTCCTTGTCCACCATGCCTCAGTCACTATCCCAACCTCTTGCTTCTCTTAGTCCTAGTGGGATGCTGAGTCTGGGGTAGAGTAAAAGGTGTAGAGATGAGGGCTTTGACTACCCCTTCTCTTGCTTAAAAAATTCTTTGTCCTTCTTCCTAATAGAGAACTAAAAGTTTTCCCTTGAAAATGAATTAAGCACCATCTTTATAACAAAAGAAACACTTTGCACCAATCATACTATCTACCAATTCACAGGCACTGGAGAAACAGTATATATGGAAAAAACTGGTTCTTGGTAAGAACATGTCTTAATTTTCAGAGAGGCAATTCTTGGCCCAAAGCAGAAATGGGGGTACTGCTGTGTCAGTAAGTGACCCCACTGAACTCAAAGCAATCATGCCAGACGGAGAGTTTCAGCATGGCTCCTTCTGCAACATTTATCTCTTGGCATATCGTTTCTGGAATGCAGCTTGTTCTCAAAGAAAGAAAACTAGTTTTGGAGTCTTCACAGCTAGGTTCTTCCCCCTGCTGGGACCATTTGTCCACAACCTACTTGAGCTCTTGACTTCCTGTCCTAGGTCAGGAGGTAACTAAGAGCTCAAACTTGATGTTCAGAGAACACACTGGCTCTGGGTGTGAGGTTTGCTTCTGGTTACCTCACTCCGGAGGCCAAATGCCCAGTTCTAACGACTAGGTCTTACTTTAATACCACGTTCTTTGGAACTGTGGCTATGTTCTAGTTTTGCTGGAGTGTCCTATTCCCGATTCTTGTGGCTGCTCTCCACTCAGGGGGTCTACTTTCCTGTGGCTTTTCCTTTACTTCCCATTAGCAAACTCTACCTGTTTACCCGCAGGAATATACTAACTCTTTCCTGGACCATCCTGGACACTATGCTGTTGGAATGCTCTGTTTCACCACCTGCCTGGACTTCCCACACTGGAAAGGGAGAGCATCAAGTTACAGGTCAAGGGCTTACCCACCTGCTCCATCTTACTGCCTTAAGCACTACAGGGGATTAAATGAGGAGCAAGGAGAAAAGATAGGAAAACTTACCACTGAAATTAACGTGGACTAGAATCTGAGTCTAAGGAAGAGGCAAAAGTAGGAAGAAGAGATTTTATAGCTGCTACAATAAGGAAGGACAGTGAAAACCTTAATTAATTTTGCTATTCTACAGTACAGACAAAATTCTAAATGCACAGGTTATAAAATGAAAAGGCTAAGGTACTGTAATAGATAAGGTAAGGTAACAATCAGGCAGGATGTTTTGGGGCACTAGACCTAAGCACAAAAAGAAAAACTCTTAGGCTGGAAATAAACGAAATCACTTCGTATTCATAATTCGTAGCTAAGAAAACACATCTGTGCTATTCCATCATTCAACAAAACTTTATAAAACACCTACAGTATACGAAGCCCTCTCTCAGGTTTTCTACTCAAATACAACATAGATTTGTATAAAAATAATATAGGGGCTTCCCTGGTGGCGCAGTGGTTGAGAGTCTGCCTGCCGATGCAGGGGACGTGGGTTCGTGCCCCGGTCCGGGAAGATCCCACATGCCG
>NC_041233.1:27782488-27790101 GCF_002837175.3 Physeter macrocephalus | reverse complement strand
GCGCGTCCGGAGCCTGTGCTCCGCAACGGGAGAGACCACAACAGTGAGAGGCCCCCATACCGCAAATAAATAAATAAATAAATAAATAAATAAAATAAAATAAAAATAATATAGGACAGTCCAATCAGAGACAAAGTACAACTGGCGAGTGACAGAGAATGGCGTACAAACAGTAAGATATTAGACATCTTAAAAATTCACTCTCTGCATTTATAAGGCACGTGTTGGTTTATTCAGTGGCAGTTGCTTCCAGAACAGAAAAAAAAAAAAACCAGGTTCATTGTAATATCCATTGCGCTCATTTTTTTCAAAGCCACGTTCTTGCTGGATCCTTCACGCACCAAGTTGTAGAAATCAAAATGCATATTTCTGCTGAAAGGGAAAGCTCCTGATTGGTAAGTTGGTGCTGGCTTGCCTCTGATTTTAGTGAATGGCACATTCTTACTGCTTCAAGTTCTGACAGGCTCAGGCCTGGCTCAATCTGGAGAAATAAGGAGATTCAGTGCTGGGGATCTAAGACTGCTGTAGCCATAAACCAAGATGCTTCATACAGAGAGTTACAACTGGGAACAGATGGTGAGTATTTCACTAGGTAGGGTGCAGCCCCACCACAGTCATTCTCTGCTCTCATTTCTGGCGGTGAAAACCTGGACCGGACTCTAATGGCTGGCTAATGAGTGTGATTAAAACCTGGTAATGACTCATCCTGGGAGAAAATGTTCAACCCCACAGAATACATTCTGCTTTATTATCTGTGAACTTCTCACTGATGGGGACTGGAGACTGACGGCCTTCCATTACATGGAGGATGAGAGGTTTGCTGGAAGTGGAAGGTGCCTTCAAATTGTCACGGCTTGTGATGCTCGTCGGCAGACAGGAGGGCCCCTTCCGGGGATGTGCAGAGGAGCACACTTTTCTCCTCCTGAAAGCACCAGCCTGTGATCTGGCAAAAGGAGCAGTGGCTGAGTCTAAACAGAAATGCGTTGTTTTCTGCGTAGATTTGATTAACACTGTGCTGTCGAGTCTTTACGGTCAGGCCAGATTATATTACAGTCATGACAAGTAGTTAATGAATTTACATTGACTACTCCATACAATGCAAAAGATTTCTCTGTCAGGATTAATATCCAAAATGTGCAGGACACTGTCTGATGTATGCCTCTGTTCCTTGCACTGATGCGACCCGTGGCTGCTGTTTAATGTCCCATGATCAGAGCTAAAGGACAGATGGAAGCTGGACACTGGGATTCAGGATTGTTTGGAGAATTTTGTGAACAAATGCCAAAGATGATCTTAGTCCTCCCTGATTAGACATCTGATATCTTGCTTTCTTCTCCGCCCCGAGCCTGGGTAAGCACCTTGGAGAATCCTCACAGGACCCATGACATCTCTGGAAATGGCAGTATATTTTTCTTACTCTTAGCTGGCTCCCTACTGCTTGCTCAGACCCTTTGTTTCCTCAGCTGTGTCTACTCAGCATGATTCTGACCTCTTGTCATGTTTTGCCCTTAGGTACCTGTCATCCCACTATACCAAACATGACCTCACCAGCCCCTCTAACCTTCCTCAATTTGAGCCACAGCACCTTTCCACGAATTTGAGGCTTGTTGATGGCCATCACTTGATGCTCGTGGAAAGCCACCGTTATCCTCATCTGGACGGTAAATACCAAACTCTAGTGGGCATGCGAATCGACTGGAGGACACATCAAGCATGCAGTTCACGGCCCTATCCATTAGGTCTGCATTGAGTCCCATGAATCTGCTTGTATATGAATCAAGGAGCGAAAGCGATTCTGCACATTCGACAGAAGGTTTTCATGGTCCACATTTCCAGAATCAAGGCTGCCGCTTGTCAGGTCATCTCCAGCAGGTCCCTGTTCCTTGGCAGCAGTGTCTGCACTAACAGATTTACTGACAGGGTGACGTGGGCAGATGCAGTCACAGTGGGATCAACACTCTGAGAACAGATTCCTCTCAGACCATAAAAAATTCTGATCTTTTCTACAGCCTGATCTAAGCCTATGGAAATCAAAAGCTTTGGCCCCCACTGGATATCTTTACTCTCAAATTCTGGTTATTAAAGGTGGTAAAAATGTATTATGTTGACTAAATGAAAGCCCCTTCTGGAGAGAATATCTGGGGGGAGACCCCAGTGGGAAACTGACAGGGGAGAGAATAAGGGGAAGGGCTACTGGTCCTAGTGGCCGCAGCCTCCATGTGGTCATTGTAAACTCAACTAGCTGTAAGTCCAAGGCACACATGAAATTTACACAGGTCCAAGAAGTTTGGTTTTTACTCTATACAAATGGAAGCTGGAGTAAGAGTAAGAGAATTATCGCTGTAGATTGGGAATCATGATGGGTAGCTTGAATTAGGCCTATCAAGAGTCATAATTCTATGACATGTTAGGAGAGGTACTAACCTCTACTGAGGACCTGATAGGTACTTTACAAGCATTACTGCTTTTACTTTTTTATAAGAACCCTGTGTGGTGAATAAAACTGTCACCATTGCCCAGTTGAGGAAATTCAGGTTCAGAGAATCTAAGTAGCCCGCCCGAGATCACCCTGGCAGAATCAGGATTCAAACTCAGGTGAGTCTGAGCATCCCACTGTAAAACATTATGTCTTAAAGATATTGAAGGTGTTAATCTGACCTAAAGCTGTGGACACTTTCTTTCTTTCTTTTTTTTTTTTTGGAGCACAGGCTCCAGACGCACAGGCTCAGCGGCCATGGCTCACGGGCCCAGCCGCTCTGCGGCATGTGGGATCCTCCCGGACCGGGGCACGAACCCGTGTCCCCCGCATCGGCAGGCGGACCCTCAACCACTGCGCCACCAGGGAAGCCCGGACACTTTCTGTCTGAAAGTCAGTGTTGCCACTTTTAACTCTTGCCTTTGTGTCTTCTCTTCTCAGAATGGCATAGTATTTGTCAGGCCTCAGCTGGCTCCTCATGCTTGGCTATTGAGATGTGTCAGACAAGCATATTGTCATTACATTAGGTGATTATCAAAGACCAAGGTCTTCAGTGTTTTCTTCCAAGGAAATCTCAGCCCTGTAACTACATAGCCACGTATATATTTATTATTAGAACCTCTAAAGGTTGGGTGGAGCACGTGCTATTTTCCTCTCACATCATCCTATTTGCATCTCAGTTTAAACACCTCCTCCTCCATGAAGCCTTCTTGATTTTTATAATTGAAATCTGCTCCCTTTGCTCTTTGGCCTTTGTACATCATCATGTTCTGTCATTGCAATTTCCTGGGTCCATATCAATCTCCCCTCTCCACACTGTACATGCCTAGAGGAAAAGAACTGAGTTTTGCTCATTTTTGTTCAAAGCCAATGTTAAGTAAATGTTGATTGAGTTCACAAATGGGGAATATAACTAAGTGGATTATTTCCCCAAGGCCTCATGCTTAATATGGGCCACAAAACCTTGGTCTTCCAGATTCTGAGAACTCAAATCATCGCAAACATGCCTTGTGAGGGTTGATCAAGAGCCCAGTGTTGGCAGAAATGCCAATGAGTAAGTCAGCGTCTCGGCCCCAGGCGACATAAGTCTTACCCAGCCTGGACCCAAAAGGACAGATCTGGGCAGCTGGGAAGTTGAATTCCCTTCTTATTTCTCTCTCCCCACAAGAGGCCCATTGTTGATCAGTGAAACTAGTCAGTAGGCATCTTTTCTCTTATTTCACGCCAAGTCAGTGACCCTGTGCCAGTCCTTCCACAGAAGGGGCCTGACCCACTGCAGCATTCCCACCCTGTCTCCTCTGAATTGCTCCCAATGCTCTCATTGGCATTTTCCACTTTCCAGCCATGAGCCATGGCCTGGAAGGGCCTCCAGGTTCATGTCAAAGGACTGTCCTAACTTGTGAGTCCCAGCCGTGGGGCTGGAGCACCACTGCGCTTCCGGGAAGGCTCATAAAGGAGCCAGTTGTAACATTCGCACTCCCTCGGAACACATTCCTTATGTCCCGGTTGGTTTTGGCCGAGGGGATGGTTGGCCAAGAACAAGGAGGCAGACACATTCCCAAAATCCAGCCCATGTGACCAGGGCACTGCAGGGAACCGGGTTGGGGAACCTCCCTTAAAGGCCTCCCCAAGGCAACTTTCTCAAGCTCCTTGGCATCCCTGGCACAGTCACTCTTTAATGTCATTTTATTTTGACATTTTCTGATGTTTGTTTGCATGCTTGGGGCTGTTTCTCCCTGCTTTGAAAACTCCTTCTTGGAGCCAGGTTTTAGATTCTTTTTAGAGTGAAGAAATAGCTGTGCTCCTTCAAGCAGAGCTGTTGAAAGGTCTTGCTTGTCCAGTGAGTACCTTCTATGAGAGGAGAAAAGCATATCAAAACACGATTTTTTTCTTTAGGCTTGGGGTGGCTGGAGAAAATGCTAGTTCTGGGTCTAACTCTGGAATCAGCCTTTCTACATTTACTCATTTGACTTGAAGTTATTAAACACTTATCTTTATATTTGGCATTGCACTAGGTACCAAGGTGCTAGAAAGGAAAATGAAGTTCTTGCTCTTTGGGAGAGTCCAGACAAATTGCAGAAGCAAAATCTTCACCCTAGAAACATCAGGAGCATAACTGCCAAACAATGAAGGTTACTCGACACATGAGCTCCTTCTGTGAAATCCAGGAATTCCAGGGTCCATAAAGGAGATTCTGTATGTAAGAGTGCATATGTATGTGTGGGATATTTACAGGCACAGAAATGCACACATATATGCCTTTTTTTCTGGGGATAACAATCCATAGTGTACAGAGCATCTCCAAAGGTCCCCAAAATAAATTCCACATGTTAGAAATAACTACCCTCTTGTATGTACGTTGAGCTCCATTCCCACATCTGGCTCTCCAGGTTAACATATGCCAAAGTAAACAAATTCATCTTGTCTTTTTTCTTATTTTTTTACTCACCACCTTAGATTCTGATCCAGAGGTTGTACGTACCAAACTGCACTTGCTCAAGCCTTACCAATCTGTATTGTTAAAAGGCAAATATTTAAGTGTGAAAAGACAATCTCTCTCTTTTAGGATATGGTTTTGTTAATAAGCATTTTTCCCCTCCCCCCCAAAAAAACACCAAAAAACTGCAGTATCACTAGTAAAGTCTCTCTTTCCTGCCTTGCCCAGATTATGAAAATAACATTTTATTTCAAGTTAGATAATACGTAATATACTACCTGTGCAACTGTGATGGTATTCAGTCACAGATGACCATGACTGTATCTTAACTGAGTCCTTTGCCTAGAGAGAATGTGAGTTCCCCAAAGGAGGGAAAGAGTTATGTATGTCTTAAAATGATTTAGCATCCAAAATTTCTGGTTCGAAGAGAGCCAATATTCAGTCTATTCATCATAATTCCCTGGTCTTCCAGCCTCCCCTAGCCATCTCTGGTGACAAGGCGTGTAGTAAATTTGAAGACCTCCATGCTGGTCCAGGATGCTGTAGTACAGAATCACAACGTTAATGACACTTCCTGGAATTATGCAACCTGGTGGCCCTGATATGGCTATGAGAAAGTTCTTCCTTATCCCACCTTGCTAGGTCCTCACATCCTGGACCTGGGTTCTGCTGTCTAGGACCATCTAGAACAGGTTGGATCTGTCTTATGAAGGGATTCCTTCTAGCAAAAGATGTTTCAGCTTGGAGTCTAGCACCAAGGAGAACTGAGTGAGCAAATCAGTAAGAGAATGAAGATGTTTCTAGTTGATCCTGTGCTGCTGAATCATAGAGAGACCATGGAGAATGGCCCTAATCAGAGGGACCCAGAGCTTGTCAGGTAAGCTCACAGATGCTGGGAAACCACTCTTAGTTCTTTTCTTTTGACCTCTGGTCTCTCGTGGCTAGCTCTATGGTTGCTTAGCTTAGTAGTTAGAGTACAGCACCAATAAAACAATGGTCACATAGGTAATCCCTCCTCAGATGTACCTATTATTGTTATTCTTTTCCCTGGCCACAAGCTGCTCTCTTTATTACCAGACAGATTTCTGCCTCTCTCTGTAACACACAGACACGTACTTTCTACTCTCAAAAGTTTCTATAAAGGAGAATAAGAGCTACTGAAAACAGAAGCAGAGGACCTATAATTTGAAAGGAAAGCTAGAAGTCATTCCGTCTCGTCTCCGATCTGATCCCCCAGGTCCACCTACAATGTCTTTGACCTGTATTTTCCCAGCCTGATGACAATAATAACTACTCCTACTGCTATTACGATTGTGATTTACTGAACTCCTACAGCACATGCATTATCTCATTTAATCATCCCGAAAACCCTATGAGATGGCTACAGCTAATGTACACATTTTACAGGTAGAGGAGTAAGAGCTGAGAAGAGTTAGGTAAAATTCCCAGGGTCATGTAGCTTTTAAGTGCCACTGGCCAAATTTTAACCCAAGTCTGTCTGACTCCAAAGAGTCCAACTCTCAGTCACTGTTCTCTCCTATACGATTTTTGCCCACCTCCAGTGAAAGGGGCTCATTCTCTTTCAATGGTGCTTTTAGAAAGTTCTTTCTCATACAAATTTACTTTCTCATTTATTCATTCCTCTATTCAACAAACATATTGGGTTCTCTGTTCCAAGTACTGAACTGTATGTTTCTATAAACACAGGTCTTCCAGATCTGCTGCCTGGGGTCATGCAACAAATCTATTTCCTTCAGATATCTGAACCTAAATTTGTTCTTCTTTAATCAAAATGTCCCCAGTTCCTTCAAAACCCTTCGTGTAGCAGGGTTTCCATCACTTTCCTCTTAGGAGTCCCCTCTTCTGCATATACTTCATCGCGTTAGCAGCCAGCAGGTGAACTTAGAACCTGCACTGATGCCTGTCAAAGCAGGACCGTCATCTTTCTCAAGGAAGCTCTCTTATGACAGGGAGTCTGGTGCATCATTTTCAAACAGCTGCCTAGTTTTGCAACAAACAAAAATGTCTAATAAGGAGAATTTACTATATACCGGCTACTGTTTAAAGCATTTCACACAACTTAACTAATTTCACCTTCACACCAGCCCTATGAGATACATACAATTATTGCTCCCAATTCACAGACGAAGAAACTAAGGATCTGAGAGATGGAAGAACTTGCCCAAAGTCATGTGGATAATTGAACCCCGTTCCAGAGGCCACACTTTACCTCTCACAGTGTTTTTTTTTAATTAGCTCAGGAAGGGTAGTTCCAAGGACTGTTTTCTACCAGCCAAGGCCAATCCCTTCTCAGCACAGTTCCTTCTGAGAAGCTTCCCTTTCCTTCCTGGGTCCACCAGATAGGCTGCCAGGGCTCATGACAGACATTCCCCAGCTCATCAGCCCTTAGCCCCTGCCTCTCTGTGCTTCATAGTCAAAACCCTCACAAAGCCAATCTCTGCATCCCAAACCCAGGTTTCTCCCCTGCTTCTAAAGGCACGGTGCAACTTATCCTCCATCTGTGTCTCCATTTTTCTTCCACTAAATCCTCCACTGAGGAGGAAAAACGCACAAATCTCTTTTTTTTTTTTTTTTTTTTTTTTTTGTGGTATGCGGGCCTCCCTCTGCTGTGGCCTCTCCCGTTGCGGAGCACAGGCTCCGGACGTGCAGGCCCAGCGGCCATGGCTCACGGGCCCAGCC
>NC_041233.1:27757367-27782410 GCF_002837175.3 Physeter macrocephalus | reverse complement strand
CCATGGCTCACGGGCCCAGCCGCTCCGCGGCACGTGGGATCCTCCCAGACCGGGGCGCGAACCCGGTTCCCCTGCATCGGCAGGCGGACGCGCAACCACTGCGCCACCAGGGAAGCCCTCACAAATCTCTTTTAATCACTCGGCTGCACAAGGGTAACTGGGCATACTTATCAACCATTAAGCTCCTAAAAATACATATTTCTGAAAACAACAGATATTTTAAAAAAGTTAAACCACTTATTTTTTAGTATCTGCCACAAGGCCTTCTCAATAATGATCAGTTAACATTTACCAGTCCTGTCATTCCTTACAGGAAAATGCTTTTTGAACCTCCTATTATATATGGGCAGAATTTTCTCCCCAAAGAGAAAAACTACACAAACTTAACAGCTCCTTTATTCGTAATTTAAAGATGATTCTTTTTCCTGAACATGTAAAATTTATGTTTGCGCATTAATTCTGTAATTAATGGTTACCAAATACATCAAACATGTAAGTGCTGCATAAGTACTTAAATAAAATAAAAACAAAAAAGTGATGATAATTAATTGTTCATCCCATAGGCTAGACAGTATTAGAGTTCACAGGGACTATCAATTAAGATTCCTATTAATAATAAGCTCAACTTTTTATGTAAAATAGAACATGTTAAAATTTCCTGATTAAACACTGAGTCAAAAGAAAAAAATCTCCTTAAAAATATTTTCAGGGCTTCCCTGGTGGCGCAGTGGTTGCGAGTCCGCCTGCCGATGCAGGGAACACGGGTTCGTGCCCCGGTCCGGGAAGATCCCACATGCCGCGGAGCGGCTGGGCCCATGAGTAATGGCCGCTGAGCCTGCGCGTCCGGAGCCTGTGCTCTGCAACGGGAGAGGCCACAGCAGTGAGAGGCCCGTGTACCACAATAAAAAAAAAAAAAAAAAAATTTTCATCGTATACAGCCGCTGTGGGAAAACAGCTTTCAAATCTTGCATTTTAATCGTTGGTTGAATTTGGCTTCATTATAAATTTTTTGACTCCGAATTATACCATTATAATAACACAATTTTCAAGTTCCTATTCCTCCCCAGGGAATCCTGAAAATACTGCAAAACCCAAGGAGAGTGATCTTAGTTATAAATATAGGTTCATTTGTGTTTTAAATGGCTAATATGCAATAAGGCGTGTACTGTGTGGAAAGAACTGTTCCCAGGGCTTTGCACATATTCTTTTTGCTCATTTGACAAAGTTGTTGAGTACCCACTGTGTGCTAGACACTGTGTGGGTGCTAGAAATACAACAGGGAATAAAAGCAGGTACAGGTTCAACCTCCATGGTGTTCACCATCCAGAGAAGGATGCAGACATAAAATAAGAATTGAAAACATGATGAGTGCTAAAAGGAGCAAACGTTTCTAGCTTGAGCTCTGGTTTTGTAGATTAAGGCAATTGCTGCTATAAGATGTAAGCAGCTGAATATTGTCATGTAGCCTTTCTTACTTTGTTTTCCTAAGTCAGTTTATTGAGATTCCCTGCTTTTTAAAATGACATATTCATAAACAATCCATCTGTTTTGACTTAATTAACCAAGGAAAGATGAATAAATCAAATGGATATTTTTGTTTTGTTTTTGTTTTTTGCGGTACGCGGGCCTCTCACTGCTGTGGCCTCTCCCGTTGCGGAGCACAGGCTCCGGACATGCAGGCTCAGTGGCCATGGCTCACGGGCCTAGCACCTCCGCAGCATGTGGGATCCTCCCGGACTGGGGCATGAACCCGTGTCCCCTGCATCGGCAGGAGGACTCTCAACCACTGCGCCACCAGGGAAGCCCCCAAATGGATATTATTTTACTTACTTTACTCAGAGGGTCGATTCGCTGAAAATAGACAAAGTTAGGTATGTTTATGGGGAGCTATTGATTCACTAGTTATCCTTAGAGTTCACTGGAATTGCTCATGCTTCCTTTGTCAACTGCACAATCATGTCAACTGCATGACTGGCGGGTCACTGGGCCTGCCCACCCTTTCCTTGGCTGGCGGGAGATGGGGAGACCTCTGCCTATAGAGCCGTGTTTCTTAAGAACTAGCTCTGGCACCTATCCTGCAGGCCTAACTGCCTTTCACTGCTTATGTCCTCTCTAGAAGCAGTAAGCCATTAAGGAGAGACAATCTTATTTTGAAAAGTGAAATATAACTTCCTGTTACTATGCTAATGAAGCAATAAAGTTGGAATTCATAAAGTACTGTATGTAATGAAAATACTGCCAAGATAGAATGTCAGTGTGGTACATTCTAGAATAGCCACCCACACAGAGCTCTTTATTCTGTACATACTTTGGCACTGAATCTTATACTTGTTGATCTCAAGACTTTTAACCCTTCGATAGAAAAATCCCTGTTCTCAATAGATTAGCACATCTCAAACGTGGAGTGCCCTCCTGGACTCACTTGTGTGCCAGTGTCCTTCTCTCCATAGTAGAAATACAGAGCCACCCCTTAGTCAGCCACCTCAACCCCCTCAGCCAGGAATTTTAATTTGAGGTCCATGAATAGACTTCAAGGGATTAATAAATCCCAGAGACGTAAGTATATTTTACATACCACAGATTTGTCTTGGAGAGGTTGCATTCTTTTATTTTCACCCAAAATTGTCTATCAATTTTTCAAACATGTCTTAAAAAGCACTGCCTTATTAAAGAGACTGTCTCTTCCCCACTGAACATTCTTGCCTCCTTTGTTGCAGATTAAGTGACCATATGTGGGTGGGTTTATTTCTGGGCATTCCATTGATCTATATGTCTGTTTTTTGTGTGTGCCCGTACCATACTGTTTTAATTACTATAGCTTTTTAGTATAGTTTGAAGTCCAGGAGCATGATACCTCAAGCCTTGCTCTTCTTTCTCAAGATTTTCTTTGGTTATTTATCCAAAGAAAATGAAAACACTAATTTGAAAAGATAATATGCACCCCAATGTTCACTGCATCATTATTTACAATCAAGATATGGACCCAACCTAAGATATGTGCCCTTCAACAGATGAAGTGGATAAAGATGTGAGATACACACACACACACACACACACACACACACACACACATACAATGGAATGTTACTTAGCCATAAAAAAGAATGAAATTTTGCTATTTGAGACAACATGGTTGGACCTGGAGGGTATTATGCTAAGTGAGCTAAGTCAATGTCAGACAGAAAAAGACAAATACTATATGCTTTTATGTACATGTGGAACCAAAAACCAAAACAAACAAACAAATATAACTAAATTGAAACAGACTCACAGATTCAGAAAACAAACCAGAAGGGAGGGGGGTGAGAGATGGACTAAATAAGTAAAGGGAATTAAGAGGTACAGACTACAAGTTATATTAAAAATAAGTCACCGGGATGTAATGTACAGAATAGGGAATAAAGTGAATAATTTATATTAACTTCATATGGTGCATAATCTATAAAAATAACAAATCACTACCTTGTACACCTGAAATGTTGTAATGTAATGTTGTAAGTCAACTATACTTCAATAAACAAACAATAAATGCATAACTAAGTGAAAATAAAAAGCACTGCCCTTTCCAGGCTCCTGTGGTAGATTCCATTAATGACTCAAATTCTTTACCTTCCTCTGTCCGTCTACCTTTCGATCATGGGATTGTGTAATTCTTGCTGCTAAAGAAGTGGAATCTATGTTCCTGCTCCTTGAATCTGGGCTCAGCCCTGTGATTTGCTTTCAACAGTGGAATTAGGAATTTAGTGTGTCAGTTCCAAGTTTGGGCCTTAAGAGATGTTGTGTGTTTCTGCTTGGTCTCTTTGGCTTCTGCCATCACTATAGGAAAGATATGCCTGGGCCAGCCTGCTGGTCCTGAGAAGAGGATGAGGAATCCTGAGGTGCCATAACCAAATGTGCCTCAACTAAGCTCATCTCAGGACAAAGCCCCCAGACAACTCTCAGACACATGTGCAAGCCCAGCTGAGATGAAGTAAACCTAGTCTTCGTCAGGAACACCCAGCTGACCCACAGATATGTACGCTATAATAATAAATGATTGTTGTTTTAAGACACTGAGTTTGGGATAGTTTGTTACACAGCAGCAGCTAACTGAGCCAACTCTCAATACTTAAGGAGAGATTCCTGGCCTACTCTAAAATCTCTAGAATGATCCTTGGGATCTGATACTCTTATCAATGCAGACATGGTCTCAAGTCCAATCTTTGATAACTTTTCTGTATGACTGTCCCCTGCACACAAGCCTTGGGGAATAAGGCCACAGATCCTTCCTCCAGAATTGTTCTGTAAGTGTCCTGTGGTAAGCTCAACTGACCCACTTGGCCCCATGTCCTATGACCACTGTTCATAGGCAGGATTCATGGGAAGTGAAGCCTTCTATTCACTCAGGTTAACGTCAGGAAAGGACATCAGCAGAATGAAAGTGAGATGATAATAGAATATAAGTGCTTTTGAGTTGCCAAGGCCAAAAAGAGGGGAAGGCACACTGGCTGTGGTTAAAAGGAGAGAAAATGCTCTGATATCTATTCATTTGCTGTTTTAATTCTCCTTAGGATCTTCCATTATATTATAAGCAAAGTCTCTTTGGCAACATGGTCCTTTGGACAGTCCATCATGTAACTCTTTCATCTACAGGGTCAATTTTTCTCTCCCTTTTTAAAGCAGAAATATGAGAGGGAGGAGGGTCCGCTCAACTTCCCATTGTCCACTGACTTTCCGACATAGCCCACAGACTATATTCCAACCTAAACGAAGACTTCAGTGCATCCAAAACACCCAGTCACACTTCCTTCCCTGCCACCCCACTCCCCACCCCAGTACTTCCTATATTGTGGCTAATGTGACCTTGAACAAGTCCCATCATCTTTCTGAGCCTGGGTTTCCATGTTTGCAAACTACGGAACTGGATCACTAAATGACCTTTACAGCTTGTAATCAGAAGTTTCTCTGATTAGTCTTATCTACTCAACCAGATTCAAAGAAACATCAATTTTTAACTTTGGCAGGAATGTTCAAAATGATCCAGTCCCAACACTTTAAGAAAGAAAAAGAAGCCCAGGCAAACAAAATGAGTGGCCTGGGTCCACCCAGCAAGTTCACAGCAGAGCTAAGATGAGAACCTCTTTCCTTTTCAACGTTGTCTCTCATTTAACTTCCTTGAGGACGGGATAATTTCGAATTCCTCTTTGTCTTCTTCCATCACACAGTCCAAGAATTGTAACCAACACACAATAAATCTCAATAGATATCTGTTGACTTCAATTGGGAATGAGTAAGCATTGGTTACACGGCCAAGAACCAAATTTCTGAGTTTGTTCAGAAGAGAACATGACTGCTATGTTCCCTGGAGGTCTTCTGCTCTCACGTCGGGGAGAAGGATGATTGTGCCTAACTAGTTTCTTTAGTTACATGTTGATCAAAGAGTCAAAACACCTCCTTATCCAGCACTAGGCTGACATCACTGGGTCTCCAAACACCAGCGCTGCTCACCATGAAGGTGTGGTGGGCAATTTACACATAATTTCTCATTCACAGTTTAGGTTTTGAGAGAAGAGATAGGCTGTGGGTAAGGGCAAGATGGATTGGATTTAGGCAGAAAGGCACTAATAGTGCTTATTGTTTCAGAGTGAACTAATGTTTCTCTAAATAGAAAATACTTTAGACTCACAAGGAAGGTAAAGCAAAGGAGTCAAGTACTGAGGACCATCAGGTTTAGATTATTTGTCATCGTCTCAAATAGTCTCCTCTCCCATTTTTGGAGAGCTGCAAGGTTGAACATGGTCCCCTTCTGGGTGACACTGCTGTTGAAATGAGGAGATGCAAAACCAAACATCATCCTGGCCCGCTCTCTTGGGAAGCCAACTCAGCTAACTCTCAAATCAGGCACTTAGAGCATTCCAAGGGCACCAGTTCTGCATACTGACGAAGTCCCCTAGAAAGAATGTTCTGTCCTCAAACATGTTTGGGAAATTCTTAGTTAAAGGATTTTCTAAGTTTATTTCCTTTTTTAAAAAGGAGGTGAGGGCTTCCCTGGTGGCGCAGTGGTTGCGCGTCCGCCTGCCGATGCAGGGGAACCGGGTTCGCGCCCCGGTCTGGGAGGATCCCACATGCCGCGGAGTGGCTGGGCCCGTGGGCCATGGCCGCTGAGCCTGCGCATCCGGAGCCTGTGCTCCGCAACGGGAGAGGCCACAGCAGAGGGAGGCCCGCATACCACAAAAAAAAAAAAAAAAAAAAAAGGAGGTGAATTAATGTGTGATATTTGATTCATTAAAAGAATATATGGCACATATAATCTATAAAGTTTAATGGTAAAATAAATACCCATGAACCCCCAAACAACTTCAAAATGAAAACATTGCCAGTATCTCTGAATCTACTTGTGAACTCCTCCCTGTTTCCCTCAACTGCCCCTAATACGTGTGTGTACATATATATGTATGTATTATAATATACATATATATATATGTGTATATATATGTGTTTGTGGTTAGACATTTAATTTCACTTTTTTGCAATTTTATAAAAATTGAGTTATACTGTACAAAGTTTTGAAAGACTTGCTTTTTTTTCATTCATCATTATATGTTTAAGATTCATCCATGTCATTGTATGTAACTATAGATCATGAAACTGTTAATGTCCCATGATGTAAAATCTTACTATTTATTTATCTGTACTATTGTAGATGGACAATTGAGTTGTTTCTAGTTTTTAGGCAGTGTGAATGATGGAATGAATAGCCTTATAAATGATGCCTATGGAAAACATGCAAGAAATTGTCTAGCATGTATGTCTACACCTATGAGGAGAACTCCTGAGTCATAAGTAATGTGCATGTTTAACGTCACAAGATAAAAGCACATTGTTTCCTAAGGTGCTTATATTGATGCATTCTCTAGGAGCAGCATATAAGAACAGTACTGGCTTTATACCCAGGCAAGAAGTCTCTACCCAGGCCTGTACCACAAGGGACTGTGTACTTTGAACTGCCTTCCTGAAAATTTTCTGTTTCCCTCCTGTGACTAATACTGGCTCAGCCCAGGAGCAGTGACTGGTAAGGCATTCAAGGCCTTATTTAGTCTTTTTAGGGTTCTCTCTGTCCCTCTAACCTTCCACCCCAATCCATCTGCCCCACCCACACATGAGGAGTTCCCAGACTTTCATCTATGGGGTTGTCCTGGGGCTCAGAGGTGGGGTCTCTGTTCCAGGGCTTGGCCTGGCCAGCACATTGCTTCTGCTGGCTGATGTAGTATTTCTTTTGCAGGATTGTGTGAGATTGGGCTGCTAGAATAGAGGTGACAAGTTGATTTGGGGTGATTCTAATTGTTCATATAGACACAGTTCCTGAAAAATATATTTGCTTAGAAGCCCACTCACTTTAGGTGTAAGAGTTATAGCCTAAAGATTAGTGACATATTCCACAATCCCATCACCACTTAGTGCTGTCAAACTTCTTAATTTTTGCAACCTAGTGGGTATGAAATGGTCTCTCATTGTGGTGGTAATTTGCATATCCCTGACTACTAATTAATTTGATTATTTTTTCCTATTTTTATTTTTCATTATAATAATTTTTCTGTGAAATGTTTTGTCGGGTCCTTTAACCATTCATTAAAATTGTGGTAAAATATACATGATATTTAACATCTTAAACATTTTTAAGTATACAGTTTTGTCAAGTATATTCATATACTTGATTGTACAACCCACCTCCAAAACTTTTTCATCTTGCAAAACTGACACTCTATACCCATTAAACAACAACTCCCCATATTTCCCTTCCCCTAGCGCCTGGCAGCTACAAGTCTATTTTTGTTAATAGAATTCAACTACTCTAGATATCTCTTGTAAATGGAATCATACAGTATTTGTCTTTTTGTGACTAATTTCAGTTAAGATAATGTCCTTAAGGTTCATACGTGTTACAGCATGTATCAGAACTTCCTTTGTAAGTCTGAATGATATTCCATTGTCTGTATGCCACGTTCTTTTATCCATTCATCCATCAATGGACACTTGGGTTTCTTCCACATTTTAACTATTGTGAATAATGCTGCTATAAACATGGGTGTGCAAATATCTCTTCAAGATCTTGCTTTTGATTCTTTTGATGTATACCCAGAAGTGAAACTGCTGGATCATATGGTAATCTATTTTTAACTTTTTGAGGAACCACGATGCTATTTTCCATTGTGACTGCAGCATTTTACATTCCCTCCAACAGTACACAAGGGTTTCAATTTCTCAAATTCTTGCCAAATTTTTAGAAAGTAAATTCTATCCTAATAGATGTGAGGTGATACCTCATGTAGTTTGTTTTGCATTAGCCTAAAGATTAGTGATATTGAGCATCTTTTTATATGCTTGTTGGCCATTTGTATATCTTCTTTGGAGAAATGTCTATTCAAGTCCTTTGTCCATTTTTTAATCTGGTTATTTTATTGTTATTGAGCTGTAGGAGTTCTTCATGTTTTATTAGTGATATTGAGCATCTTTTTATATGCTTGTTGGCCATTTGTATATCTTCTTTGGAGAAATGTCTATTCAAGTCCTTTGTCCATTTTTTAATCTGGTTATTTTATTGTTATTATTGTTATTGAGCTGTAGGAGTTCTTCATGTATTCTGGCTATTAACCCCTCACTATATATATGATGTGCAAATATTTTCCCCCCATTCTGTAGGTTGCTTTTTCACTCTGTTGATTGTGTCCTTTGATGCACAGAAGGTTTGAATTTTGATGTAGCCAAGTTTATCTATTTTTAATTTTGTTGCCTACACTTTTGGTGTCATAGCCAAGAAATCACTGCCAAATTCAATATCATGAAGCTTTTCCTTTATGTTTTCTTCTAGGACTTTTATACTTTTACATCTTTCTTGGATCCATTTTGAGTTAATTTTTGTATATGGTGTAAGGGAAGGATCCAACTTCATTCTATTGCATTTGTATATTCAGTTTTCTCAAGTGTTGCAAAAAGCAATCGTCATAAAAAACATAGTGTTGAAAAGGCTGTCCTCTCTCCATTGAATGGTCTTGACACCCTTGTTGAAAACCATTTGAATATATATATATATATATATATATATATATATATATATATATATATATATATATGCAAGATTTATTTCTGGGCTCTCTGCTCTAGTCCACTGATCTGTAGGTCTGTCTTTATGCTGGTGCCACACTTTGTTGATTACTGTACCTTTTCAATCAGTTTTGAAATTAGGAAGTGTGAGACCCAACTTTATTTTTCTTTTTCAAAATTGCGTTGACCACTCAGGACCCTTGAGATTCCATTTAAATTTTAGAATGGATTTTTCTATTTCTGAAAAAAAATGCCAGTGGGATTTTGTAGGAATTGCCTTAAATCTGTAGATCACTGTGAGTAGTATTGACATAACATGAAATCTTCCAATCCATGAAAACAGATGTTTTCCCAGTTATTTGCCTTGTCTTAATTTCTTTCAGCAACATTTTTTAGTTTTTACTGTACAAGTCTTTTGTCTCCTTTGTTAAATTTATTCCTAAGTATTTTATTCTTTTTGATGCTATTATAAGTGGAATTTTCATTTCCTTTTCAGATTATATATTATTGGTGTATATAAATGCAACCGATTTTTGCATGTTAATTTTGTATCCTGAAACTTTGTTGAATTCATTTCTTAGTTCTAACAATCTTTTTGTGGTGGGGGATCATTAGGGTTTCTTTCAACTATTTTCTTTAAAAAAATGTATCTTTTTTTTAATTTGGAGAAGTTCATTCTTTTTTTCCCAGATACTAATCTTGGTAACATGCAACACAAACACTTTTTCCTTGTCTCTTTATGACATCCTTGGAGGAACAAAAATACTTAGTTTAATGTCACTGGATTTAACTCTTTTGGTTAGCACTTTTTGGGTTGTGTTTAAGAAATCATTTCCTAGCTCAAGTTTATGAAGATATTTGCTTATATATCCTTCCAAATTTTAATTGTTTAATATCTATATTTAAGTATTTAATTCATCTGGAATTGATTGTGTGGTATGAGGTAAGTATATAATTTTAGTTCATTTTTTCCTAAGTAAAGCCATCCATCCCTGAACCAGTTATTCACTGGTCCCTCAGTGATGTGATGTTTCCTCTGGCATTTATCAAGTGTTCATTTATGCATGGAATTCTGTCTGGACTCTATTTTCTTCCAAATTAACTTTCTCTACAAAATAGTGACAGTACCTTAATTATTTGGTTTAAAATGAATCCTGATATCTAGGTAGATAATGTCCCCTCATCCTAATCGTCTTCTTTACGAGTGCCTTGGCTATTTGACTGCATTTGCTCTTTTGTATACATTTTAGAAACAGCTTGTCATGTATCTTAACAAACCTCAATTGGAGTTTTTATTGGAATTACATTGACTCTACATTGCCAATTTAGGAGAACTGACATCTCTACAATTTTGAGTCTTTCAATTCATAAGCAAAGAATACTTTCCATGTGTTTAAGTTTCTTTAATGTCTTACAATATTTATTTTAATGTTTCTACACCAAGGAATTGCAGATATTTTGTTAAATTTATTCCTAGGTATATCTTATTGTTATTACAAATGGTGTACTTTTATATGGATCTTATATCCAGCCACCTTGGAAAGTTCTCACTAATTTTTATAATTTATCTTTAGATTCTTCTGAGTTTCCAGTGTAAATGATTAGACAATCTGTGCCAATGTTATTTCCTCATTTCCATGCTTATACCCTTTTCCTACCACACCAGCTAGGATCTCCACTGTAATATTTAATAGAAGTGATGATATTGGGACTCCCTTATTCCCCCTGACTTTTTAGGGAATAACTCTAACTTCACTATTAATAATGCTATCTTCTGTAGTTTTTTTTTAAAATACCTTTTGTAAATTTAAGAAAGAACGCTTCTGTTCCTAAGACTTGTTTGTTCATTTTGTTTTGTTTCCTTTTTGTTAATAGTTGCTTAATTTTATCAAATGACTTTTCTGTAACTATTGATACAATCAAGTAATTTTCTTTAATAATTATATATTTAATCTTCTTTAATATAATTCACAGATATAGGACGTAATATATGCTATTAAATTGGAGGAACTTTACTCTTAGACACATAATAATAAAAGCCGTATCACACCAAAGACAAAAGATCTTAAAAAGAGCAAAAGGGAAAAATCAGACACTAAAAAATGATATGAGATAAAAGCAGTGCCGATAACTGAAGCCAAAAGATGATGGATAATACATGTAAAATGCTGAGTGTGTAAACAGAAAAACCAACTCTCCAGAATGAAAATGAAAGAGAGAGAGATTTCCAGACAATTTCCATGGACTAACATTCACTCAAAGAATTGGCAGCTCTCAACAATTTAAACATAGAATTGCCATATAATCCAGCAATTCTATTCCTAGGTATATACCCTAAAGAATTTAAAACAAGTACACAAGCAAATTCTTGTACAAGAATGTTCATAGCAGCACTATTAACAATAGCCAAAAGGTGGAAACAGCCCAAAAGTCTATCAATGAACTAATGGATAAACAAAATGTGGTGTGTGTATATATATATGTGCGTGTGTGTGTGTGTGTGTGTGGAAAAAATGTTGAACATCTCTAATTATAAGAGAAATGTAAATCAAAACTACAATGAGGTATCACCTCACACCAGTCAGAATGGCCATCATGAAAATTCTACAAATAATAAATTCTGGAGAGGGTGTGGGAAAAAGGAAACCCTCTTATGCTGTTAGTGGGAATGTAAATTGGTGCAGCCACCATGGAGAACATTATGGAGAGTCCTTAAAAAACTAAAAATAGAGTTACCATATGATCCAGCAATCCTACTCCTGGGCATACATCCAGAAAAGACAAAAACTCTAATTCAAAGCAGGCACACCAATGTTCAAAGCAGTACTATTTACAATTGCCAAGACATGGAAGCAACCTAGATGTCCACTGACAGATGAATGGATAAAGAAGATGTAATACACACACACACACACACACACACACACACACACACACACACACACACACACCCCAATGGAATATAACTCAGCCATAAAAAGGAATAAAATAATGCCATTTTCAGCAACGTGGATGGACCTAGAGATTATCATACTAAGTGAAGTAAGTCAGACAGAGAAAGACAAATATCACATGATACCACTTATATGTGGAATCTAAAAAAAAATGATACAAATGAACTTATTTACAAAACAGAAACAGACTCACCGACATAGAAAACAATCTTATGGTTACCAAAAAGGAAGGGGGAAAGGAATAAATTAGGAGTTTGGGATTAACAAATACACACCACTATATATAAAATAGATAAAAAACAAGGTCCTACCGTATAGCACAGGGAACTATATTCAATATCTTGTAATAACCTATGATGGAAAAGAATCTTAAAAAGGATATATGTGTGTGTGTGTGTGTGTGTGTGTGTATGTGTGTGTGTATATATATATATATCTGAATCACTTTGCTGTACACATGAAACACAACATTGTAAATCAACTATACTTCAATTTTTTTAAAAAAGTACGGTTACATGCTACAGTGTGGATAAACTTCAAAAACATTATGCTAAACTAAAGAAGCCAGACACAAAATGTTACAAATTATATGATTCCATTTATAGCAAAGATCCAGAAGAGTTAAATCCACAGGGACAGAAAGAAGATTGGTGGTTGCCATGGAATGGGAAAGAGGAGAATGGAGAGTGACTGCTTAATGAGTCCAGAGTTTTCCTTTGGGATGATGAAAATCTGGAACTAGACAGTGGTTGTGGTGCACAACATTGGAAATACACTAAATGCCATTAAATTGTACTATAGTTAATTTTCTGTTATGTGAATTTCAGCTCAAAAAATATTTATTTGCAGTAATTTTCCCAGTTCTAGGTGTATTTTAGTAGGGGGATTTGTCAGAGTACCAAGTCTATTGGAATTAGAAGTAGCATTTCGTTTTCTTAACGGCAGAATACCTCAGCTGTTTTAATAAACTAGTGTACACTGACATCTTCCAAGTAAGAGATAGAACACACAGGATTTTAGGGTGGTATTAGGAAGTCTGATTTTGACAGTGGTATTGCAGCTGCTATAGTAATGGCTAACATCAGCGAGTGTGTGCCCTAAACTCTGTCCAGCACTTTATAGCTCTTCACTCCCAGAACCTTCGCAACAGCTCTGCGAGGGAGGTTATATTATTAATCCCATTTACAGATAAGGAAACTGAGTCCCAGCTCTTTAATGGACGACGTGGGTTCAGTCCAGTACTTAGGTCCGTCCACCAACAAACACTCATGCTTCAAAGTCCCCTTAAGGCAACGTTTACAGCTAGTCAGGAGCTCTGGGCAGGAGTAAGCACTGACAACGAGGCAGAGAGAAAAGCAGCTGAGAAACCACAGAGCACTCCCATCCAAACCCTGCTGGGGAGTTACCAGTAAGGGTAGCAGCTTTCTGATACTTGCATTCTTCTGTAAGCCCTCACTTCCCTCCTGCTGAAGAAGTCCTTATTCCAGAGCACACCTTCTTCTTTTTTGCTCCTCTTTGCCTAGTTCAATTCAACAGCTGTCTCCTACCTTTTAATTATGGTTATATAAATATAGATATAGACATCTATCTATCTATCTATCTATCTATCTATCTATCTATCTATCTATCTATCTATCTATCTATCTATCTATCTATCTATCTATCTATCTATCTATCTATCTATCTATCTATCTATCTATCTATCTATCTATCTATCTATCTATCTATCTATCTATCTATCTATCTATCTATCTATCTATCTATCTATCTATCTATCTATCTATCTATCTATCTATCTATCTATCTATCTATCTATCTATCTATCTATCTATCTATCTATCTATCTATCTATCTATCTATCTATCTATCTATCTATCTATCTATCTATCTATCTATCTATCTAATCTCCTCTAAGGTACCTCTAAGGTGCATGAGCCCTGAGCCAACACTCCTTTTGGGGATAATGCATGTTTCTGTGTTTCTTTAAGGTTGCAGGATACACGCCACAGTACTAATTCAATATGGGCACTGGTACCAGGAAAGAAGGTAGACTTGGGATTGACTGATTTTCCTCCTGTTCCAACCCAGAGCCTGCTCCCTCAGCTCCCCTCTCCATGGGCTCCCATCACCCTGGAGCCATCCATCACAGCTGCAGCACAGCCCGGTGATGTATTACACTAACATATCATTAGTGCAACGGCAGAGCAAGGAGCTTTGATGATGTATTGGGGCCATACATCATCAGAATGAGTCACTCTGATGATGTATAACTCAAAAGATGGTACTATCCAGGGAAATGTGGACATACCATAAATCAGGGACAATGTTAAAGAAGAAAACCCAGGACAGCCTCGAAGGAAAAGAAAGGTTCAGGGGTCTCCCGCAGTAGGGTTTGAGAGACAAAACTAGTAAATTCTTAACGGCTCATATTGAAGCTTTCTGTTAGCTGTGGCTTCTTAATGACTAAACCAGATCATCGGCATCCCAGGGTGACACTTGGATTTCCTTTCCATCTGGAATTTAGTTTGGCTTCTGCTTTCCTGCAAAGCCCCCTTGTCCTGACGGAAATGAGGAGAAGTCCATCAGATCAAACACAAACTGCTCCAGGTCTGTGCCCCATCCGGGTCCTCTTGGATTTGTCAATGGATTGGGGGGGGCATTTCAGTCTATGATGGTTCAAGCTTATGTCCTTTCAGAAGTTCCCCACCTGTAGCCACTGATTACTGAAATTCCTTACACTCACAAATGGGTGTGAACTTGACATTAGATTAAAAACTAGAGCTGGGGAGCCCTTGCTTGGCCTTACGCATTATAAACTTTTAGAACATAGTTGAAGACTTCTATTGGTCAACAGGCTAGATCTTGCTATAACTTTCTTTGCTTTCCTTTCTACAAAATAACAACAAAAAGGGGAGGAGTCTATGTAACGTTTAGTTCAAGGCACAAAAAATTCCCAAATTAGATTTTTACGCTCTCAACTACTCGATTGGACTAGAATCGCTGACACTTGGGTATGGGACCTCCTTTGAAGTCCCTTCCCTTCCACTCCCCTACTTTTCCCAGCTTTATCCCATCCCCAGGGAGATAAATTATGGAAAGTGTCAGCCTCCCTTTAGGATCCTTAGATGAGGGGGAAGTGAGTGACATTCTCATAGTTAAAGAGCATGAACCTCTTTGTAATTTTTTAAACTGGTAGATAAAGAAAGTCTTAAGGAGAGGGAGTTGAGAGCTTCACAAGGCAGCAGGAGGAGGTAAGACCACACGCAAGCACACTGGAAAAAAATTAACATTTGTGTTTAATGCTTTACTTAATGCTGAACTGTCAACTTGAGATCTGAGGCTCAAGCACACTGATTCTATCCCTCCACCCATCCAAAAATAAAATAAAAATCAAAGCCTAGGTGCTTCGGGACTGGAGAATATCAGAACTCAGGCCTCGGCATATGGGATCCATCATACGCACGAAGTCTTCCTCTGGGAACTCCTTCCCCTGGTCTCCACCCACATTCCCGCAGGGGAGCGGGCTGCAGGCAAAGGCTCTTCCAGTCAACCCTGGCCATGTTGCTGTGACTCACTGCCTTTACTGATTGCAAATTCTGCTGAGGACTCTGTGCTGGAGGGCAGCACACAGGGAGGGCCCTCTGAGGGGGGAGGGGACAGGAGAAAAGCCTGAGCCAACCATAAAACACAGTCTCCCTTTCTTCCCCTCCCTGTGGAAAGGATGAGGGGGGCTTCACCACCTGAGCTGCAGCTAAGTAACAAAATGCTTTTTTTTTTAATGTTCTCAAATAGCTATGCCTTCAAAGCCTTTGAAAAGCTGAAACAGAACAGATCTTGCCTCTGCTCTTTATTTACATTTTTGGTGGTGAGGGAGGGGGAGGGGAATAGGCAACTGATAAAGGCAGCACATTCCTCGGGAGTCCGTTAGAAAGGAGCAGGCGTCAAAAGGGACCTTCTCACTGTTGAATGGGCTGGCACCTGCATCTCTGTGACAGGCCTCCCTCTACTCCCGCAGAGAAGAGGATGGGGATGCATGTCCCCAAGGGAAAGCCACAAAAATGGCTACAGACAAATGTCAAGGGATGGGCTGACGGAGCAGTTGGGACCTTACAGGACAATGCAAATCAGTGGTCAACATGGGCACAAAAGAGAACATAGAGAATTTTCCAGAAAACTATTGTTTTAGCTATTAGCGTCGGTCGCCTTCACTCGAGAGTGGCTTGGGTCAAGCTGTGCTGTGGTACAGCCATTGAGTGACCCCGCAGATTTGGTCCTCTGGGCCTGCAGCTCAGGTCAGTGCTGTGTAGCTACTCATTAGACCTGTCGGATTCTGCATATGTCAACAGTAAGAGTAGCAGCAACAGGTACCCCAATTATTACACGTGTATCAACACTGCGTTAAGCCCTTGACTTACATTATATCTTACTTACTCATCACAATAGCTTGAAGGGGTAGTTTTATGCACCCCATTTGCAGATGAGGAAACTGAGCCTAGCACCATGTATCTATTTTCTTGGTCACATGGCTAGTAAATGGCAGAGCAAGATTTCAACTCAATTTCCGTTGGCTCCTAAGCTTCTATCGATACTTTCCAGCGCCACGTGACCTACGATGCAGAGGCAGACCTGCAATGCCACCCAATCGGGCTTTGGGTCTCTCTATCGCTTCATCCCCTTCTCAAGCTTCTTGCCTGCAGAGATGGCTCAGACTTCCATGCTAGAACCCATGGCCAACCTCTCTAAAACTTGGAACAAGAATTATTATACTTCAAAGCCCCTGTTATTCTGTGTGTGAATTGAAGAGAGAAATGGTCCTAAAGACCAAAGGCCATTTGCCCAAAGGCACAAAATAAAGGAAGAAAAGAGTTGGGTTGGATGGGTCTATCTGGGGAGCTGCTCTTTGCTTGGCAGAGGGCTTACGCCGTACCACATGGTTGAGTTTCCATCCTTGGCTCTGGTACTGGTCTCAAAACTGCATCCTGGCCTTTTGATAATATGTCCACCTTTTTCCTGCTTTCGGAAAGACAGCATGACCAGAGTCCAGAGGACAGCAGGACCACACAGAGATAATACAATTCAACTTTTCCTAAATTATCTGACTCTCCAGATATAATAATAACAATAAAAACACCCTTGCTGTGTTATTTTATGCCCCCCCAACTTCAACATAATAATGCATAGTTTTACAAGATGGAGGTGTAAGAACTAATAAAATATATGGTTTAATTAACTAAACTTATGCTGTAGTCCACATTAGAAGGCCATGATTTAGCATGCCCTCTCATCCTCAGGACAGAATAATGCAAACAGCATAATTGAAACTTGATGAGAAGTATATTTATTGGGCACACAGAAAGAAGAGACGCTCAGATTTATGATACATAAAGTAAACCTTTAGTTTACAATATAATTAATATTTTAAAAAGCACAGCGTGCATATAATGCAGTCGAAGAGTCCACCTCCGTGGAAGGATAATTTTTTGGAGCTGATCTTGGCCCCGTATAATAGTAAATTATGTTCCCGAGCATATACAAACATAACATGATCTATTATGATCTAGAGATGATGCTCATTGAGATGTCTGTGGCTGTGATAGATCATGGTTGCACGTCTCTGAAGACATGGAAGATGGCTGAAGGGCCAATTATTTATCTGTGGCATGAATTCCATGGTTATTAGTCACACAGGCGGTGACGCAAAATGAGGGTATGCCGCTACATTTTAATCAATCCCCACTCCAGAAAACACCCTGTTAGCACAAAGCCGAGGACATCAGGAGTTTGCAGGGGAGAAGGAGAGGTTTTGTTTGGGTGAGAGGAACAGGTTCAGAGCCACAGGAAGCATCCAAACAAGCCACAGTGGCTTTAAGTCCCACCAGGGTTCATGGTCTTGGGTCACCAAGTTTAATCCCATGTGATACTCATGAGCTGCCCGTGGGATAGGGCCAATCTTCTTCATGCCTACTGTGCAGATGCAGAAACTGAGGCCCTGAGAAATCAGCATGCCAGTAAAGGCAAAGCCAGGCTTCACAGCCAGGTTGTATGACTGATTCTGCTCCAAGCCGGGCTTCCATGAAGGACCCCGAGAGAGCTGGGTAATATTTCTCTATAATTCAGTCTATAATTCTCCCAAGAGTCCAGAAGCGCAGGGGTCCTCCTCCTACACAGATTCTGTTTCTCCTTTCAGACATAGCCCCAGATTGCCCCTATGGGAGGTAAATATCTTCCACAATTGACCTCTTTTCCTTTTGTAATTCTTCCAGAGGCGCTAGTGATCCTGTACACTAAACAGCCTCGGGGAACCTCGTCCTCGATCCCATCCTCCAGGATATTCCAAACAGGGTCATGCTTGTTGCAATTTAATAGACATATTTTTCCTTAAAAAAATGTCCTGATAGATAACTAAATAAGTGAACTAAATAAGTGAATTACTTTTCTTCCTCCCTTCCTTCTCCCTCCCTCCCTTCTTTTCTTCCTTCTTTTTTTCCTTCCTCCCTTCTTTGTTTCCTTCCTCCCTTTCTTCATGTTTTTTTAAACCTAGGGATTGGGTTTAACAAATGTACTCATATTTTCTTTTTACTTAAACAGAAATACTATATACTTGGGGAAAAAAGATGGCTTTGGTGCATATTCTCTATTTTCCATCCCATCTAAATTCCCCAGGCTGATCAGTATGCCTCCTCCAGGGACTGTAAGTAATGTGCACACAGTGTCCGTTAGAGCAGTACGCTTTCAGTTGTCTGTTCATTCTGCTTGTCCTATCACCTGGACCATTCTTTTTTTTTTTTTTTTTTTTTTTTTGCGGGTACGCGGGCCTCTCACTGTTGTGGCCCCTCCCGTTGCGGACATGGCTCACGGGCCCAGCCGCTCCGCGGCATGTGGGACCTTCCCGGACCGGGGCACAAACCCGTGTCCCCTGCATCGGCAGGCGGACTCTCAACCACTGCGCCACCAGGGAAGCCCTGGACCATTCTTATAGGGAGCCACTGAAGGATTTGAGGAAGGAATACCCACCTAATTCCCCTTACCCAATATACACGCTTCACAGGTTATATAATAGTAATAAGCATCTTACAGAGAATGGGAAAATGATGCTCAGCCACGTGGCAGGACTCCTAGGAGATGGGAATGCCTGGACTTTCGATCCTGTTGCTTCAGTTACATCCTAGTCTGGACCCTCTCATCTAAGGATCATAATCACAGACCAGAAGTCCAGACCAGCTTGGGCCACACTTCCTATTCCAACTGTACCTCACATTAAAAGTGGAAACGAGCATGGCTTCCTTAGCCCTAGGAGGGACCTATTTGGCTTGAATCTTGAGGGGGAATTCACTAGAGCCTGAGTAACTCCAAGTCCCAAAATGGGGAGCTATGTCCTGGGCATAAGCTTTGAAATTCTGTCCTGGGTGGTCTGGACAGGAGTCCATCCAGCTTTCAAATCTGGATATTTTACCAGGTTTCAATGCAACTAAATGAAACATTTACCTACAATCCTAATGTTGTTGAAAACACTCTCAGGGAATAGGCAAGCAAAGGAAACTACAAAATAAATTAAGTGCAAAGTAGATAAAGAAAATAATGTGAGTTCTTCTTCATTATCTGGTTCATTACACTTTTTAGTGCTTATTAAAATGGTTAAACGATTTAATTTTGTTTTGGAAAAAAAGTGGATGAAGAAGGGAATAAGAGATTAAGAAGATGAACTGCTGAGGTTTCCATTTTGAAACTGGTTTCAGAACAAGGATACGATGAGGAAATTAATTTGTAAGTCTCTCTGGGAGGCAGTCGACACCAGGCACCACAACACACACAATTTGCCTTAGTTTTTGCTTAATTGGTGTGGCCTTCTCTGGGGAGAGCTCAGCCTAAGCCAAGTAAGAGGATAAATCACTTTTGGGTGGCCCTTCTGGGTCATGGATAATTTTTCTGACAGCCATGTCAGATCAGGATGCTAATGTATCAGCTGGCGCCTCTGTATTCGAGCACTGAGGGGGTAATTTCCTTCCGATTAGCACAAATACACACCAACACATGCCCCGAGGTGGTCCCCAGTTCTGACTTGGGGAGGTAGAGCTCTGAGAGCTGTTCTAGGTCAGGACAGATAGTAATCTTTGCTTCTAGAACCACATTTCCACTCCCTTCAAGAGGGCTTCTATCATGGACTTAGTATCTTCTAGTTCCAGACGCCTTGCGATGCAAGCTGGGTTTCTGGTGGCTACAGCTGTTCTAAAAAGGTCTCAGGTTTTCATGACAAATAACATCAAAACATGTTATCTTCACCAGGTAAAATATTTGGAGCTTAACCTATGCCTTTAGAACACCATACCTGAACCCACATGAATAACATCAACAATGGAAATGTTGAGTTTTGAGATAAGGTTACAGAAAAGTATTTCAGGAAAGGGGAGACTATGTATGCTCTTCAAAATGCAGCATGTAGACTGCAGAGCACCCCAATAACTCTACTAACTGCAGTGGGGATGCCCTAGGTTGGCTGCAGTTGCTAGAAGGCCCAAGTTTGGTCTCATGAAGACCTTCTTCAGATGTGGGTCCTCTCAGGCCTCAAGATCCAGTTCTGAGATCACCAGGTATTAGTGTGCAATTCTAGGCAAGGACATAGACATGCCCTTGACCTCCTGGCCTCAGCCTACTTTCCAGTCTCAACTTCACTGGGACCACCCTTTTGTCCTAAGTAACAGTTAGAGTAAACTATTTGACATTTCCGGAATGCACTTTCATTCTCCCAGCTTCCACTGCCTGAGGCAGAGAGAATTTCTCGTCCCTATGTGTGTGCTTATTTATCACAGCACCATCGCAATGAATGGGCACTGCTTATTCGTGTAATATCCTTCCTTGAGGGCAGGGACCATTGTCTTATGTATTATTAAATGGATATCATGGATATCAAGGGCTTGGCATATGGTAGGTGCCATAAATGCTAAGTCGATTGATTAGGACATGAGAAAATCTTACCTCAAAGGAAAGTAGAGGAGATAGGAGAGTAAACCAACAGTCAAGGCAAAGTAGAAGGTGCCAAGCATCTTAGAAGAGGTGCGTGTCTTAAAGGTTATGGCAGTTTAGTGGAGGAAAGAACTGAGAAGAGCTGTGTTACCTTGAGGGCCTCCCTTGGCTCCGAGCATGTGTGATGCTGAGACGCAGAGATGCTGTCACCTTGGAGGCATGGCATGGATCAGAACGGTGCTAGGGGCAGATTGCTGAGTCACGCATAAGGGCTCACAAATGAAGTCCTGGGGGTGTAAAGCATCTCCTTTTTGAGTTCTAGAAGTTGGTTTTTGCCTTTCTTCCCCCAAAAGTATCTCCAGCAATATGAGTCTCTCTTACCATATCAAACTCTTTCCCATCTCAGTCCATGCCCGATAGGAATAGCTTTAGGAGCCCAGCCATTGGTCAAAGGGCCTCCTATCAGACAACCACGAGTGCTGAGACTGACAATGATGTCCCTAACGGAGAAAAGAGTGGTCCCTTTGCTGCCTCTGCCAACGGAGAGCACCTAGTCAGACTGGCTGGGGGCCTAGGAGGACCCAACATTATCCCCCGTAGAGCATCCATCCCATATTCACTGACCCGCCATGTAAGGTACAGGGAATTTACCAAGTCCTCTGCTAGAGGCAAACTGTGCAGCTACTCTCATCTTTTCTGTTGCCCAGAGACTTCCACCCACTGCTCAGTGGGAGCAACATCATTAATCGGAGAGACAACAAGGGAGGGAGCTGGCACTGATGACCAGTAGAGCCAGAGGAAGGGCTGGCCTGGGCAGGTGCCAGGGGTGCGCCAAGCAGAATCTTTCCTTTATTCTGATGCTTCCCCTCCCAGGAGCCTTCGGTCTCCATTACTAAATCCTCCGCAAATTGCAGTGATGGCAAAAAGCAAGCCTCTGCCTTTCATAATGGCTTTGGACATAAATGAGGATTGTTCCTAGGTAACTCACCCTGCCCTACTTTCTCCCACCTGCTTTCTAACAAAGTCAAGCAGAGAGCAAACACGGTTGGGCTTTCAAAGCCTGAGATTTAAAACAGAAAAATCCTCCCTTGCACGGCACCTGTACTACAAATAGGTATTCCGTATTTATACAGCATATTAAAACCCAAAACCTACAGTAATGCAACATTAAAGTCAAGAAATGCAAAAGTGAAGGTTTTATGGCATTGCTAGCTTGCCCACATTGTGCATTCTGCATAATGAACCTCACCTTGAAATTCAAGCCATATACCATGAGACAGAGTTTACCCCACCAGGAAAACCTTAAACCTCCTACATTTTGTGAATTTCATTACTTCAAATTGCAATATTAATAACTGAAATGTACAGCCAAGAAGATGCTAATTTTCTGCTTTTCCTTTCATCTATTTCCCCTTCTAATTAAAAAGTGGGGAAGGTAAAAAAATAGAAAGGGAGGGGAAAAAGACAATGAGAAGAAAACCTATGACACAAATTCACAATTGTATGGAAGGGGAAACTGAGGCCCAGGGGGTGATGCCCACAGTTACTCAGTGAAGAGGGGACCTCACACTAGGTTTCCCACTGTACACTCAGTGCTCTTTGGCTGCATCTCCCTGGCAATTTGTTGATGAGGTCCCAAATCCAAATGGGAAAATGGATCCAATAGCTAATAAAGGAAAGGCCAAAGCCAAAACTTCTGGGAGCAGCTAGCATTACTTTTCTTCCATTTACACTATCTGGGTTATCATCACTTAGCACACCTCTGATCTTGAGGGGTACAGAATGACTTTAAATTACCGGGATTCAAAGAAGACTAATGTTTCAACCAATAAAAGGAATACATTCTCTCTTTGATTATATAATTCCCAAGGAGAAGAACACACTTAACTCCCAAGGTAGCCAGCCTGGACAGAACCCCAGGGCCATACATTATTCTCAGCAATATCCTTTTCAACCCAATGAGCTGGTGCCCTTGCAAGGATGGTTGCTCCCCATTTTTCGTGGAGAAAAAGACATGAGGTCTGAGATGGAAAGCCTGTTGAAAGTCCTGGCTTCCTCTCCAGCAGCCTGTTGTCTGGGCAGGCTGGGATCATCAGGAAAAGAGAAAGGGTCAGTGTGACCTCGAGTCAGACTTCTCAATGAATCCGGGGCCAGAGCTGCCTTGGCACTTGGGGGTGCCCACAGAGTCCGCAAAAAATGGTAGGGGGGAATTTTTATTCCAAGAAATTTGAACATAGAGCATGCCTTTGTTTGTTTCTTGGCTAGAATGCATCTGAAGGCGATGCCAACTTGGCAAATGTTGACCCCACTGAAAGAAAGAGGAGAGAAGAGCAAATGCATGTCCACAACCCCAGGAAGAGGTGCTCTTGGATGCCAAGCATCAACTTCTAGAACTTCCCCACCCAAGTGAACTGAGGGTTTCCCCATAGGGGGAATGTGTCACTGGAGCCTTTACCATCTCATATGCCTTGGAGACCGAGGGGTCAGGTTTTGGTTTTGTGAAATTGTTTGGAATCACAGTGAATTATTCTGTGCTGGGAGGCTGGAGGCCATTCTGCCTGGGATCGCTCTCTGCAGAGATGTTTATGAGGAAGGGTGGCAACTTGGCGGCAACAGTTCAGCTCTTACCCCTGCCCATGGGGCAAGAAGAACCAATTGCTGCAAGTGAGGGGAGGGGAGGGGAGGGAAGGGGAAGGGAGGAATGTCCCCAAGAGGGTTTTGCTTAGTTAGAAGACTCCTTTACAAGTGGCCACAAAACCTAGCGGGTAAAGTGGAAACAGATTTAATGAGGCAGAAGATGGGGAAAAAAGGAAAGACCCAAGGGTGGCAGATCAAAGTCAGGAACTGATGTCCATCAAACAGGAGACAGCAGGAAAAGGGTTTTTTTCTTACTCCATCAATCCTACTCTGAGTGGCTTACCCTTCCTGGGTCAGTTTACTGAATCTGAAAGGTGCTTATCCCAGACACAAGCAGCCTGCTCCTCTTCTCCCGCCCCTCTCCTCCTGTCCCCCTGCTCTCCTCCTAACAGATGGCAGCACACACGAGCATTTTTTTCTTGCTTCTGATGCTAAGCATGATTTACAGGCTTGAGTTATTATTTATCATTATTCATTTTCTGTCAGCAGTGCATTGAAGGTTAATAGAAATGCCAGCATGCTCACTGATTTACTTAGTAAAATATTTGTTCCAAGGTTTAGGTCATATGATTGGTGTCTGAGTGAGTTTCAGGTTTCTGCATTATGAAAAGCAAGATGACTTGACCTTCAGCCACCAGCACTAGCACCATATATTACTTTAGTGAGTGACCTTCAGAGACCTAAGATGCAGTAGATGTATTCAACACATGTTGGCCTCCTCCATATTGCTGGCATTGTATACATACCAGCTGAGTTTATGCAATGAAAGCTGAGCCCGGAGCCCATCTAGTGAATGGGAGGCAGATGAGATGTAAACTCAGGCTAAACCAGATCCTCTTCTTAAGATAATAAACTAGCTTTGCAGCCCAGGTGCGCTGAGGCTTTATGTACACATGGGGACTAATCGTTTCACATTGCCTCCTGGGCTTCTTGCAGCTTAGTAGAGAAAAGGAGGGGGACAGAAGGACAATTCTGAAGGAAATTGGTCTTGAATGAGCAATTAGTTAGGGCCCCAAGGAGACAGTGGGTTTGGAGAGACCCGCCATGCTGGTGTCATTGTGCTGTGGTTGCAGGATGGAGGGGACAGAGGAGGGAGTAGCAAAGAAGGAAAGGGCATGAGCCTGGGTCTTTAGAGCTTAGGGCCAGGTTGGCAGAAGAGATCTAAATAGCATTACAGGGACGCAGAAATAAAAACCATGTCAAAAGCAAACAGTGGATAATTATTTCTAAAGGGCCAGCTCTAACCATTACTGTAGAGGTAATGCAGTAGTGTAGTGGGTTCAACATATGGGCCCAGATTTAGGATGCCTGAATTTGAGCCCCAGCTCCACTGGGCGAAATTGGCTTCACCTCTTTAAGCCTCAGCTTTCTCTCTTTTTTTTTTTTTTTTTTTTTTTTTTTTTTTTTTTT